>NC_139939.1:56161662-56344162 GCF_963454915.1 Gymnoscopelus microlampas
TAGCGCCTTTTTAAAATGTGCATTACACCCATTCACTCAACGATAGCAGAAGAAACCATGCAAGGCATCAACCTTTTCATCAGGAGCAGTTAGGGTCATGGGTCATGCTAATGAGTATCTTTTCTTTTGAAGGTCATTAGGCGGGTATCCCGCCAAGTCCAACAGCTGAGGAAGGGCCTTAAAGACTCTGGGGTCTGGCCACTAATCGCGACCAGAAAAGATGTGGTCAACATTGTATTCCAGAGGGAATCTGAAAACATACTCACACCCCAGGTAAAAAAATCAGTTTGCTCAGTGTGTTATGTGGAGAAATGTTAATGCATAACATAAGAGTGTAGGAAACGCTGCATAAACTGGTATTTGCAGCCTTCTTTTGTATACTGTTGGTGAAGAATAGAATAGTGAAGAATAATGCGTCTGTATGGAAATGTAGCTGCTTCTAAAAAATATTTTATTGCAATTAAAGGTAATTCGTTGTACACTAATAAGGCTGCTAAACTACCAAACAGACACAAGTTCTGCTATTGACTAGATGACTTCAAATGGGCCAGGAGGAGTCTATTTAAGCCCATAAGAAATGGAGCCTAAACCTTTTGTTGGAACAAATTTTAAAAACATGTAAAGGTTAGGTAATGATAACATGTCGTTTGCAGGATATCTTGCAGTGCATCAAATGGCCAGCATCCAGTCAAGATGATGATGATTCACCTCCCATTGAAACAGTGGCCTGTATCACTGGATATCTGAGGACCTTCATCAGTCAAGGTATTGTTTTAATTAATTGGGGAAATATTTTGATGAGCTTTGTATGATGATCCTGCTGTGCTAATGTAAAAAAAGTTGTGAAATGTCAGGACATGCACTATATATGGACTGCTGTGTTCTTTCCACATATCAACAAGCCCATGTTTCCTTCCAAAAGTCCTCTCATTCACTTCATGTTGGTCTCGTGTAAAATTCTCTGGTTTGCGCCACCATCACACTCATGACATTTATATATATCACGCATGTTTGATAAACGGGGCAGTCTCGATTTATGAGCTGATTTGTGTTGTTTATTCTTTATTTGGATCCTCATTAGCTTACACAAAGTGGTCACTAGTCTTCCGGTGGTCCATACATTCTGTAGTGTGAGAACCTCAAGCCTTACATTTTAACTGATGTATTCTCTTGTGCTTTCCAGCTTCTCCAGAAGACTTGAGGGGCCTGATGAAATTCTGGACCGGTTGGGAGGTGCCTTCCTCTGTGCTGAAGGTCGAAGTCACCAGTGCAGCTCTTCCAAGTGCAGCTCTTCCAACAACTTCTACGTGTTTTGAAAAACTGCGGCTTCCAGGGCACTACACAAGCTTTGAGAGGTTCAAGGAAGACATGATGATGTGCCTGCTGTCAGTGGACAGCGGATTTGGCCTTGTTTAAAGCTTAATGACTGACGTCACTAACTCATTGATGCACTTGACTGAAGTATTTTTTTACTCTTTTCCTTGTGTAGGAAATGAGCTCTCATGTGTGTCTCTCTCTCTCAGGTTTGCTTGTTTACAGCATAATTTCTGTGTATGTTTGGCTGGCTGAATGGCATGTGTTTGAGGTTCCTTTTTGTTTTTTAAGTGCTGCCTAAGGTGTGCTGGGATAGGGTTATCATAACTGCTAGACTTATTGTACTGATTTGAACTTTTAAAGGAATGTAAAGTAACATTTTAAAATTGCAGTGGGAATGTTTGTGGGGGGGATGTTTTACTCACATTCTTCTGTCAGTAAGAAACCTTGCATCTCCATATTCCATTTTTTTTTTGGCAGGGGGGGGGGTAAATGAATGGCCTACTTGGTCGACAGTCAAGCAAAAGTAGTGAAAATAGCCGTTCTACAAGATCACAATGTGTCGCATTGTGAGATTGATTACTTTTCACAAATACTGAAAATGGCCTGTTTTGAACATACAAGGTTTCCGTCCCAGATCCATTTTATTATAGTTGTGAAAAATGGTAACTACACGCTATCTATTTAAGCGCACCTCTCTTGCCAAACACTGTTCTGTGTCAGGTAGCCTCACATGTTCATGCTAGAAATTCTGTTTTTCACTGTTGATGTCACTAACTCACTGCCGATGCCTTTGTGGACAGACTTGAAGCAATAAATTGCAGTGATGGAATTAAACTATTGTCTGTGTGTGGCCTTCACCCCAATGAATTGAAGTAATTTGAACAAACGGTACAGTATGAAAATGTCTGCCACAAATATCAATTTATAAAATGTAATGATACCTATAAAATTCCAAAGACTGCAGACCAGCTGCATGTTTGAATTGCGTTTCTGGTGCAAACCTACTGCTGAGCCAATAAAACAAAGCTATGGTAAATGAACAGGAAAAAGATGCCACCTTTGTAAAACCTGGTAGTCATTTTATGAACAGACTATTCACACCATTTGGCAATAATACTATTGGTAACCCTTTTTGCATTTTTATATGCAAAGAGTACCTAAGGATTGATGTCATTAACCCAGTGATGCACTTGACTTAAGTATTGTAGCAGCTAATGTTTTCCTAGTACAGGAAATTAGTCTCTCAGGTATCTCAGGATAGTTTGTTTGTTTACAGCAGAATGTCAGTGTTTGTTTTGCTAGCTGAATCGAATGTGTTAATGGTTCCTTTGTTACGTCTAGGTGTTGCACAACTATGCCTGTTGACATTAACAAACAAATGTCCATGAATTCAAGGCTTTATGTGTTGTGATATTTATAGAAAATAAAACATTTTTGGGTGAAGTGCTCCACCATTGACACCTGTTGCTACCTATACGTTATACCTGTAAATACGGATGCCACCTCTGTGTCATCAATTGTTGCTATAATATAGTAACTTTTTTAATTTTTAGTATGAATTTGAACGTTTTCAGAAAACTATGGTTAGGTTATAGAAGGCGTTTTTAGAATCGGCCTCAGGTCTAAATGGGTTAACATACCGGTATAGTCATTAAATGACAACCGTGTCTAGTGAGTGATGGCATTGATCAACGGTAATGGGGACATGTTATGGACTCAAACATATCAAGTTATAATAAAAAGTCTCATACTATAAAGACTCGAGACTGAACAAGGTTTTTGTGTAACCAAGATGATTGAGTTTACAATCCAATCCACAACTTCTCTAATAGCCAACAGCCTCTGTCTTGTTTTTTTAATGATGTAATGTTTAACAGAATCAAAGCTAGAATCACATTTTGAACAGATTCAAATGGTTTAATTCAAAAAGATAATTACTCTGGAGATCAAAAGTTACTCTCTCTCATTTTAGCCAATATATTAGGCTAATATTTACTGCTAGGCCTACTCCGTACCCAGTCACACTTGCCTGAGGATAAGAAGCCTGGTCTGCCTCTGTAGACTCTGTACCCCCTGGTCATGGGGTTATAACTTACAATGTAATAGTTACCTAGGTTACTGTGAAGTAGATTTAATGATTTATAAATAGTGTGTTTTTCATATGATTGCCTCAAGACCTTATTTCCTCCCCACTTTTTGTCGTTCATTCAACTTTTTTAGACCACTGGTCCAGGAGATTAAAACATACACACACACACACACACACACACACACACACACACACACACACACACACACACACACACACACACACACACACACACGAAATGTTTATGTCCACATAGACAGTACCTTGTACAAAGGACATAAACACTGCCAGTGCAGTCAGACAATAGGAAAACAGACCGTTACAAAGTGCCTATAGAACATTGTTACAAACAATATAGTTGGCATACTTGACAGACATAGCAGACATCAATCATGAATAAAATAAACACCTCCAAATTGAGCGGCTTCCTATAATAGCTGATAATAGTTGATAATACCTTGCTGTTTGATGGACCTGAAGAAATTAATCATTTAAATGTGCACACACCTTGTGAGTCTTGAAAGTCTGAAGATGAATTCCTGCATATGTTAGCTTTTATTCATTCTTTTATTGAGGACAGTGGTTCTACTTGTATTTAATACAGTTTAATTGTATCTAGTAAAGATGTTCTGCTTGATAACAGCTGTACTTCTGTAAGTGAAGCGTGGGATGCTCATGCCTCCTTATATATATATATATATATATATATATATATATATATATATATATATATATATATATATATATATATATATATATATATATATATATATATATATGTGTATGTGTATATGTGTATATATGTATATGTATATGTGTATATGTGTATATATATATATGTATATGTATATGTATATGTATATGTGTATATGTATATATGTATATATATATATATATATATATATATATATATATATATATATATATATATATATATATATATATATATATATATATATATATATATATATATATACATTGAAAAATTGGACCGGGAATACTTAAATAAGGGGGGGGGGGCAGTGAACACAGCAGTAGGGTTAAATGTCTCGATTAATTGACTACACAAAAAACAGTAGCTAATGGAGAGAGACCATTGAGAACCACTGGTGTATGGGAAACCTCTGGTACCCAAGCGGGAGTCGAACCCAGACTCCCAGAAGTGGAGGACTTAGAGGCAAATGACTAGCGCCACTGAAGCCGATGCAGAAATTGTGTATTCGGCCTGACTTATAATGTAACGTCCTAACTCGTCTATGTTGAGGAAAGAAGTCCCCGCCCGCGCGCGAGCCCGCCGAAGGGGCGAGGCTTCCCCTAGCCTTCAACTACATGCAAAAAGGTATGGGAAACCTCTGGGAGGGTGAAAGACTGGGCATTGACACAAACTCACAGAAACATTCTGCTAAAACCTTTGCATTTCACACATCTCATTTTTAAATGATCATTCTTCTGCAATCTGCATTGTAATTTTACTCTTTCCTTTTTCTGTTTTATTTATTTGACATTGTTTATTACTCCCAAAATGTCCATTCGAATGTGTTTATTTAGCTACTCTTTTGATTTATCTCTGAGCTGAGAAGAAGAGTGCTCCAGCATGTCTTTATCATAGAAAAGCATTGCTTTGGTCTGCCCAGCCCCCTTCATAGGGGCAGCCAATCCGAAGCAGGTAGTGTGGTGCCTGGCTCAACATTAGGCTTAACGAAACTCAATGGCCAAACCACATCCTGGGTTAATCATGCAGCATGTCCAAGCTTGACGCACACCTCCCCATCTCTGTTTCTTATTTTTGAATGAGACAAGCTGAATCATCGGGATGGCGTCTGGTGGTGCCTTGCAAGTTGGATGGGTAAGTGGTTAGTGCTTAAGTATAGCTACAGCAGTTATAGGCTATAACTGCTATAATAGCCTAGTTGCTAATGGGTAACATACACATAGGCTTGTTATCAGTTTATCAACTAGAATTCATTTAAACACCTTCCACAACTGAACGCATTTGGGCAAATGGCATGTATAGCCTACATAAAGTATTTATCCAAACATAACTTCCTCATAAAACTGTCACGTTGTTTTTCTTTCTATTTTCATGTTTAGGAATTTGTGGCGACCCACATTCTGGAGCGTTTACATTCTCGCCTTGGAGAAGCTCTTTTAAACCATCCGCTTGATATGGATTACCTGAACTTTGTGTGCACTCAAGAAGTCGTTTTCATTAGTGCTTTGGGAAACAACGTCCACGTTCCTCAAGATATCTTCGAAGCACTTACAGCACTACACAACTTACTCGAGTTGTGCAACCAGCAAGAACCGAATCTGAATGTGGCGCATGTGGAATCAACTGGTGTAGTTGGCAGGCCAAGACTCGTCATATCAGAAGACCGAATCTGCCATCTTCTTCAGCTTGGGTACTCTGTAGCTGAGATAGCCAGGTTAATGGGAATATCCCGTGCCACACTATTCCGACGGCTGAAAGAACTCCATCTGTCTGTCAAGGGACTATACAGTATATTGACAGATGAAGAACTGGATGCTAAAGTATCTGAGATAAAGTTAAGGATGCCCAATGCTGGGTACCGCATGGTGAGAGGTAATCTACAGGCAATGGGCAACAGGGTCCAGTGGTCTAGGGTCCGCGCATCCATGCACAGAGTGGACACGGTGGGAGTTCTGTCGAGGCTGACCCAAATGGGATGTGTGGTTCGGCGCACGTATACAGTGCCCTGCCCCAAATATATGGTACACATTGACACCTGTCACAAACTTGTCAGGTAAGCACATTGCTTGTTTAATCTTGTTTTGTTTTGTTTATGTCACACCCCATTCTTTGGTCATTACTCAGTCCCATTAAATATGCCATTTGTGTTGGACATGCATGTGTGTATTAGTTTATTAATTTAATTCTAATCATGTACGTCTTTAAATGCAGATGCAGATCAGATGACATGAGATCAAATGGGCACTGCTCATATCATGAAGGCATAGATGAACTACAAAGTATATCATCAGTACAGTCTGTTCTATTTGCAGCCATAAATGTTTGCTGTTAGATTCAAAAAGTGATCTTCAAAGTATTATATGTTTTTTTCAACGCAGGGCCAACATGGGGGTGAATTATGTTATTATTATTATCTTTATCACTGCTGTGATGTAAAACTAACACGAACTTCAAATTGGTCAATTATATTATTACATGACATTATTAAATTGGCTTATGTGCTCTTATTAACAGGTACAATCTTGTCATCTTTGGTGGAGTTGATGGTTTCTCCAGAAAGGTTTGTTAAATTGTAGGTTGTTGAATGTTATAATCACATGGATAACACATTTTGGTTAACACAGGTTTCATTTGGTAGATATATGCAGGTGATGGGAAATATCAAATATGCCTCTGAAGTAAATATGACTCTGAAGAGTGTTTTTGCTGTGTGTGTTTCACGTAATCACCTGGTGGGAAATGACTGAGAAAATGTGGTCAGTTTTTGGACAATAATTTCCAATATTTTACAACCATGTTTTAGATCATGTACCTGGGGGCAGCAACAAATAACTTGGCAGAAACAACTTTGGGTTTCTTCATAGAGGCCACTGAAAAGTTTGGATTTCCACTCCGGTAGGACATTGCACAAAAGTATTGTTCACAATCCTAAATACATATCAAATATTGAAATTTATTGAAGATATTGAACAATTTTCATTTCCTCAAATTAACTCACAAGGGCAACTTTGATGTTGAGTGCCACTAAATTTCTCTTGTAATGTATGTGTACCTGAAATCTCACCAATAGTATACTGTAAACCCCATCACTCAAATAGCCCTTAATAGTCACAGATGTAATAACAAAGCAAAATCAACAATTATGGCACAGAACAGAATTTGAAAATCCAAATACATTTAAAAGAAGTCCAAATCAGGCTTTTTATTTAGTTTTGGTTCAAATATCTTGGAAAACAAATAGTCTTTTCTTGTTTCAGAGTACGTTCAGACCAAGGAGTGGAAAATGTAGACGTTGCCCGTCTCATGATGTCTACCCGTGGGCCTGACACTGGATGTTTCATCTCGGGCAAAAGTGTTCACAACCAGCGGTATTTTTTTCTTCCTTTACTTTTCATATGCCTTGATAACTGATGTTAGATTACTATTTCTATGCATTAAATGTATTACGTTGTGTTGTCATTGCTTACTGTAAGTCGCTCTGGATTAAGAGTCTCTGCTACATGCCTAAATTGTAAACTCATTTTGAACCAGTTACTGGTAGAACCTACAATTTCCTCAACTAACACTCTTTATATTTAACTGTGTGCACCAATATCAAAAAAGTGCTGTTAAAAGGGAAAATTCTGTACATTTTGATGCTAAATATATATTTACATAACATGTGTCTCAGGATTGAAAGGCTTTGGAGAGACGTATGGGATGGAGTCACATCCATGTACTACACCGTTCTACACACCCTGGAGGAAGGTGGCTTCCTTGATCTTAGTAGCTGTCTTGACCTGTTCTGCTGCCACTACGTTTTCCTTCCCCGTTTGCAAACCAGCTTGGACACATTTACAGAGACATGGGACAACCACTCGCTCAGAACAGAACAGAATATGACCCCAAACCAACTTTGGGTAATGGGCCAGGAGCGCTATCCCATTGCTGACCCAGAGAACTTGGAGGAGGTAAGGCTGTTGTGGCTGTAAAGCCCACTTTACAATTTAAATGTCAACTAAATGTCAAACATTCTGGTAAGGGAGATTTTTTTTCTTGACACCAAAAGTATTCGTCCATTTCAAACACCTAACCACAGTCCTCCTTCAGAACCGTTGAAATGTATACTTTTTAAAAGCATGTCAGGATGTCATTATATAGAGAGACAGGAAACAAGGACTTGAACCATACTGCCAAGTAATGTTAGTGATGTATGAATTGTTTGAGGTGTACAATTTTAATGAACACCTCCTGTAATGTCCCCTCTGCTTGGTAGGTAGGTAGGTTAATCAAACAGTTGAGTTTCAAACTGATGCTGGTTTATTTCTCTGGAGCACCATAACACTAAAATATGCATGGTTGTCAGTTTTGGGAATGGACAGAAAATGAGAACTCTGCCCCCTAGCGGACTCAATGTAAAACTTCACACACAAAAAACTCAGTTTTCTCAGCAACACAATGAAACCATGACAACACAAACCGACATGACTAGTATAGAGCATCAAACAGCAACCACCTTTAAGGACTTTGACAACCTTAATAGAATATCAATAACCATGGTCGGTCATTTACACCTCCAATCAGAAATGGCCATGGGATACGAATAACACAACTAACAAACATCTGTAGACGTGTGTACTCTGATTACTGTAGTAATAACAGTTTATTTTATTCTTTTAGATTGGCATTCCTGAAATTGACTGGGAGGAAAGTGGGTATGCTGTTGATACAGATGCTGGAGTCGTCATCCCCACCTTGGATAGCCCTCTCACAGAGGAACAAATGGAAGACCTGAAGAATGCGATTGACCCAATGGGTCCTTCAGAGTCATTTGGATTTGATGTTTACTTGAATGTACGTCAATATGTCTTGACTGTGCTTGGTAACAGGGGAGAGTTGTAGCTTATGTAGAAGGAAAATAAATTGACCCACAATTCCGAGATTCGCATGGAAGCGACGTAAGAATTCATGTCTAATTTGTAAATGCCATATTTGCCTCATTCAATTACTTTCTCATGTGTTAAAGACCTTTCAGTAAAAGTAGCAATGCAACAATGTAGACGAAATAAAATAATGTTCATGTTAAAAAAAAAAAGAGTTTCACAAATGGAGTCATTATTCAAATAGCATTGCACTTCACCATTGTCACCCATTTTACACAGGGAATGAACAACCTTGTTCAGTCTTTGGAATTTTAAAGGTATCATTACATTTTATAACTTGATATTCAGGGCAGACATTTTCATACTGTACGGTTAGTTCAAATGACTTCAATTCATTGGGGTGAGGGCCACACACAGACAATAGTTTAATTCCATCACTGCAATTTATTGCTTCTAGTCTGTCCACAATGCATCGGCAGTGAGTTGACATCAACAGTCAAATACAGAAACAGAATTTAATGTATGTACAGCATGAACATTGTTTGGCTAGAGAGGTGCGCTTAATTAGATAGTGCGTAGTTACTATTGTTTCACAACTATACTAAAACCAACGGAAAATGTAAATCAAAACTTTGTATGTTCAAAACAGGCCATTTTCACATTTGTTTCTTTCTTCAAAGTAACCGTCAAGCTCACAATGGTCGCAATGCGACACATTGTGATCTTGTAGAACGGCTATTTTCACTACTTTTGCTTGACTGTCGACCTAGTATGCCATTCATTTACCCAAAAAAAGGGAAATATGGAGGTGCAAGGTTTCTTACCGACAGAAATGTGAGTAAAACATCCCCCCCCACAAACATTCCCACTGCAATTTTAAAATGTTACTTTACATTCCTTTAAAAGTTCAAATCAGTACAATAAGTCTAGCAGTTATAACCCTATCCCAGCACACCTTAGGCAGCACTTAAACCAAAAAGGAACCTCGAACACGAACACATGCCATTCAGCCAGCCAAACATAGAGAGAAATGATGCTGTAAAACAAGCAAACCTGAGAAACACCCACACGAGAGCTCATTTCCTACACGAGGAAAAGAGTAGCTGCAACAATACTTCAGTCAAGTGCAACAATGAGTTAGTGACATCAGTCAATAAGATACTTTCCGAATGAAAATGCAAAAAATAAATGCATTAAATAAACAAGCTAGATGTGGTCTGCTTAACATAAATCTTAGTGTTGCCAAATTCAAACAATTCAAAACTGCCAGCTGGACAATCAGATGAAGCTAAAAAAGTGGAACAGGAAAAACACTTGAAACTGTTACTGTTTTATGAACAGGCAGGAGATTACAGTTAAGCACCATCACCTAAGAATGTTTGGAGCTTTAAAGGAGACCAAATCCGCTGTCTACTGACCGAAGGCACATCATCATGTCTTCTTTGAACCTCTGAAAATTTCTGTAGTGACACGGGAGCTCCAGTAACTCGAAACATGTGCATGAAGTTGGTAGTCGTGCTCTGGTAACAACCTGGACCTGCAGCACAGAGGAAGGCACCTCCCACCCGACCCAGAACTTCATCAGGTCCCTCAATTCTGTTGGAGAAGCTGGATAGCACAAGAGAATACAACATTCAAAATCTATGGCTGTTTTTTGGTTGTTTATGTCAAAAGACAATATAAAAGCTGAAATACATAAGTATTTAAAACACTTCACATATCATGTGTATCACATATTTTCTCTTATGTGACATTGCAAAGACAAAACTGGTAGGGTAGATGAAAGAGTAAAGCTGGGCTCACACGACAGGACAAACAGAGATTTTAGGTTGACCCACTCCTCCCGACAACAGGAATATAATCTTGCCAGATTATCCTGTAGTGTGAGGTGTTCCCAGATACAATGTTAGACCTCCCAATCAGCTCACATAATGCATTGGGACTGCCCCGATAATGATCAAACATGCATGATATGGATTATCACATCATATCGTCTGAGTGGGATGGTGAGAGCCACACGCAACCGAGAGAATATTACATGAGACCGACATGAAGTGAATGAGACTTTTGGAACAAAACATGGGTGTTTTGAAAAAATGAGGCTTGTCGATATTTTGAAAGAACACGACTGTCTGGTGTCTTTCCTGACATAACCTTTCTTCTATTTCCACAGCAAGGACAGCTAATCAAAATATGAGAGTAAGCAGCGCTTCAAATACCTTGACCGATGAATTTCCTCAGATAACCCATGATACAGGCCACGGTTTCGACAGGAGGTGGATTATGGTCATCATCTTCATCCTCCTCAATGTTTGGCCAGCTGATGCGCCGCAAGATATCCTGCAAAACACACGTGTCATCAATCATCTTTTACCGGGTTCTAAAAATGTGTTACAAACATTTTACTGTCCGTTTCTTATGGGCCAATTAAGTACAATTTGGGGATTTAGCAGGTGGTCTTAATCCAGAGCGATTAACAGTAAGCAGAAGGCAATACATACAATGCATAACCTGGCATCCGTCTAAATAACCTGCTATATTCGATCTAAATTACATTTTTAAATTGGCATAAGACAGCACAGTCATCAAGGCTTGGGCAAGTGCTGCAGGCTAAAGTTGAGTCTGATGAGGTGAGTCTTCGGATTACAGCGGAGGATTGGGGAGTTTGTTCTACAGTTTGAGAGCCAGAAGGGATAAGGGTCTGGGACGTGTGGAGCCGATGTTTAAGGGAAGGTTCTGACAGCTTCCCTGTGTTAGCTTATCTGAGTGAGCAGGAGGGGTTGGATCAGGCTTTGAAGATATGGGGGTGCCATACCTTCGAGGCAATGGAGGGAACACACTGAGCAAACGGACATTTTACCTGGGGTGTGAGGCTGATTTCTGAGTCCCTCGGGAACACCATGTTGACCACATCGTTTCTGGTCGAGATAAGTGGCCAGATGCCAGAGTCTTGAAGGCCCTTTCTGAGCTTCAGGACTTGGGGCGTTACCCGTGTAATGACCTATAAAACAAAAAAGCAAAATAGTACACCAAGTTAGCTACTCACGCATCAATGTAGGTGTTATACCAGAGTTACTCATTTAGAGTGTGTGTAAGTGTATTTCCGTAATTGTTATGTCCCAGAAATTATCAAACATATTTTACATACAAGAGTGTCTATCAAATGGTTGACATTACTTACTGCATGCATGAGGAGCTTTTGAAAAAGCCACAGCCTGTTGCTTGGTGTTGGTCCTTGAAAGTCCCAGGCCAGGCACAGATTGAGGACTTGTGTTCTCTCATCTTCTGAAAGTTCTCTGTCACTGGACAGCTGTAAGATAGAAGGTAGTTACATACTCCATCTGTCCAAAATGAAACACTTTGTGTTGAAAACTGTCAAAATGAAACGCTTTGAGTTGAAAAATGTCATAACTCACCAGCTCAATTGTGTCTCGGTGGTCTATATCGGGGCAGTCCTGCAGGGTCAACAGTGCCGCCGTTGAATCCTCTGTGCCACCGGTCAGGTAATGAATAAAGGCTTCGCTAAGACCTGCAAGACAAGGACCTTCATGCAGGAAAGAATGGCCGATCATTCTTCCCACCATCGTCCAAAGCTCCCCGTCTGCAAGCGTTGCAGAGGCCGAAGGGACAAGGTGACCTGGTTCACCCTCAAACAGCCTGGTCAAGATTGGAGGTTCTTGGGGTGGAAAAAAAAGATGTGGGGTGTTAATTCTGACAAGAATTCTAAATGTAAATTTAAGCAAGGATTAATGAAGCATTTTTAGAATTGGCCTCAGGTCCAAATGGGTTAAAGAACATTTGTCAAATTGACACCCAAGTTATCAGTCTAATACTTTTGACCAAACCCAGTCCATATCCTCACAATTAATTACTAACCATGGCTCAAATGGAATCCATTTCTCAGTTTGTTCATCACTATAGAGAAGATGTATCTGTTCACCCCTGGTCCAACAGCAATGTCACCTACAGATTGTACAAAGAAAGTTAGGGGGGGGGGGGGGGGGTTGAAACACTATTGAGTAATTAAACCATGTGTAGTAAAATAACTACTTCAGAACTGTGCCCAACTGTACCAATAGTCATGCTTGCTGTTTAGCTTTTTAATGAGCAAATATTTAAAGCACCTAGAAGCCTGAATCTTATTGGAGCAGTCCAACACACTCCCTCTCGCTTGTAGAAGCGAATGATTTCTGTCTCTTGCTCTGCTGGGTCCTCCCTCAAATCAATACGCAGGGTGAGGGTCGGTGCGGCTTCATTTCTGGCGAGCAGCTCTCGCTTGAATATATAACAGGCTCTTTGTGGGTCACGATCAGCTGCCCACACTAAAAATCAGAAAAGCAACAAATAATCAATCAATCATACGGCAATTAGTATGAAAACACAAAACATTTAACTATGAACTTTCAACTTAATCCTGTCATTTCTTTTGTGCATTATATACAGAATGTTCAGAAGACTAATGTGTGACGCTTACTCAATCAAATGTGCTACAATGAAGAGTCCAACTACGCAAGTTCAACGGAAATGTCTTCAGTAACAAATTTGTTTGTTAAGAAATCACGGCAATCATTAATTGGTAAAATAGCCATTATCACAGTACTTCTCATATTTTGTCTCGAAAGAAAAAAGTATAATTTTAAAAGTTTTTTTTTTTTCTTTTTACATCTGTCCAAGGTTTTGGCCAAATCTCCCTTGTGTCATTGTGTCATTGCACTAATGTGCTTAAAGTTTAACTCATAATCACTATTCACCTGGGCAAACGTCTTCCACTGGACAGCACACACAATGTGCGTCATGGCCGTTGCGTTGTGTGCTGCTAGAGGTTGATGGGCGCTGCTCATCTCCTAGGGGCCTCTGTGCGCTATGGCCGTTGCGTGATGTAGAAGGGCGTTGCTCTGTTTGTGGGGTCATCTGCATGACAGGTGATGGACACACCAACTGTGTGCTGCTAGAGGTTGAAGGGCGCTGCTCATCTCCTAGGGGCCTCTGTGCGCTATGGCAGTTGCGTGATGTAGAAGGGCGTTGCTCTGTTTGTGGGGTCATCTGCATGACAGGTGATGGACACACCAACTGTGCGCTGCTCGAGGTTGAAGGGCGCTGCTCATCTCCTAGGGGCCTCTGTGCGCTATGGCAGTTGCGTGATGTAGAAGGGCGTTGCTCTGTTTGTGGGGTCATCTGCATGACAGGTGATGGACACACCAACTGTGCGCTGCTAGAGGTTGAAGGGCGTGCCTCATCTTGTTGTAGGGGCCTCGGAGCAACAGGTAGTGGACAGCACACACAAATTGTGCTGTCCATGTTACAGGCTGGAGGGTCCTCTGGTTGAGGGGGCCTTGGCAAGACAAGAGGAGGATAGCAGCCACAACATCTGCTGTGGCTGCTACAGGCTTGAGGTCTTGGTGGTGATGTAGCTCTTGGTAGCTCAAATCTGAAAACAAACACATTCACGCAGCTGTACTATACTACACCACTGCAATTTATAACAATACCATTAGTTACCAGGGTCCAGGGAACCCCCAAAAGGCCCTCAAAAAGGCTTTCAGTTAGTAATATTTTATTGCCGAGTACCAAAGCAGCATCAGCATTATTCAAATTCTACCCATTAAAATATTTTCTGTAAAAATCACACTAAATGTAGGTTCTAGATCAGATTAGTTAAAGTAATGCAATGCAGCCCTACCCTAGCAGTATTGTGTTTGTAATCATACGTACCTGTTAAATAAGCCAGGAAATTGCCTATACAGGAAGAAAGAGTGAAACCATTAAATGTGTTATATTGCAAATTGATTACACAGTGGACTCATAAACACTGCAAAGTGTATGGATGTCCCACCAACACTGCTGTCCTCGTATTGTTCTAAATCCGATGACTTCTTATATAAACCACTTTTTCCTGAAACTTCTTATTTGAAACATGGCCACAATGATCATGAACTGTAGTTTCCCCAAACATATCATATACTCAGTTGCCAGAAGTAATTTTAGTACACCCCCCCCAAAAACATATGCATGTTTAACTACTTTAAACATGCCATCCCTATTTTGGGGATTTCATGTGACAATAGGGTTTTTAAGTGTTTAATGCTCCATGAGGACTCACCTGCGCATCTGTTCTTCCTCTCGAGTACCTTCCCTGCTTGCAGGACGTTGGTAGGGACCAGGGCTTGATCGAGCCCTTGTAGTGGTACTGGGTGACCCACTCCTGGGAACTTCTCTGATGATCATTTCTAGCAGGTTTCTTGCTGCGGCCTCCAGCTCTGGTCTGAAGACGTTCTGTTTTAATTGAGAAAAATATATCTAATGTTAGTTATGCTCACTTTTTATTTCCTGCTGATTGTGATACAAATAACATGTATACACATTATACATACACACATATATATATACACCCACACACACACGTGCTGTTGGGTGGGTGTTGGGTCACTCCAAAACCATTCCCTTTTTATATAAAGAAATAAGGGGAAATAGAAGATAAACCAGCTCAGAACATGTTGCATTGCGAGCTTGTAAATCTGCTATTTATGTACGACACACTGGTATGGTGAAGCAGTGGCGGAGCGTCCGGGGAGGCAAGGGAGGCGACCTCTCCGCGGCGCCTCTCCGCCTCTCATTTAATTAAAGCAACAACATAACCCTAACCTAACCCTATCCTAACCCTAAAACCGAAATAAAGTGACAAAAAGCCCCCCAAAAGGTGACCCGACCCGACCCAAACCCGCAAAATTTCCCGCGCGCGTGGTGGCACGGGGGGGGGGCCTGATCACTGTGCTCTGCCTCCCGGTCCGGCTTTCAGTTGTTCCGCCACTGTGGTGAAGTAGGACATTCATTTACAAAACAACATTACAAGTTGAAATATGGAACTATCATCTGATTTGAATTAGGGAGACACAATGGACCATATTCACACGGTGGCCATTTTGCTATGAAGTTAATGAAATGCCACCCCATCGATGCAATGCAAAGTGCCAACATGGCCGCCATGTGAATATGGTCTATTGGGCCGCTACGTTCATTATCTTACTCAAGATGACATCCAGACGGTGCATTAGTCGTTAAAACCTCAAACAGTAGCCTACATTAAAATATGCATCTGAAAACATTGGTGAGAAATGAGCAGCACAAAACGTGCTTTACTTCATGGTGCAGAGCATTCAGCTAAAACATGTAGCATTCTCTGGCTACCACCGCTACCACAACATGCTAGGCTACCACAACATGCCGCTACCAGACCACTACCACAACATGCTAGGTTTCATCTTTACAACCATTTCACACGACTCCGTTGAAACATAACGTTAGTCTAAATATTATGTTTTTAAACCATCCGTTTACTAGTAGGGATTAGGGAAGGCCTACAAATGAGTGCTCAGTAGCAAGCGACACCGCAACAACAGAAATGCTGAAAATATACTTTATTTAACTGACGACGGATAATGCAAGTAATTGTGTCGAATAAAAGTTAAACTATTAACTTACCGGAGAAGGTTGGCGTCCTCCAGGGTCCATGGCGTAGATGTTTGTTTCGGCGCCTCGAGCAACTTCTTCAGAATGTTTGTCCTACATGCATGTACGGAGTAAAATGAAGTTGAGCTTTTCAAGCTACTTTCAATGTGGCTTCCTAAAACGCGCGAAGCACTAATAGGCGGCTTTCTCTGAAGCGCGTCACATCCGGTATTCAAATTCCTCCTCCAAAGGTGCTTGGCCGCCATCTACCGGAGGCACTCAGTACTGCTCCCAACCTTATTTTTAACTGCATGCTCCCAACACGAATGCATGCATTTATTTAAAAAAAAAATCACATGACTAACAGCAAGGTAAAATAGTCTAATAATTACTCCCAAATCTGTGGAGTCACAAATAAATCTCCTTTTAAAATGTATAAGTTGACACAAAATATTGGCAATTTCAAATTGCTTCAGTTCACTGGGTTGAGGGCCAAACACACACAATAGCTAAATTCCATGACTGAAATGCATTGATTCAGTAACTGCTACAGAGCATAGGTGTGCATCAATAGATAGCAAGTAGTTTCAATATTCTTAACTGTACCATAGAGTATGTGTACATTTGGAGCGGGACACCAGAACTTTAATTGAAATTAAAAAATGTTTTAACACAATAGTGCCTCATACTTCGTATGGTGACTAAACATTATCAGATACTTGAACGGGTCCTTATATTATCATCACTTCACCCAAGTAAAGCTCAAGCGGAGTTAGGTTTTTGACATTAATGTGGTGATAGGTCTGGTCTTCAGTTTGACTTAGTCAGTCTTATCAAATGGGGACAAACCACCAAACTCCACTAGTTGGACTTAGATGGTGTGATCGACAGTTTGAAGATCCAAATGGAGTTAGGTTTAGTCAGAAGAGCTGTAATACTTTTCATTGGTTAAAGATTTGTCAAACACACAGCATGTATATGTACACATTTTTAATTACATTTATTAGATTCCAGTGACAGTACATCATGTTTTAGAATGACTTCTGCTCAGACAGAACCTCTTTTGTTACATTTAACATTCAGATCTCCCCTCGACAATATCGAACACAAAACCATACAACACAAAAAAAATAAAAAAAAGTTACAGGGTCCAACACAATTCTTCACATTGACAGAGTAATCAACCTGGAAGTGTTATTTAGGAGTGGCTGTCACATCTTCAAAAAGCCTTCATAACTATAATGCATGATATATTTAATTTTCTGTAAGGGCAGTATGCTTAACGCGGTTTCATACCTAGGGTAGTTTATAAAGTACTCTGATTTAGAATACTATTAGTGATAGGACATCCATGCACTTTTATTCCACCATGTAATCGATATGCAATTTAGTGTTTTAACTCTTTCTTCCTGTATAGACAATTCCCTGCCATGTTTAACAGGAAACGAGACTCAAGAGGACGTAGTCTGTTCAATGGTCCAGGTCAGCCAAGCCCAGTAAAAATCACATTTCATGTATTTGTTCTGCCTGCTCCAACTGAGAAAACTCCACTCCCAAGGCTTCCTTCTGACTTACTTTGTCCCTAGCTGGATTGGGGAAAAGACAGGTCTCCATTTCTGATGACAATAAGCACCAAACAGGTAAGATGCTGTTACTAAAGGTAGTTAAGTTATAGCTCACCCCAATAATAAATAATTCTATGACCGGCCGTCCCTCTGGTAGGAGACTCCATAAATCTCCTACCGGATACATTAGAGTCTTTGCGCCGTTAATCAAATTATTGGCTTAGGAATCCGACAAACAAAAAAAAAAACTCCATGAATTCAATGAGTCATGGGGTGTGTAATTGATGGAAAACATGTCATATTTTGGGTGAAGCACTCTAAGGTACTTTGCTTGGTTCCCAAAGGTGAACAGCACACCGGTCCTTGATAAATGCCATACAACAGATCAAACATTAAAATAATAAGGAGTATAGGCGCCTCGTAGCCGCCCATGGCAAGTTTATTGTGGCCAGAGATTAGAAACACTAACATTTCAGATAAACTAGGCTGCCTTCTTAATAAAGTGAGCCTGGTGTGTTTCCAGTCTCTAACAATAAACTATTGGCATTGGCAGCGAGGTAGTATCAACGGTCATATACTGTTCATACTCTGAAAATGTCAAATGAAAAAAAAAAAAAATGCAGTCCTACTCACTCATAGATAATGCAATGACAGATGTCATTTAATGGCACATGCTATCTATAGCATGATCATGTCAGGCTACCTGATACAAAGCATTGCATGGTTGGGTTGTGCTTCAGTGGATATTTGTGGATAGTAAGTACAAGTAGTTACAATATTCATTTAAATGCATATTTTTCTTAATTGGCACGACTTCTACAGGTATGTACCATGGAACAGCAGGATACCATAACATCGTCACAGTGGGGCAGAAACCTTTTGTCCGAAACAGTTACTTTTCAGAAAATGATCAGATGGTGAAAATAGCCCATCAACAAGCTCACAATAGTCGCAATGTGACACATTGCTAGCTTGTAGAACGGCCCTTTTCACTAATTTACAAATAGCACCTTAGGCAGCACCTACACATAACCAAAAAAATAAAAAATAACACATTACATTAAGCCAAGCAAACATAACTACAATGAAAGTCTGCTGTAAACGAGCAAACCTGAGAGAGATACCTGAGAGAGACAAGCTCATTTCTTACACTTGGAAAAGAGATCTGGACCACGGGGAGACAATTCAGCTGGTGAGTTATATGACCGTTTAACACAAAGCGTTTCATTTTGGACAGATGGAGTATGTAACCAGTCTATCTTACAGCTGTCCAGTGATGCAGAACTGTCAGAAGACGAGAGAAAACGAGTTAAAATCTGTGCCTGGCCTGTGACTTACAAGTAAGGACCAACATCAAGCAACCGACTGCGCTCTTTCAAAACCTCCTCCTACAGTATATGCAGTAAGTTATGTCACCCATATGATACACTGTTAGCAAAGAGACCAGGACCACCGGGAGACTATTAATTACGCACGTTTAAAGTTCTTAGTTACAATAATGTTTTGTTTTCAGACCAATTGCCTTATTTCTAGAAAATATGCTATAGATAATCTTTAATCAAGTTCAAAGTACATAATGTTTCCCTTTTTGGGCTAATTGCCTTATTTGAATGCAACATGAGATGTGCTTTTCTGATTTTTAGGGAGGAAAGCTGAACCTGACCCAGATAGCCTGTGAAATATTCACAGAAGACCTAATAGTAAGAAACGAAAATGCACCAACCCTGCCTGACTCAGATGAGCAAGAGAGTGCAATGATTCACTTCTACAAACAAGAGGGAGTTCAGTGGGCTGCTCCAGTGAAGTTCACGCAAAGGTGTGAAAGGTGGGAAAAAGTGTGACCAGACACTCCTCTCACTGATGAAGAAACTGAAAAATGGATTCCAGCTAAGCCAAGGTTAGTAATACATTGTGACATTGTAAACATTCTAACAGCTGTCCAGTGATGGAGAACTGTCAGAAGAAGAGAGAACACAAGTTATGAATCTGTGCCTGGCCTGGCTTCAAGGACCAACACCAAGCAACCGAATGGCCCTTTTAAAACCGCCTCATGCATGCAGTAAGTAATGTCACCTGGAGGCATACTGTTGAGAAAGAAAGAAAATAAGAAGAAACTGACAGTGAAAAGAAGAAGCGCTCTGTGAAGGCCTTATGTGCCACAAAGTGGTAACAGGTTACTCTGTAATATTTTTGATTAGCCGTTCTTGTGAAAATAGAAGGTTGTCATCTTGACTGGCAATGCTTGGCCACTTGATGCATATAGTGTCTTCCCTGACATAACCTTTCTGCTATTTCCACAGCAATCAAAATATTACAGAGTAACCTGCTACCTATACACTTTGTGCCACATAAGGTCTGCAAGCGTATAGCGTCTTCCCTGACAGATGATTCACCTCCCGTCAAAACAATGGCCTGTATCACAGGATTTATGAGGGCCTTCATCAGTCAAGGTATTAAGGAGTAGTTGCTTGGGAAATATCTTTATGAGCTTTTTCATCTTGCTGTGGTAATGGAAGAAAGGTTGGGATTTGTCAGGGAATTGTCAGGGAAGAGACGATATATAGACAGCTGTGTTCTCTCCGCATATTGACAAGCCTCAGTTGTTCCGACACACCCATGTTTCGTTATAGAAGTCCTCTCATTCACTTCATGTTGGTCTCGTGTAAACTTATCTTGTTTGCTCACATGACATGTATGTAAATATCAAGCATGTTTGATAATTATATTTTCTTTTGATCCAGAAAAAGCATTATATTTTAACTGATATATTCTCTTGCGCTATCCAGCTTCTCCAGAATACTTGAGGGACCCGATGACATTATGAATCGGTTGGGAGGTGCCTTCCTCTGTGCTAAAGGTCGAAGTCACCAGTGCAGCTCTTCCAACAGCATCCACGTGTTTTGAGAAACTGCGGCTTCCAGGGCACTACACAAGCTCTGAGAGGTTCAAGGAAGACATGATGATGTGCCTTACAGTAGTAGCCAGCTGAGAACCTCACGATTTTCAAAGCAGTACCCATAGGTACTGATTTGTCCCTTGGGTACCTCTGTCGGCCACTCCCCCAGATTCTCAGACACGCCCCCTAAATGTATTATCTTATTTCAGTGTGTAGTGTGGCCATTCTGCCACAGGGTGGCGCATTCACAGTGAGCAACATAGCTATAGACTGTTTCTGCTGCTTTTGCAAAGTAGAAATACTCTGTTACAAGTAAAAGTCAGGAAATAAAACTATACTTGAGTTAAAGTACACAAGTATTGGTATTAAAATGTACTTAAAGTACCAAAAGTAGAAGGTACTCTACTAATTATGTGGAATGTCCCATTTCACAACTTTTCAAATGTATAAAATGTATACAAATCTTTTGAAAATAGCAGATCTACAAGCTCACTATGTGTCACACTGCGACGCATTGTGAGCTTGTAGATCGGCTATTTTCAAATGGCCAAAATGTGTATAGGGCTGAAGTGGTTACTGTATGTTTTGTGATAATATTCAAAATCTACAAACTAACTTAGTAACCAAACATTTATCAGATCCAAAACATGGAAAATAGAAGGGAAAAAAAGAGTCCTTAGGATGAATTCAAAAGCAATTGTTTCTTTAAACATAACTGTGTTTCATGGAACATGGTGGAAGAAGATAGATAAGTCAGTCAGAGATAAAAGAATTGCAGCTCCCAAAGCTGCTACTTTCTGAGAGCAGTAACTAGTAACTATACTAGTCAACTGAAAGTAACATTTCAATAAAATGCATTATAAACTACTTTTGGGCACAATTATGTTATTTTAGAATGTGAAACAGAGTTAAATCAACACAGGAGATTATAATGTACTAACTAACTTAGGACCCCAATTTAAACAAGCCATATGGCTTGGATTTTTTAAATCATATTTAGTCAACCTTGTATTTGAACTGTACTTTCATGTGCTTTTTGTCTGCAAACTACTAAATAAAGTATTCAATCAAAAAACTTTTCGAGGTTGGAAAACAAAGTCATACACACATGCACTGCATCAGCAGTGGTTTCAGACAATGACATGCAAATTAACTAGTTTAACACCTTGGCCATGGTCTTTTGTTTGTCACAATGGCTCTTCATCAATTCATCAATCAATCAATCAATCTTGACTGTGAGCTTGTCAAGATGGATTTGCCTATTTAATTTAGTTTTTAGTTTGTGAAAAGAAGTAGAGTTTTTTTTTGTTTCAGTGTTAATCTTAGTTTTATTATTGTAAGGGTAGTCAGGGGCTGTATTCAACAAGCTCAGAATAGTGGAAATGGAAGATCTACAAGTTCTCTACAAGAACACTCATTCTCTCTGGTGGGATGTTTATATGTCTGATGTATCTTTCTGATGCTTTTCTGTCAATGTCACCAGTTGAACCTTGTAAGAGTCCCGTTCCTTCATTAGAACTTTCATAACTTTTGATGAATGATTAAGCAAAGCTGATTCAGAATGATTAAGCAAAACATATTCAGTATCAGTTTTCGTTTCTGTCTCCACGCAGCCGATGACAGCAGTAGCAATGTTACAACTGCTGCGTGTTGTGAGCTTGTAGATCTGCCATCTTCACTATTCTAGTTGAATATTGCCCCTACCCTTACAATATTAAAACTAAAATGAAGATTGAAACTAATAAAATATCAACTAAAACTAAGCCTTTTCACAAAGTAAAAACTAAACTAGCAAATCCACTTAAAAATCAAATGGAAACGAACTGCAATTGAATGTAGTCAAAACAAAAATACAAGTGTGTGTGTGTGTGTGTGTGTGTGTGTGTGTGTGTGTGTGTGTGTGTGTGTGTGTGTGTGTGTGTGTGTGTGTGTGTGTGTGTGTGGGGGGGGGGGGGGGGGGGGGGGGGGATCACAAGACCTGGCTCCTGAGTCCATTGTGAGGGCCTAAGTAAGCCAAGTGATGGCCAAGGTGCTATACCAGTTAATTTGCATGTCATTGTCTGAAACCTTTATTTATAAGTTGCAGGCGATAAAGAGAGAGAGAGAGAGACAGTCAGATTGAATGGAGTTTCTAGGTGAAAGTGTTTTTTTTTAGGTCCCTTAACCCTAACCCTAACCTTCCATCCGCCTCCATTATAAATCTCTGAACTTTTAAAGGAGTACAATTCTAAAACTATTAAACATTTCAAAGATTCCTTTTCAGGCAAACATGTCCACAGTAAGATGAACATGTTAAAGTATGAATGGGGTTACTAGCAGTAAGTATGTAGGATTAGTAGCCTGCACTCATTTCCCTTTAAATGTCCATTGCCGCATTGACAATGCATTGGGCGCTTAAAGTTAAATATCTCCCAAGCTGCAAATGATTTCAAAGAAGACAAAAAAAAAAGTACACACTTTGGCAGGCTACCAGTTCTACAGTGAAGAACACACAAGTGAACAGTCTATGGAAGAACCAATGTGGTGTAGTGGTTTAGCTAAAGGGTTTGCAACTAGAAGGTTCTCAGTTCAAATCCAGCCAGAATGTTTTTCCAACTTTTTCTTGGCGCTTTCACCTTTATCTAATCTTTCAGTGAAGACCTTAGTAGTGAATAGAGCAAGTAAGAACCAATGTGGTGCAGTGGATTAGATACAGGACTTGTAACCAGAAGTCTCCCGGTTCAAATCCAACTAGGACATTCTTCCAACTTTTACCTGCCAAAGTTTATACCACTTTCCCTTATAATGTGTATTACAATTTCTTCTGTTAGAAGAGAGAGAGAGAGAGAGAGAGAGAGAGAGAGAGAGAGAGAGAGAGAGAGAGAGAGATCCTAGATTATTATTTCTATGCATTAGATGTATTACCTCGTGTTTACCTTGCTTACTGTAAATCTCTCTTTATTAAGAGCGTCTGCTAAATGCCCAACTTGTAGACTACATTGTAGAGAGATGGTGCTAGTGCTACTATAATTAACATAACCTGTTTGGCCCCCCTCACAGCCAAACAGACTGTGAGTTCAGTTGGGACTGTTGTACTTTTACTCCACTACAATGACATTTGGTTACTAGTTGAGAGAGAGAGAGAGAGAGAGAGAGAGAGAGAGAGAGAGTCTCAGAGTTTACTGTGTGTGTGTGTGTGTGTGTGTGTGTGTGTGTGTGTGTGTGTGTGTGTGTGTGTGTGTGTGTGTGTGTGTGTGTGTGTGTGTGTGTGTGTGTGTGTGTGTGTGTGTGTGTGTGTGTTGATTCCCCATAAGAGAAGATTTTTCACTGCCAGCTACCAGTGATTCTCAACAATTTTAATTTCAAGAGGACCCCCAGTTTACATGCATTAGGCGACACCCATTTAATGGCATTTCTATCCCTGGGACCCCAATTTATATTGTAAAATCAATGTTAATTTAACTCTGAGAGTGTACAAATGGAACCAAATGGACCCGTTAGGGTCCATTTGGTTCCATTTGTACACTTTGGTTCCATTTGTACACTCTCAGAGTTACAGACCCACAAGGGTCCATTTGGTTCCTAACCATCCTCCATTTAGCTGGGGACCCCTGGAACCCCCTCAGGTACCCCTGGGGGTCCCCGGACCCCACTTTGAGAACCAATGTTCTATTGTTCCATTAAATTGGATTCAGTTCTAAAAGGCTAGAAACTGTACACGTCTTTTCTTTTGCGGGGGGCGTGGGGAAAGTAATATAAAGTAATATATATTATATTACCCTTGATTCCAAGTAATAAGTAATATAATATTATTACTTTTCAAAGGAGTAATAAGTAATAAGTAACATATTACTCTCCTAAGTAATATAGCCCAACACTGATTACAGAACACACTAACCATTATTATTATTATTATTATTATTATTAAAAGAAAAGAAAAATATTGTGATACAAAATGCCTAAATAAAGCAATAGATATGAGTAATGAAATTGAAATGAAAAAGGTTGAGAATCACTGTGTTAAACTGTAGAATATAGTTAAAGGGATATTTGAATTCCCCACCAAGTAGACTAGTAGGTAAACAACCAATAGTTGCTCGGCCCTGCCACCTACTGTCCAGCTACTGTATTGCACAGTGGGGAAAAAATAATGCTAAACTCCACCCTCCAAGGCAAAACCACACCCACAGAGGGGTGTGGTTTCATATCAGCGCCTCCCGGGTACTGATTTCATAGGTACCTAAGGTGAGGTTCTCAGCTGGCTACGACTGTAAGTCAGTGGACAGTGGATTTGGTCTTGTTTAAAGCTCCAAACATTATTTAATATGTGATGGTGCTTAACTGTAATCTCACATTGTCTGTTCATAAAAACAGTAACATCTTTTTCCTGTTCCAGTTTATAGCTTCGTCTGATTGGCCAGCTGTAGGTTTGAATTGCGTTTCTGGTACAAACTGCTGAGCCAATCAAACTAAGCGATATGGTAAATGAACAGGAAAAGGATATGCCACCTTTTGAAAACCTGGTACTAATCTCATGAACAGACAATTCACACCATTTTGCAACACTAATATTGATGTAATGCAGACCATATCTAGCTTGTTCATTTAATGCATTTATTTTTTGCATTATCATTTGCAAAGTTATCTTAATGACTGACGTCACTAACTCATTGATGAACTTGACTGAAGTATTGTTGCAGCTACTCTTTTCCTTGTGTAGTAAATGAGCTCCCGTGTGTGTCTCTCAGGTTTGCTTGTTTTACAGCAGCATTTAGTATTGTTGCAGCTAAGAACTGCGGCTTCTGGGGCACTACACAAGCTTTGAGAGGTTCAAGGAAGACATGATGTGCCTTAAAGCAGTGGACAGCGGATTTGGTCTCATTTAAAGCTAATCACTCTTTAATAGGCGAGGTGATTTCCCTAGTGTGTAGGAAGTGAGATCACGTCTTTCTCTCTCAGGTTTGCTTGTTTACAGCAGAATTTCCCTTTCGAAGTTTGGCAGAATACAAAGTTCTGTGACTTAATTTGCTGAGATATCAAAACTGATATACTGATCTGATTTGTGTTATTATAACTTTTAAAACATTGTAAGGAACACATTTTAATACAGGAAAGAAAATGGGGGGGGTTTGGACAAGATGTTTTACTATATGGTACAGTTACGTTTTTTTTTATTACTATAGAACTTACTATCCACAAATATCCACTGATGCTAGGTCAACATTGCGCTGTTGTCGTCTTAGTGCCATCGGTCAGGAAGTGACCCGCCGTGGTCCAAAGCTCACTGCCTGCAAGGATTGCGAGGGCCGAAAGGACAAGGTGATCTGGTTTGTTAACCATCTAAGAGCCTGGTCCTCGGTTGTAGGTCCTTGGGGGAAAAAGGGGAGGGGGGGGGAAGAAATGTGATAATTACGACAAGAATTCTAAATGTGAATTAAAGTAAGGATTTCGAAGGCATTTTTAGAATCAGCCTCAGGTCTAAATGTCAAAGCAACTAAGTCATCAGTCTAATACTTTTGACCAAACAGTCCAGATCCTCACAATTAATTACTAACATGATGAACAGGTTGACGCCTTACATGGTTTCTTCCGCCATCGTTGAGTAAATGTAATGCGAATTGTAAAGCGCTTTGGACATTCCTTTAAAAGTTTACAAGGTGCTAAATATTAGGCGTATTTTTTATACATTTTATATAATGTTTATTTTTGGCATTCATTATCATTTTAGAGGAAAAAAAATCAAGCATGCATAATGTACAGTATTGCATACACTGTAGTGGTTCTCAAAGTGAGGTTACTTGAGGGAGTCACAAATGGAGACTTAGAGGTTAGTACCTGAGGTTACTTAACTGAGTGTACACCATCAGAGTTATGGTGGTCCTTGAAATATAAAGGTTTGAGCTAGCAGAAGTTAAATATAATTTTGAATACCAGAACAGTGTCTATCATATGGGTGACATTACTTACTGCATGCATGAGGAGGTTTTGAAAGAGCCAGTCGGTTGCTTGGTGTTGGTGCTTGAAAGTCCCAGGCCAGGCACAGATTGAGGGCTTGTGTTCTCTCGTCTTCTGACAGTTCTCTGTCACTGGACAGCTGTAAGATACAAGGTGGTTACATACTCCATCTGTCCAAAAAGAAACACTTTGTGTTGAAAACTGTCATAACTCACCAGCTCAATTGTCTCCCGGTGGTCACCGGTGCCAGCGGTCAGGTAGTGAATAAAGGCTTGGCCAAGACCTGCAAGGTCCATGCAGGAAGGAATGGCCGATCATTCGTCACGCCATGGTCAAAAGCTCACTGTGTACAAGCATTGCAGAGGCCGGAAGGGAATTGTAGGTCCTTGGAGAAGAAAAAAAAAGTGTGTGTGTGTGTGTGGGGGGGGGGTTGTTAATTATGACAACTCTTAATGTAAACCCACTTAGTCAGGGAACCCCTATTGGTTGTTATACCGTTCAATCCCATTTTGAATTGAAATCTGAAGTTTCAGAAAACTACAGTCATGATTTAGAAGGCGTTTTTAGAATCAAGCTCAGGTCTAAATGTGTCAAAGTAAATGTGTCAACACACACACACACACACACACACACGTTATCAGTCTAATTTAGAAAACTCTACTGTTGACTGAAAAACTGTCCAGAGCCGCACAAGTTATTACCAACCTTAAAGGTAGGGTAAGTGATTTTCTTTGGTTAAAATAAGTGTTAAATAGCTCTATATTCTGATAGTACTCATTGCTATAGAGTGTTTGTTCAGTAAAAGGAGTCTCCTTGTCTCTCCAGCTCTTTATAAAACAGAAAATGCATTTTCGTTTCAGTTTCATTTCCAATTTTATCCAATCAGGATAGAGAACTCAATCAGGATACAGATTAAACAAGTGAAATTGGAAGTGATGACACTAAGAAATGAGCAGGCAAAATTGGAGCTGGAACACTATAAAAATGAAGCTTAAAAATCAGAATATAGTGCTTTAACTTTTTAACAAAATACTTTTTGTTTTAACCAAAAAATATCACTTACCCTACCTTTAACTTAGCTGGAATTAATTTCTCAGTTTCTTCATCATCAGTGAGAAGGTGTATCTGGTCACCTCTAGTCCAACAGCAATTTCACAAATTGTACAAACAAAGTGTGTGCGCGAGGGGGGGGGGGGTGTAAGTAATAAACTGCTCTACAGATAGAACCACTATTGACTTCATTCAATCGTGTGCAGTACAATAACATTACTTCATAACTGTGCCCGGCGGTCATGCTTGATATTTAGCATTTTAACGAGCAAATATTTAAAGCACCTACAGGCCTGAATATTGCTTACCTGGGTCCTCCCTCACATCAATGCATTTGCATTTCTGATGAGCAGCTCTCGTTGCATCTCTGATAGGCTTTTTGTGGGTTAAGTTCAGCTTCCCGGACTAAAAAACAGAAATGCAACAAGTCATCAAATAAGGCAATTAGTCTAAACCAAACATTTGATTTAACTAACTGTCAACTTGCTTAATCCTGTCAAATTCACTAGTGGGTGGATGCTTCATCAAATGACATGTGCTTCATTGAAGAGGTCAACGGAAATGTCTTGAGTAACAAATTTGGCTACAAGAAATCAAGACAATCTTTAACTGCGAAAATAGCCATTATTCCACAATTCATCATAATTTGCCTAGAAAGAAAAAATGTGGTTCCATTTGTACACTCTCAAGAGTTATGGTGTCCTGGAAATGAAAAGGTTTGAGAACCACTGTGCTACATGAAATGGAACAGAGCCTTCGTCACTATCATTGGTAAAACCTGTGAAGGAAGTAAGGAAGAGGCCCAATTTCTTTCCAATATGGTTGCTGTGCATAGAGCTCATATTGGGAGTTGGATCACAGGCAGGTAATTAACAACCTAAACCTCTCCCAAAGTGTCATTGCTCTAACGTGCTTTAAGGTAAACTCAGACTACTCACCTAAGCAAACCTCTCCCACTGGACAGTGTGGCAGTTGCTTGATGTTGAAGGGATTTGCTCATGTGGTCGTGGGGAAATCTGCATGACAGGTGGTGGACACGCCCAACATGTGGCGTTAAAGGTTGAAGGGCTCCCTCTGACAAATCTGGGGGAAAGAAAAACATACATTCAGCCAGCTGCTCTACCCCAGCATTGATGTACCATCAACACTACTATCCTAGTATTGTTCTATATCTGATATGTTCTATATCAGATTTTCTTATATACACACACACACCACTTTTTTCTAAAACTGCTTATTTGAAGCATGATCATTAACTGTGTGGTTACCCAAAATATCATACTCAGTTGTCAGAAGATCACGTTTCTACCAATTCAAACAGGTTGACTAGCAGGTTTCCTCCTGCTGCAGCCTCCACCTGGTGTCAAGAAGTTCTGTTTTAATTGAAAAACATATATCTATTGTTAGTTATGCTCACTTTTTATTTCCTGCTGATAATGATACAGATACTGTTGGGTGGGAAAACTCACTCCAAAACCATTCCCTTTGTATATAAGAAATAAGGGAAAATAGAAGATAAACCAGCTCAGAACATGTTGCATTGCAAGCTTATAGATCTGTTATTTATGTACGACACACTGGTATGGTGAAGTAGGGCATTAATTAAAAAATAATAATTGAAATATGGAACCTGCTTTCTTCTGATTAACTGAATTATCCGACATGAATATTAAGCCAGTGAGGGGTTCTAAATGTCTAGAATTGCCCTGTTGTACACACGCACACATTGACCATATACACACACACACACACACACACACACACACACACACACACACACACACAACCACTTCACACGACTCCGTTGAAACCGTGAAACATAACGTTAGTCTAAATATTATTTTTAAAATCCGTTTACAAGCAGGGATTAGGGAAGGCCTACAAATGAGTGCTCAGTAGCAAGCGAGACCGCAACAACAGAAATGCTAAAAATATACTTTATTTAACTGACGACGGATAATGCAAGTAATTGTGTCGAATAAAAGTTAAACTATTAACTTACCGGAGAAGGTTGGCGTCCTCCAGGGTCCATGGCGTAGTTGTTTCCACGCCTCGAGCAAGTGAATGCGCGTTTGGTCACCCAGACCAAACAGCCACATTAATGCTGATCGTATCATGAGTCATGACCGTCACCTGAGCGCTAAAGGCACTTAGCATAGCATAGCCCATAGCACGGTAACGTCACATCCGGGCTAGCTCCAGTGGCGCATGGCCGCCATCTAGCGGAGGCACTCGGTACTGCTCCCAACACGAGTCACAGATCTGTTTGCATTTAACACGGGACAACAGTCTCATAATTCGTCACACAGATCCGTGTACATTCACAGCTACATTTAGTTTTATAATTTCAAAGTTGACTTACAAATGTTCATATATGACATACAGATGTTGTTATTTGAGTTACAAATGTGAAAATAGTTACAAATCTTATTTACAGATACGAATATATATGAGACTGTTTGAACACCAGCATGGTCTCAAAATGAGTCACAGCTACATTTGCGTTTATAATGTCTTAAGTTGACACACAAATGTTGATTTACGAGTTGTACATTTAGATACACAAATACAAATGACTCTGCATAAATAGGTGATTTTATTTTTTACAAGTTACGAATCATATGACAAAACAGTGTGGTAAAAGAGCCTCATAATTACTCAAACAAATCGGTGGAAAGTCACAAATAAATCTCCTTCTAAAATGTATAAGTTGACAGACAAATGTTGATGCACGAGTTACAAATGTTGATACACGAGTTACAAATGTTGATATTTGAGTTACAAATGTTGATATTTGAGTTACGAATTGCACTTCACAAGTACAAATCTGATTTACACTTACAGACTGTTTGTTGCGAATTGCCTCTACGAGTACAAATCTGCTTTCACGGATACAAATAATTTTGAGTCTGTTCTAACCCCATAATAAAGAACAAAACAGAAAAAGAATGTGACACTGACAGGGATGATTGATTTGTGGCATTGCATAAACCCCAAAAAGCATGTATGTTGTTGTTGGACACATGCACTTTTAGTCAACATTTTGCGTGGGTACAATGCCTGGGTATGTCATGCCAGGATTGTTATTATTACAATCTGTACTGTGTGTATGTATCATGTATGTTGATAATATGTTTTTAGATGAGATGTCTTAATATTGAAGACTAAAGCTGTCATCTTATGATAGCAGCATTGGTTGAACAACCTAACACAAAGAGCCACAGAGCTTGTAGATCTTCTATTTTCAAATAAAATCTTGGGGGCTAATATAATAAATACCTGGCAACACTTCATCGTGTGAAGATAGGCGGTGCTCAGACAGTGAAACCGGTGTACAATGCCTAGCTATGACCAATCGAAACCACTATGCAAAATCTCGGCCAAGTGTCTCTCCACCCCCAAACACACACACAAACTCACACAAAAGCAGCCTACTTTGCCATACAAATGTAACCATTTCATGATTCTAAAACGACTATCTTTTGCAATACAAACCTTCTTCAACTTTCGAACTGTGTTAATATGGAAAAAAAACGAAAAACACAACACATTTTTTTTAATTGAATTTGCTATTTTCTCCTGTTTATCAACTGGCGACATGAGGAAGGTTTCACCAGCAGCAGCAGCCTAGTATGTCTTCCTCATCTTTTCTTCTCCGTTCTTCCTCCTCTCTACGTAATTTCTCTTTCTTTGCCTGTTTTTTTTCCTCTGCTTTTTGGAACATCCCATTGGTGTAGTGGCTTCCTCCATTCTTCAACACCCTTTTGTTGATTTTGTCCAGCAGATCAATGACCTGAGAGGGATCCTTGTTTTTGTTGTTGAAGACATGGTAGTAACCCTCACATTTTTTGATTAATTCCATTAGTTTTGGACCATTCAAAATGCCTTCAACTGTTTCATCTTCATCAACCCGGTCAGCACAGGTGAAGAGGATCATGGTGTATTTTTTGGACATTTCACCAAAAGTTTTCTGAATCATTTGCACGTTTTTTTCCTCCTCCTCTGTGAATCTTCCCATTAACGATACCACGATCAGGAACACATGGGGACCAGGAGCAGCTAAACTAATACACTGCTCAAGCTCTTGAAAAGTTGTATCTTCGCTACACCTGGTGTCAAACAAGCCTGGTGTGTCAATGATAGTAACATTTCTAAAATCCACTACACCTGTGGCTATCTTACAGCTCGTTGTCAGAGATTCAGCGCCGCCCTTTGATTCAAAAGCTTTAAAACCCATGATGGTGTTTCCAGTGGCGCTCTTTCCAACTCCAGTCTTCCCAACCAGCACGATCCGATATTCTTTATCATTTTTTAGGAGAGCTGGTGAATTAAAATGATATTGTTATGGATGGTAAACACTTGAGGCTTGAATTAAAGATTTCCTCCTGGCTTTTTGTTGGTAAAGAACATATTGAAATGTGCCTTGTCTCCTGGTGAGATACTGTACATACCTTCACCTCCCTCATTGCGGCTTGAATCTTCACTCATTTCTGTTTTTCAGGTTTATTTTCTTACTTTCTGAGAGAGAGAGAGAGAGAGAGAGAGAGAGAGAGAGAGAGGGGGGGGGGGGGGGGGGGTTATCGGGAGGTTCTGTATCGTTTATGATAATCAGTCACTTATATTTGATACAGTCTGTTTCTGGCGAAAATTTAACTAATAATTTGGCAGAAGTAACATTAGCGTTTTCTCACCGTCAGTTGATGCTTCATATCCATAAGAGTCAAAACGCCGGGATCATTTGTTTATTTTTGGAACACAGTTCTTATTTGACGCAATATTAAATACGTCTATGGGATTCAGAATGGGGGTGGAAAACCGCAAACCAGGTAGACAAACAAAGGATGCGTAAATTACGTCAGACTTCGGTGGTCTATAGCAATATATCTGCATTTGAGGACAGATGCTAAACTCAATCTAAACCAACAAATAAAACAGCCATATTGGTTGAAACCTCTAAGTATGTTGGCTACACTAGATGTGCATATTTATAAATATTCTATTTGATTGTATAATTTGTTTTAATTATTTATTAGCCCTTTTTTCTCCCAATTTAGTCGTTGTCCCAATTCATTCCTCCCACTGCATGCTACTGTTGTTGTACCTTACTGGCTCACCTGCCAGTAAGGCACCGCCCCCTTCCCCATCCCATAGAGACACACGGCCGGGAACGGAAGGCCTACAAATTCACGCCCACTTTTGAGCTAGCGCCGCTACTCGGGGTCCGTTAGAACGACGAACTGCAGCTCTCAATGCATTCCCTATGAGAGGACATGAGAGTTAGCCTACTTTTGAAATATTCCTACATTAACTGGAGACGATATTGATTTAAATAAAAATATGTTTCCAAATATATGGAGTGTCTTTGTCAACATATCTTCTTGTTTTCTTAATAGTTGATGTGTTTCACATTTAATTTGCCACTTTAACGAGTTACCCATAATGTTAGCAGCAGAGGGTAGACGGCAGACAGACAAGTTGTTGCATTTGAGTGACATCACTGTCTTTACGAGCGCCGAGCGCTGACCAGTGGTGTACCATAGAGGTATAATATAATTAGAGGGCGGATTGCCCCGCCCCCAGCTATCATTTCAATGAATGTGCTCAGTGGCGTTTTGAAGCACCCGGAAGCCTGCCGGACGCGAGATATTTATTAAATACAATCGAGATGCCTATGTATATGTAAATGTATATGTATTTACGTATAAGAAGTTTACATATGTATATCTATATATTTAAATATCTCTCAGTATGTTTTGCTAGTGCATGTATTTCTCCCCGCCTGCAGTTCCAGCTTTGGCCACTGGGGTGGCGGCTTCAATGTTTCTCAGCAACTCTGGGGGCTTGTGGTGTACCCACTAGTGATGCGCGGGTTGACCCGTAACCCGCGGGACCCGCGGGTCAACCCGTGGCGCGGGTGGGTCAAGTCAGGATTTCGGAGGCAATTATGCGGGCTGCGGGTGAGCGGGTCAGCCGCTCTCACACGCAAAAAAAAAAAAAAAATCACATGCTCTTGTTTTGTCTTTATTCCTAATAAGAATAAGAATAATAACAATGAAACAGTTTGAATACACTTGGGGATTATTTTCTAACCATGATTTTACATAATTAAAAAAAAAATCGCGGGTCGCGGGGCGGGTTGAGCCATAGATTTATATATGGGTTCGCGGGGCGGGTTGAGGCGGGTTGGGTTCCGTCGCGGGGCGGGGCGGGTCATGAAAAAACCCGACCCGCGCATCACTAGTACCCACTGTAGAGACAGGACAGGCGGTCGCCTGCCCAACTAAGATCTCGCCTCCCCTAAAAAGATAATAATAATAACCCGAAAATGTGTCATTGCGTGCTTAATGACCTCAAAGTCACGCATCCAACAAGCTTTAATTGAGCAGATTGGACCTTCTGTTCCAGAGATCATGACCAAAACATATTGAAAACGGACACTTTCGCCAGTTTTCTGGGTATTGAAAACCTCAAGGGATGCGTCCGTGACGTATATACCGTGCGACCACTTAAATTATAGATCTCCGATGATAGCAGTTTTGACATACTGATGGAGTATATTATAGTATATTATGGGTAGTATATCGAGATGACAGATATGGGACATTAAAAAGGATGAATTAAACAAATGGGACAGTTTATTAGAACACAAAAAAAATCTCTACAGCCTCAGTAGTTAACCAGTGAAATTACGGTATTTTACAATGCCTCTCATAGAGATTGCACTGAGAGCTGCAGTTCATCGTTCTAACGGACCCCGAGTGTCAAAAGTGGGCGTGAATTTGTAGGCCTTCCGTTTCCGGCCGTGTGTCTCTATGGACAGTGGTGGAAAAGGTACTCCCATTGTTTACTCGAGTAAAAGTATCAATACTGCAATGTGGAAATACTCTGTTACAAGTAAAAGTCCGGATTTTAAAATTGACTTGAGTAAAAGTACAAAAGTATTGGTATCAAAATGTACTTAAAGTACCGAAAGTAGGAAGTACTCATTCCGCAGAATCCCATTTCACAACTTTACCCAGGAGAGCACTTTTCAAATGTATAAAATGTATAAAAATCCTTTGAAAACAGCAGATCTACAAGCTCACAATGTGTCGCATCACATCGCGACACATTGTGAGCTTGTAGATCGGCAATGTTCAAATGGCTGAAACGTATAGGGCTGAAGTGGGTAATGCATGTTTTGTAATAATAATCAAAATCTATAAAAAGTAACTAGTAACTAAAGTTTTCAAGTAATTGTAGTGTAATTGTATTTGCCTCTGAGATTTAGTGGAGTAGAAATAAAAGTACTGAAAATTGGAAATACTTAAAGTACTTAAGTACAGTAGCCTACTTGAGTAAACGTACTTAGTTACTTTCCACCACTGCCCGTAGGAGTATCTGCAGTGACAAAGATCAACCTCCCCACCCCCCCTGCACTTTGTATTATTATAATCTTTATTGCAGACCCATGGGTCCATATAAAAAGAAAAGAGCTCTTCTAATAAAAGTCCTCAACACAATATGACATGTATGGCACTATAAGTGAAACCTATGCAAACATTTCTGATTCCCTTGTTTTATACAGAATACCAACAGATTTAGCTTGTTTACCTTTGATATTTGATATGTGATCTCAGAGTTTGTGAGCTATAATCACACCCAATATTTCTGTTTAATTTACTCTTTCAATTGCAGCTCCATTTAAATTCAGTTTAGTTTCATAATCAGCAGTAACACCACTAAACCATGAACGTATTCCTATCAAACCATTTATCAATGCCCTTTCGACTGTAATCAATATGTCTTTTATGTCTACCCTGATAGAAAGTCGGTTTAACTCTTAATTATTAGTTCTTTCTGTAATGTAAATCCAGGGGATTCCCCCCCCCCCCCAGTATTCTCCTTACCTTTGATAGTTATTCAAAGGGTAAACACAATAAGCTAAGGCTTCAGCCTACACCTTGTTGTTCTATGTTTTCACTGATATCAAATGAAGGCATTGTATTTATTTTATTATTTTCAGTGCTTTTACTTCTACTCCACTACATCTCAGAGGCAAATATTGAACTTTTACTCCACTAAACTTACTTGAAAACTTTAGTTACTAGTTACTTTGTAGATTTTGATTATTACAAAACATACATTGACCACTTCAGCCCTATATATTAGCCATTTGAAAATAGCAGATCTAAGCTCACAGTGTAAGCTTGTAGATCTGCTATTTTTAAAAGATGTTTTTTTTTTTTTTTAAATCACACCCTGTGTTTTACTCAAGTAAAAAGTAAAGTACAACATTCTAAAAGGATCTGAACAAAATGATGAACGTAAAAAGCATAGGCGTTAATAGCTAAGGCTTCAGCCTACATCTTTTGATTCAAATTACTTACAATTAATGATTTCATGTATATATATTTTTTATTTTTTTTGAGTTGCATACATTGATTTGTTATTATTATTATGTGTGGCAATTAATACAAATACAACAAGTTACAAAGTGCTTTCCAAAAAACTAATCTATTTGCAGAACTGAACAAAAAATGCTAAAAAGTATTCAAATATTAAGAGAATACAATTTACACAAAAAAAAATCAGTTTAAATAAATAAAAACTTTACAAAATGTCAGCTACTGATGACTGAATGAATGTCAGCATTATAACTTAAAATATAGCTGCAAGCAGCGATAATACGGGGCCAGTGAATGCAGAAAGAAAAAAGAAAGAAGCAATGATAAGTAATATGCACAATAAGCCATAGAAACATACAAGACTGAACTTGAGAGAAAGAAGACCATGCAATTAACAAATGAGCATTTTAACCCCTCACTAAAACTAACCTCAGTAAAACAACGCCTAAGCCTATCCTCAAGAAACACTATGTGTAAACCTAAGAAAGCCAAATCATGATCACCTCAATACATTGTCGGGGACAGGGATCGCACCAGCAACCTACGGACTCACAGGCTTCCTCTCTTCTCATTGAGCTAGATATATGGCTTCCCTGTCAGTATCTGTTGACATCTATAATTATTTCCATCCATTATGAACCAAGCCTCTGTGTCCCGAACTACTCTAGATCACTGATTCACAAACCATTTAGCAATAAAGCTTTTTGTGTCCTCGGAACGAAAACTAGTGAAAGTATCTGATCTACAAGCTCACAAAGGGTTGCTATCTGAAAAGATGTGTGATTGTAGATCGGCTATTTTCACAATGAAGTATGTCACACATTGTAAAAACATACTCTCAAATAAGCATGTCATGTTATCTTTAAAAATTGCACATGCATTATTTGATGCAGTCATGTTTTGTGCGATGCAATTAAAAAGTGGAATGACCCACCCACAGACAGACAGACAGACAGACAGACAGACAAAAAAGCAAAGTGCAATAATAGCACAATAACAAAATGGGAACGGAATAGATTGAAATTGAGACAAAGCAAATGATTCCAACAGGCGAACCTACTTTTCAGCTGCACCCAGCTGAGGTGGTCATACATAGGACGCAGGGGGCAATCCCAGGTTAAGAACCTCACTCACGGACACCTCAACCTATTGCCATTGACAGGAATCGAACTCTGGACCTTTCGGACTCACAGGCTGAGACACGACCTGTAGTGCATATAGCTTCGTCCAAGCTGAAGTTGTCTGTTGAAGATAATAAACTTTTGCCTTCTGTCATGAACCAAGCCCCTGTTTCACTAACACTAAGAACACTCGTTCACAAACCATTTACCAATAGAGAAATTGTATGTCTCCTCGCAACCGAAACAAGTGAAAGCAGCCAATCTACAAACTCCGAAACAAGTTGCTATCTGAAAAGTTTTAAGCATTTCAGGTTATCTTTAACAATTGCACTTGCATTAATTGACACAATCATGTTGTGTGCAATGCAACTTAAATGAAGTCTGCATCAGAGAGGCTTGAACTGGCAACCTGGAGGTTCTAAGGGACACACTTAAGCGAGAAGCCATTGGACCAACAGACTAGATCATGTGAAAAAGGAGATCACACGGATGATATAGTTTCACGCAAATAGCTGAAAAATCCTGGGTTTAAGTGTTTTTCAAACTGCTCAAAATTGCGGACAGTCTAAGGGTGGTGCTTACTGGTCAGTGTGATAGATGCGTTCCTCATGAGTCAAGGCACATGTGTAAGCAGGTTTAATGGCTGTCGGCCAAACGAGGCATGACTTTTGCCTGTTTCAAGTTTGCATTTTCAAAAAAAATCTATAGCGCCAATTGGACCAATTGGAGTAAGATTGGTTTCAGTGATATTTGGAATGACCCTCTACATTACATTATTACAAAGTTTCAAACAAATGTGAGTCTGCATGTATATGTTAGGGGCAGATGAATAATTTTCATAAAACTGTAATAGTTAAAATCTCCTCCTGGGATTTTTCAGTAATCTGCACGAAACTTTTTACACATGTACTTTGGACCTTTGCCGACAAAACATTGACGGCGGATTTCATTTTTTTAAGTGAAAAATTAAGCTTTTATGAGCCAATTAATGTTTTTCATATCATTCAAAATGGTGGGAGATCTAAAGGTCAGAGGTCAAAAGCCAGAGTGTGAAAGTTGTTCATCATGAGTAGACACATGTGTGTATCAAGGTTTTATGGCTCTAGGTCAAAAATGGCATGAGTTGTACCTGTTTAAAGTTTGCACTTTCAATTGAGTGCTATAGCGCCACCTTTTGACGAAAGATTGTGAGATTAATTTCTTGATAGTTTTTCATGACCATCTACCATATGGCCGAGTTTCGTAAAAAGCGTATGCACGGTATGCCAATATCAAACGGAGCCATGCTTGAAGTCTGGCCCCATAAATACTGAATAATGCCAATAACAAAACGGAACCTTGCTCTGCAGAGCCTGGCCCCATAATAAAGCAGGTGTGTGGATGGCACAGCGTAAGGACAGTGTTAGTTGAGGACAAGAGGAGATCAGGTTTGACCAGATGTGTTTGTCACGGTAGCTTTAATAGCTGTGGTTTCCATTCATGTGAACAGTTGTGCTAAAAGGAACAATGGGAACATATACTGAACCTGATAACACATGAATGAAGGTATGAGACCTTAATTTAAAGGAATGCAGTGACATCAGTGGTTTGATGCCAGGGCTCCTAACTGCCATCAAATTATTATTATTGTTTCCTCCAAGCTGAAGGCGTGACCGAGACTATGTTTTGCACTGTGTGTGTGTGTGTGTGTGTGTGTGTGTGTGTGTGTGTGTGTGTGTGTGTGTGTGTGTGTGTGTGTGTGTGTGTGTGTGTGTGTGTGTGTGTGTGTGTCATTTACACTTTATTGTAAGTTGGTGTTGTGCACCGAAAAATAGCTGACCTACAAGCCCTTGTAGATCAGCTATTTTTAGGCTCTTGGCTTATATGACAAAAATGGAATCAAATAAAATAAAGAAATGAGGCAGGTGTTTGGATAATAATACATAATAATAAAGCAGGTGTGTGGATAATAATAAATAATAATAATAATAATAATAATAATAATAATAAAAATAATAATAATAAAGACGTGTGCGGATAATAATAAATAATAATAATAAAGCAGGTGTGTGGATAATAATAAATCCTAATAGTAAAGCAGGTGTGTGGATAATAATAAATCCTAATAGTAAAGCAGGTGTGTGGATAATAATAAATCCTAATAGTAAAGCAGGTGTTTGGATAATAATAAATAATAATAAAGCAGGTGTGTGGATAATAATAAATAATAATAATAAAGCAGGTGTTTGGATAATAATAAATAATAATAATAAAGCAGGTGTGTGGATAATAATAAATAATAATAATAAAGCAGGTGTGTGGATAATAATAAAGAATAATAATAAAGCAGGTGTGTGGATAATAATAAATAATAATAATAAAGCAGGTGTTTGGATAATAATAAAGAATAATAATAAAGCAGGTGTGTGGATAATAATAAATCATAATAAAGCGGGTTTGTGGATAATAAAAAATAAAAAAAATAAATCATAATAAAGCAGGTGTGTGGATGGCACAGCGTGAGGACAGTGTTAGTTGAGGACAAGAGGAGATCAGGTTTGACCAGATGTGTTTGTCACGGTAGCTTTAATAGCTGTGGTTTCCATTCATGTGAACAGTTGTGCTAAAAGGAACAATGGGAACATATACTGAACCTGATAACACATGAATGAAGGTATGAGACCTTAATTTAAAGGAATGCAGTGTCATCAGTGGTTTGATGCCAGGGCTCCTAACTGCCATCAAATTATTATTATTGTTTCCTCCAAGCTGAAGGCGTGACCGAGACTATGTTTTGCACTGTGTGTGTGTGTGTGTGTGTGTGTGTGTGTGTGTGTGTGTGTGTGTGTGTGTGTGTGTGTGTGTGTGTGTGTGTGTGTGTGTGTGTGTGTCATTTACACTTTATTGTAAGTTGGTGTTGTGCACCGAAAAATAGCTGACCTACAAGCCCTTGTAGATCAGCTATTTTTAGGCTCTTGGCTTATATGACAAAAATGGAATCAAATAAAATAAAGAAATGAGGCAGGTGTTTGGATAATAATAAATAATAATAAAGCAGGTGTGTGGATAATAATAAATAATAACAAAGCAGGTGTGTGGATAATAATAAATCCTCATAGTAAAGCAGGTGTGTGGATAATAATCCTACTATAATTCTAGTAAGCTGACGGTGGGTGGGTGGGTGGATGGGGTCTTGGGTCTCCGATCAAACTGCGCATGCGTCGTTGTGTGCCAGGTTTCGCGAGAGAAACAAGCAGCGAGGTCTATGAAAACGAGGCTAAACCAAACGAACCCTATAACACCAACATTGGCCCTAAAGCGCTTACAATCGGCGGACATGGCAACACCGACTCTACACCATAGACCCCGCCCACTCTCTGCTGTGGAAAGTAAACACTCCAGATTTGTTTCCCCACACACGATGCACATTAGCTCCATAAAGAACGGTTCTATGTCGTTCTCTTCCAGGATCGGGCGAACGTCCGCCAAGGCTCCGCTGTTTACCCTTTTGTATACATCGTATCCCAAAACTAATGGTACATTCTAAACCGCACGGATGTTTAAGGTTTGGTCGGCTGCATAATATTTTAGGTCGCCAGCGAAACTACCCGTTTAAATCGCTTATTTAGTCAGCCTGTGGCCATGTTTCCCATTGTAGCCAAACCGGGAGCAGTAGTGGCAGCGGACGTAGGGTTTTTTTCCGGGTTCAATGGGAAACATGGCCACAGGTTTCGCGAGAGAAACAAGCAACGAGGTCTATGAAAACGAGGCCAAACCAAACAAACCCCATACCACCAACATGCAACCTGATAATAATGTCCAAAGCATGTCTGTGTATGTTTACATCCATTACTGTGTTGGCGTTAGTTGGGATTAATGTTTATTAGCCAAACCAAGTTACTATGAGCCGTTAGCGTGATGCTAAGCTAACGGACGTTTGGCGCTAGCATGCGGCTAACGCTAATGCTAACGTCGTCATCGTGACTTAATCAACAATGTAAACGTTTCATCAACACACTTTATGAACCTTACTGTGGTTAATATTATCAGTGCTACCCAAGTAGTCCATTGAAAATATTATTTTGGTGTATTTTGTGTATTGTAACTTGGACACTGTAACTTAATGGTAGCTGGGGCGACGCGTTGTTGGCTCATGGTTCAGAATGCCTCATGGGTATTGTAGTCATTTTCTGCTATTTCGGTTCTACTGTGATAGACTGTGCTACATTACCTGCTGTTTAATTGTGAATCATATATGCTATGAATATATGGTAATACAATGTTTATTTTCCTGTATTTCCAGGTTTATGACCTGAGTCATCTATGACCTGTGTGTCATCTGTGTGTCCAGTACTTTGTACTGTGTTGGTTAAAAAAGACAAAACACGAGTTGTGACAAAGACGTGTGATTCTCTGATTAATGTTGTTAGTGGTGTAAAATGCCATCAAAAATATACTCAAGCCTGCTGCAGGGCAACAGAAAATAGCAAGCCTATTTTGCTCTTTTATATAGCAAATTTTTATATATATACGAGGGGACGCGCGCCCTTCACCGGGTATGGTGAAGGGCGCCCTTCACCAGGTATGGTCTAGTAAATAATAATAATAATAATAATAATAATAATAATAATAATAAAGACGTGTGCGGATAATAATAAATAATAATAATAAAGCAGGTGTGTGGATAATAATAAATCCTAATAGTAAAGCAGGTGTTTGGATAATAATAAATAATCATAATAAAGCAGGTGTGTGGATAATAATAAATCATAATAAAGCAGGTGTGTGGATGGCACAGCGTGAGGACAGTGTTAGTTGAGGACAAGAGGAGATCAGGTTTGACCAGATGTGTGTTTGTCAATTAATAGCTGTGGTTTCCATTCATGTGAACAGGTATTCTGTGTTGATGAGAGAGTCTTAAAGCATGCGTCGGTGAGATGTAAGGTGTGCTAAAAGGAACAATGGGAACAGATACTGAACCTAATTTGAAACCTTAAAGCATTTTAAACCCTCACTAACCCTAACCTCAGTAAAACTATGCCTTCCCTAATCTCAAGAAACAATATGCGTAAACCTAAGAATGCCAAATCATGATCACCCGACACATTGTCGGTGACAGCGATCGAACTAGTGACTTCCAGACTCATAGGCTGCCTTTCTTCTCATTGAGCTAGACATATGGTAGCCCTGTCAGTGTCTGTTGGTATATATAAGGCGAATTGCTCACAAATCCTGGGTTTAAGTGTCTTTCAAACTGCTCAAAATTGCGGTTAATCTAAGGGCGGAGCTTACTGGTCAAAACGATAGATGTGTTCCTCATGAGTCAAGGCACAAGTGTAAGCAAGTTTCACGACTTTGGGCCAAACGAGGCATGACTTTTGCTTGTTTAAAGTTAGCATTTTCAAAAAAATGCTATAGCGCCCCCCTTTGACCAATTTGGAATGACCCTCAACATTACCGGAAAGTTTCAAAGAAATGTGAGTCTGCATGTATGTGATAGGGACAGATGAATAATTGTCATAAAACTGCAATATTCATTGGCTTATTAAAGCTTAATTTTTTCACTTATGGAAAATCCGCTGCATCATTGAGTCGGCATAGGTCCAAAGTTCATGTGTAAAAAGTTTTGTGCAGATTACTCAAAAATCCCAGGAGGATATAGGTTTTAACTGTTTTTCATATAATTCAAAATGGTGGGAGATCTAAAGGTCAGAGGTCAAAAGTCAGAGTGTGAAAGTTGTTCATCATGAGGAGACGCATATGTGTATTGAAGTTTCATGGATGTAGGTCAAACAGGGCATGAGTTGTACAAGTTGGCATTTTCAATTGAGTGCTATAGCGCCACCTTTTGACGAAAGATTGTGAGATTTATTTCTTGGTAGTTTTTCATGACCATCTATCATATGGCCGAGTTTCATAAAAAACGTATGCACGGTTCAGCCAGAACTGCGAAAAGTGGCAGAAGAAGAAGAAATGGAATAATGGCAATATCAAAACGGGTCCATGCTGGAAGCCTGGCCCCGTAATTAAAACAGTGGTTCTCAAAGTGGGGTCCAGGGGCCCTTGGAAGGGTTCCAGGGCCCCTCAGCAAAATGACTTTTTTTGTTTTGCTTACCCAATGAGAGATGTAGCCTACATTATAAGAAGGACTATTAAGAGCATCGCCTACCAGCTACCACCATGACAGTTAAACATTCTACAAATCAAATCTAAAAAGCTAAAATACTATCTTATGCAGGTACGCTAGCACAAAATATTTTCGTATGGGGAACCGCGACCCGATGTGTCAGTTAAGGTGTCCTGGGCATGAATATTTTTGAGATCCACTAAATTAAAGAGGTTAAAGGAGTAGTTCACCCAAAAAAACTATGAATATATTCTATGAATTACACACCCCATGAAGCCTTGAATTCATGGAGATGTATTAGTTTTTGTCGCATTCCTAAGCAGATTATTTGATGACGCAGGAGTCTACGGTAGGAGACTCAAAGAAACTCCTGACTCCAATCGACCGATGACCGAATCAAAGTATTGGCTCAGGAATACGCCAAAAACAAAATCTCCATGAATTCAATGCTTGTGTGTAATTGATAGAAAATGACACATTTTTACTCCTTTACACACATTACACATTACCGTCACTAAAAGGCAAGCAGTGTCTTACCTGCTTCAGTACTGAAATCCTGATGCACTGTAGGTGTGGAGAGACAGAGGAAGTATAAAGACAAGGCTATGAAGCTTCATCAACAAGGACCAGCTCACTGACACGTCTCTGGTGTCTACCTGTCTTTTATAGACGAATACAGTCTGCAAGTCCTCCAGTAGGAGGTACAGAGATCTCTGTACTGTGGTTTACAAGAAGTGGCACCATTTCTTGTGAATGCTGTGTGTGTGTGTGTGTGTGTGTGTGTGTGTGTGTGTGTGTGTGTGTGTGTGTATATATATATTAGGGTGACCAGATCCAAACTGTTCATTTGAGGGACAGAAGTACCGCATGTGTGGGACAATGTGGGACGGGCGGTGGGGGAGATTAATAGCAACGTATTACTTAAGTTGCTATTAAATGCCTTGATGTCATATTCGTCCATATGCCTAATACTGCCTATCATTTTGTTATTAACCTGCTGTAAAACAAAAACAAATGTTTCTGTTTACACATTAATCGATTTATAGTGAGTGAGTGAGTGCGCGTGCGTATGTGTGTGCAAAATGCAACAATTACATTGTTTCATTTGATTCTGTAGTAGACAGGGGTCATCAACATGTCCGTACACGGACAAACATGTCCGTGGAAGACATGTCCATGGCACATTTTGTATTTTGATTATAATGTGTACATATCTATGCTAAACATTCACAATCATTTTTTTAAATAATTATTTTGGTGACTAGTAAAATGTGTGGATGAAGTCATGCTCATTAATATGTTGCTGGAGATTTTAACGTATTGGTACCCGTACATGATTGCATCAGGTGAGGATGCAAGACAAGACAGACACCTAGAAGTAATGTTAATAGCTGCCTTATTCTTTTCATTGTTCCACTGGCATACATTACATCATGCTACCTATGCATGGTCTAAGACTTTCTCATCAACATCGAATACTTGTTCACCTTAACGGAAACCACAACTCTTGAAACTGTACAGTACCTTGACAAACAAACATAAAACAAGTTAGCTTGTCCATTGTGGAGCAATTTGAAAACCCTGACAAAAACATGCATTCATATCGTCCTCCGTCCTACCATGTTCAGGTGTGCTGGTTTGAATGTGAACCCCAACAAATGAGTGGGGCAGTGTGAATTAACACAGGATTGACCCGGGCAGCATTACAATGGTATTAACCTACTACTGTTTTTCAATCACATCTAATGAGACAAGACATCAGTGCGAGTTTGGGAACAGATGTCATGAGTCAAAATACATGAATTGCAACAACTATGCAGTGATGGTGAAGAAAGGGAACTTGGAAAGGCACTTTCTGACAAACAGCAAATCATTTGACTAGACCTTTCCAGCAGACAGAGAACTGAGAAAGATTAAAAAGGAACTGAAATCTCAGCCATTACGTATTTTTGTGCCATACATGGAACTGCGATGTCATCAGAATTCTAAGTATTTGTGCCAGCAACGAGAACAGCACAGTGATGGTGAGGGCGAAAGTAGTTGCACCCTACGGTCAACGGCATGACATGCCGTTGACCGTTGACCCCCCCCCCACACACACACACACACACACACACACGCACGCACACGCACATGCACACATGCGCGCGCGCACACACACACACACACACACACACACACACACACACACACACACACACACACACACACACACACACACACACACACACACACACACACACACACACACACACACACAGAGATCGTCATTGTTGAGTTTGCTGGTCCATCACAGATAAATGAATATTGGGAATGAATGATGAACATGATCAGAGCACAGTGGGTTGTATGAGACAAGAGACGACAAACTGCCTTTCTGCTTTCTTAACTATAACATGTCCATACAAGTGAACTAAAAACTTTTTGTAGCACTGGCCCTTTAAGGAAAATGCATAAAGAGGGGTGGCCAGGTTTGTGGCCTCCTGTTTAGCCAGAAGCCTGGTTTGAGTGTTTGTGAGAGACCTGGAGGCATGAGGGGTACAGACTAATTCTCGGTAAGACGATCTGAAACAAATGACAAGATAACTCATTGTAACAATAGTATATATAAGAGTTTAGATAGGCTGACAATATTAGGCCTGTTGTTGTAATTATACTAATATATATCTGTACTTCCAGAAGCCTCCAGGTCCTTTGAGCAGCATTACCCTGTGGCTGTGCAGCCCTTTATCAATTGGAGCCATGGGCATATATTGACTATTTGGGTATGTTTGTTATTTTGCTGTATTTTTGTTATTTTGCTGTCATCTTGCTATAGGAGCCTAATGAATTGATGAATTGGGATGAATTGTTGGAGGGTTGGTCTATTGCTTTATTATTTGATTTTTGTAGGAGCTGAACTAACATCACTGTTTTTCCCACCGTGCTATATATATATATATATATATATATATACTATTTAGACTGAGTGCAATAGGGTTGACTAAGGACAGAGCTATACTGGGCCATTAAGTAGCATTGCATGATTTTGACTTTGGTTCTGCTTATTTGTAGTTTGTTTTGATTTGCTGATTTGCTTTTGGTCACTTATTTACTTTGGTTTTGCATTATTTGGATTTGATTTGTTTAATTTCTGTATATTTAGTTTAGTAGGCCCCGAAGCCCTTACCCTTATTGCCCCTTTGCCTTTTGAGTTTAGTCCCTTTTGCAGAACTCTAATACTAACCGCTTTCTTCCTTTCTGTATTTTAACCTGACTATTTTTATACCAACTGTTGAATAAACTTGACACATTAGATACATCAGCCTCTGGTTCTGTTAATTCTGAACCCGTACCTTCCTGGGGAACCTTACCTTGTTCAGTCCTATATATCGATATATATACAGTATATGATTAAAGTGTTTAAAGGATCCCTCACTCCTATATATGTGTGGGTGGCGTAGTCATTGCTTTACATAGCCCCTTTCGGGACCCTGTTTACCTTTTTTGTATTTGGGAAGGCGGTATCCAGGGTCCCTTGTCGGTTAAAGCACTCTCTCTCGTACTCGCGGGTACCACTGTCTGGTCTCGGGCTAATAGCTCGTCGCTTAGAAGTTGCAGAGATTTCTCAAAGGTACCAACAAGAGAAATAGTAGCGCGCGAAAAAGCTGCATTAATGCGCTCGGATCGGCGATGCCGTTTAACATTTTTAATAATTTAGTAAAACTTAAGCTCCTCTCTCACACTCTGCTCCACTTCCCTTGTCCCGCCTCCCCGCGTTGTGATTGTCATGCAAGCATGTAGGAGCTCGCCAATCAGAGGCAGTACCGTAGAACCATAGAGGTATGCGTAGGACGCACAGCTTGTTAGTCACCGCGGGGTGAAAGTAATGAATCCTTCATTACTTTAAAATGAAGGATTCAGTACCTGTAATACATGATAATGAATGCTGTGTTCATGTTCAGTCTCAATACATAGATCAATATATACAGTAATCTACATTTATGTATTCCACGTATGTATTAAGTGAGTAGTCCACAAATAATCGTAATTATTCAGTGACATTCATGTAGACTACATCACAGATTATGGGGGAATAATGACACTTTTATCTTTCACATACTGTACTGTACACACCTAGTCTGACCTACTTTAAACGTATCACACTCATAAACAGAAGAACAATGGCTGTCTTTGAATTCTGCTTGAAATGTGTCATGTTCACTGCACCATGCCACGTTGTGGGTATTTCCATTTAAAGTGACTTGCTCAGCCAAATTTACGGGGAAATACAGTACAAAACCTTCACTACATTTATGACCCGAGCAGCAGTTACTGCTAGTTCTGAAGAGAATGTGATGCACTTTCAAGCTTCCAGCCTGTCGACTATAAAAAGCATTTATCAAAGATAATATACCTGTACGACCACCTAGTGCTTTAACATGTTGTTGGAGGATGGAGAAAGCCACTACACCACTGAGATGTTCCAAGCACACAAGGTTCATGGATTGTATTGTCAAGTTATGGGAACACAGCAGTCAGTGAAGCACATGAAACAGTGCGGATGGAAATGAAAAACACAATAATTATAAGAAGATCAAAGTGGTCAAAATAAAAGCAGATTAGCAAAAAAAAAGAAAGAAAGAAATGTAAATAACACATGCTGTGAAATGCTGTTAAAATAAAATGTAAGTGAAACTAAAAGTTATTTTGCACACCAGGATGTAATCCTAAACCGTTAAATATAGAAATACATGGATTTAAATATAAAGCACTCGTCACAAAAGTGGCTCATTAGTTATGGTGAACTGTGTGTGCTGTACTACCGGTTGGTAGTGTGGTATTTATGACTATATGTGATGGTATAAGCACATCCCGGTCCTTGTAATGTAATTGTTTTAAGTTGAAAAGTCTTGGCCTGGGCATAGAAACTGTCTCTCAGTCTGCTGCGCCAGGCCCTGATGCTCCAGTTCAGGGTTGCTATGTCCGCTTAGCGCTTATTATAAGGGACTTTGGCCTTGTTTTTCTGTACATTTTTTAGTAAATATTGGTAGGTGTGTGGGTTGCGTTTTTTTGGGCTTGTTTCTAAAGCGTAGTTGGTTATTTGGGCTTGCTTTCTAATGTTGTTAAAGCCAATGGTTCTCAAACATTTTCATGTCAAGGACCCCCCCCCCAAATTAATTTGTCCTGCGGACCCCCATCTGAAAATATTTTGTGCCAGGGAGGGCACATTTGTGTTGTTAAACTGTTTAAAAAATATTCAAAATTCTTCACTTTTTTTCAAGAAAAAAAAAGAGCAGATCTACAGATCTTGTGAGCTTGTAGATCTGCTATTTTCTAATGCATATAGGTTTAAAGTGCTCGTGTGGCCTATATAGTCGCTTCTTTTGGGCTTGTTTTCATAGACCTGGTTGCTTATTTATCTCGCAAAATCTGGCAACACTGCTCCAGTTCCATGTCTGTCTATGGCTATGGTAACTGCATCCACTGATGGTCGTCTGATGGTCGAGAGAAATTAAATGTATTTAATTGGAATAGAAAATGTAGTCATCCATGGACAAGAGAGGTCTCTTCAATGTTTACACTTTCTGATTTTAATGTATATTTTATGAATAACCTAAATTGTAATATAAATACGGTGAAACATACATTGTCAATTTTACATCAGGAGCAATGGAGGGTGGATATTTGGAAAAAAGCAAAGTTAAAAAATTATGTTCAATTTAAAGAGGACTATATCACTGAACCTTATGTTGCATTTAATCTAAAGAGAGGACAGAGGTCTTTCTGTGCCCAGTTAAGATCTGGTGCATTTACCTGTGGCAGGTGTGGTGGGTAGATATACTGGCATTCCTGAGGAGCAGCGAGTGTGTGTTCTTTGTGACCTGGGAGTTGTGCAGGATGAGTTTCATTTGGTTTTTCACTGTCTACAATGATGTAAGAACTTCTTTATTTGAGAAAATGCAGGATAAGAATCCAGATGTGTTTTGGATGTCTGAATGTTAAATGTTAAGTTGGCTGCTCAATAAGGAGGTTTTTGTTTTAGGAAAATTCATAGAGAAGGCAGGGCAGTTGCGTTGGAGGACAATGTATCCGTAAATCACAGCTTGGACAATCGATATGTTTTATATATTCTGTTTGTGGTGTATCTTGGTGCATGACTGCATGTACATTTTGTGAGTGTCTTATAAGGTGGTGTGGGCTGGGCATCTTGTGGTGCAGGACACTATAATAAAAATATATCTATCTATCTGCAACTTCTGGCAGTGGCACTCTTCCTCTTAACCTTTGAGTCCATTTACCTGCAACTTCAAACTATTTTATGAGCACACAAGGTTCATGGATTGTATTGTCAAGTTTTGGCAACACAGCAGTCAGTGAAGCACATGAAGCCTTAACAGTAGTGTGCAGGGAAATGAAAAATACAATAATTATGAGATCAAAGTGGTCCAAATAAAAGCAGATTAGCAAAAAATAAATAAAAAATAAATGTAAATAGCATAGGCCTATGCTGCGAAATGCTGTTAAAATAAATTGTAAGTGAAAATAAAAGTTATTTTGCACTCCAGGATGTAATCCTAAACCATTAAATATATAAATACATGGATTTAAATATAAAGCACTCGTCACAAAAGTGGCTCATTAGTTATGGTGAACTGTGTGTACTGTACTACCGGTTGCACATGTGGTACAGTATGTATGACTATGTGATGGTATGGAAATCCCAGTCCTTGTAATGTAATTGTTTTAAATTCAAAAGTCTTGGCCTGGGCATAGAAACTGTCTCTCAGTCTGCTGCGCCAGGCCCTGATGCTCCAGTTCAGGGTTGCTATGTCCGCTTAGCGCTTATTATAAGGGACTTTGGCCTTGTTTTTCTGTACATTTTTTAGTAAATATTGGTAGGTGTGGGTTGCGTTTTTTTGGGCTTGTTTCTAAAGTGTAGTTGGTTATTTGGGCTTGCTTTCTAATGTTGTTTAAACCAATGGTTCTCAAACATTTTCATGTCAAGGACCCCCCAAATTAATTTGTCCTGCGGACCCCCATCTGAAAATATTTTGTGCCAGGGAGGGCACATTTGTGTTGTTAAACTGTTTAAAAAATATTCCAAATTCTTCACTTTTTTTCAAGAAAAAAAAAGAGCAGATCTACAGATCTTGTGAGCTTGTAGATCTGCTATTTTCTAATGCATATAGGTTTAAAGCTCGTGCTCGTGTGGCCTATATAGTCGCTTCTTTTGGGCTTGTTTTCATAGACCCGGTTGCTTATTTATCTCGCAAAATCTGGCAACACTGCTCCAGTTCCATGTCTGTCTATGGCTATGGTAACTGCATCCCCTGATGGTCGTCTGGGCCTTCACCTTGCTCCTCTAGGTGTTGAGGTCCTGCATGGCTCGTCAGAGGTGGAAAGTTACTACATTTAGTTACTCAAGTTTCTTAAGAATGATTTTGAGGTTTTACTTTATTTGAAAATGATCAAAAGATATTTATAGGCTTTATACTTCCATCCCAGACGCATATATTGTACTTTTTACTCCACTATAATTATTTGACAGCTTTAGATACAATAGTTACTTTGCAGATTTAGATTATTATTATTATTATTATTATTATTATTATTATTATTACAAAACATACATTACCCAATTACACCTACAATTACAACTACCATGTACGGTAATTATACATAAACTGTATAAAGATGTACTTAATACAAATACAAGCTATACGTTAGAGGTAATACTATGACAAAAAGAGGCAATGTTTTAATTAAGTGGTTTTCAACCTTTTTCACGCCAAGGACCCCTAAATTGATATACATTTGGCCGCAGACCCCCATTTGAAAATGTTTCGTGCCAGGGACCCCCCAGAAGCAAAGACATCAGTTAATTTTCGCTTTAAAAAATATAAATGATCAAAGATATGCACAGTTTTTCAAGGTTTTTCAAAAATAGCAGATCTACAAGCTCATAGCGCGGCACTCGGTGCCGCGCTTTGAGCTTGTATATCTGCTATTTTTGAATAGCCTAAGCTAAGTGGTTACAAATTATTGTGATGCTATGAACTAATTTTGCTGGGGACCCCCTGGTACTCTCTCAAGGACCACTGGTTGAAAACCACTGTTTTAATTTATTTGACTTGAAATTAAATAACCTGCCCATGAAGTTTGAAGTCAAGGACTGTCTGGTGGTGATTCAGCCTTGTAATATTTATCAAAGTGATCAGCGCCATATTACTTGTGCACACTACTCGTATAACTTACAGGGGTGGGCAGCATCTATTTCCAGAGGGCCATACTGACTTCGATAAAGTGAGTGAAGGGCCCCACATTGTACAATTTTATTGAAACTCGAAACATATACTGCTGAATTAATTATGTTAAAACGGCATGAATTTGGTAGAAATGCCAGACTACTTTACAAGAGGGTACTTGCTTTTGTGACACCCACAAGTGTAGGTGCACAAGTGTGATGTTATTTATTTTATTTTGTGTGCATTGTAAGAGGCCAAATCCAGATGTGTTTTGTGTTCAACTGATAGTAATAGTAGTTACTTAGTCACGCCACCAGGGGGACTATCGCCCTAGGGTAAGCCATGGTTTGTGTAGCCTCGGAAACCCATGCCTTTGTGTGATATTATGGACCACGGAGGCCTCCTTTCCTCAGACACAACCTAGCGTCTCTTGTCTATATATATTCCCTGTACAAAACAGGTTAGTAACATGTGTAAAAGCATCACAACTTATTTCAAAGGACTCATAAGCCTTTCTTCTTTTGTTTGGTCTAAGACTGATACAGACACATTGTGTTTTGGTTAAGTTTAAGACATGGGAAATGTGCAGTGAATGAATGACTGATTCTAAAATGGTGGCCTTGTTTATTTTCTGTGTAAAAACGGCAGCTCCCTGACATAAGTGCCTTAACGCCACAGTTTAGCATAGTGTTTGGTGTAATATTGCAAATGTTTATTGGAGGTTTTGTGATATTTTTGGGTACTCGTATTTTCATTAATTAAGTTGTTTATGTGTTCTTTATAAAATGTTCTGTATGCAGTAAGACATAACACAATCCACGTCAATGCCGTATCAACTTTAAAATGAGCCTATAAACTCAGACAGTATCTTATCTTGTCTGATATGCACCACTCCATAGGTCACTGTTCAAACACATTGCATTGTGTTATAACCATGGAATCAGGGGGGCGGGGGGGAGTAATACAATTACTGAGTCATGCCATGTCAGGATTGCTATGATTACAATCTGAGCTACGTGTATTTGATTGAATACTTTATTAGACAGAAAAGCAACAGTTTTTTAAGGGATGGGGTCAGGGCATTCCACACTTGGATGGCAGTGCTGTAGAAGGAGAATTTACCCATGTTTGTTTTATAGGTGGGTGTTACCAGATCGTTGTTGTCGCTCCCTCTAGTATTGTGGCTGTGGTATTGTATATGTGTCAATAATTTGTCTTTAGACGAGGTCCGATAATTGCATCACTGTTTGAGCAATGGAGCACAGTATGGAACTGTTTGTCAGAGTTGAATGGCAGACTGAATTACATTAATGCATGCAGCAATTTTACATAAGATTCTTCACAGCAAGATCACCAGTGGGCAAGGCCCAATAAAAATACTTACACTATCTGATTCAGTAACTGATAGACAGTGGCTGATTGAAGGCTAATATTTGACCATCTGTTTTAACGACCATGGAGGACATGTTCTATGCACTGGCTGCAAACACTATAAACAGCTAATATTGCAACACAGTAAAAGTGTGGCGACTACTAAAGTTACGTGTTACAGTATGTGTTATGTGTAGGCAGTAGGCACATCAGAACATGTGTGGTGGTTAGAAATGCAGGTTTAATTCCACAAGACCAGCATGAAGTGACTGACATTAGTGAAATAAGATATTGATTTAATAATACAATAACTTCAGAAAGGCTACATATACAATAAGGCTACTGTTTCAATATTATGTGTATTAATCACAGAACTTGAATTTAGTAATCTGTGGTACACTTGATTCATTTGTGAGGGCCTCTGTGTTGCCTTTTTCATCTGAAACAGACACGGGAGAGACTATTTTAATTCAAGGAATGAGCATGGGTGTTTGTCCTGTTACAGTTCATAAAATGTCTCTTGTTTCAGATTTGTTGAGTGGAGAAGTTCACATGGGGGTGCGGCCAGAGTTGCCAGTTGACGGTGTCGACATATAGTAATTCTTGGTAACGATCTCTGTGGAGAGCGAGTGTGGGCAGATCAGGTACCAAATATGATCACTTGAAAATGGCCTGGGTCAGTTCAGAAAAGCTCAAACGGAAAGAACAAACAAGTTAAAACAAAGCGACGGGTGACAAAGCCATGTCTCAAATCAAACTGTTGGTAAAGGGGGAAATGGGGGAACTGTCAATGCTTCTCTTTGTACAGCCAGAGTGGCTAGGTCCTTTCCTACAACAGTACAGTTACACCAGAAGAGGGTGCAACTTCTGAGTTCACCTTGTAAGGTTGGTTGAACAGTTCTCAATGGTTGACACTGACAGCCGTTCATCCAACATTTCAACATGCTGCTGCAAGAGAAGGAACTGTCCCGGTTGGAATATCTTTCTCTGGGCGACACGCACACATTGCGCGTGTGTTTACAAATAGTCATACATTTTCTGTGACCAGTTGAAAAGGTAAAAAAAAACGTGCATTTTTGGGTGGGACACTATATTCAACAGCCAGTAAACAAGAGAAGGGGGGGTTCGCGGGTGTTCTTTCTTTGCTTCCGTGGCAGTACTTAGCAGCCATCCTAGGATCGATCATACTGGATTTCAATATTCTGTGACCAGTTGAAAGGGTAAGAAAAACAAGAATCGCTGGCAGCGGCGATTTATTTATGTATTTACTCTGGCAGTGAATGAGTTAATCAATCTGTTGGCAGACTGGAGGGGGTTCATAGAGCTCAGGGTTGGAGATTTGATGATGATGCTGTGTTGCTGCTGCTCTGTCCAGGATCTTGAAGAATAATTGAAGAAGCCTTCCTTGCATGGAAAGAAGATATTACCCAAGAGTTTCCTGGAAAGGGAAAAGCATTATCTCATGTCAACCAGTAGCTCACCTGGCCAGCTTAAGAAGAGGTGTCAGAAGATGAAGCCGATTGAGGAACCAGCCAAAGCCCCATGGTATGATATGGTGTCTGTCCAGGATGTTGCTTCACTAATTTGCATATCGTTGTCAAAACAGGAATCCAAACCGAAGACATACAGGGTTTCACCATCATCATCATCCTCCTCTTTGGGTGATGGTGGGGTTTCACCATCATCCTCCTCCTCCTCCTCTTTGGGTGATGGTGGGGTTTCACCATCCTCCTCCTCCTCTTTGGGTGATGGTGGGGTTTCACCATCATCATCCTCCTCCTCTTTGGATGATAGTGGTGACGACAGTTCTTTAACCTCTTTGGATAGGGTTATCCAATAGGGTGGATAGGGTTCTTCAACCTCTTTGGATAATGGTTCTGGCGACCCGTCATCATCTGACCTGTCATCATCTGACCTGGAGGGCGACTTCTCCCCCTGGAAGAGGTGATAAGGAAAAGGTTCATCATCAGGAATACCATCATCAACATAATTAGAAAGATACTCAACCTCCTCAATCCCTCCAAAGAGGATCATACGACCTCCCACCATGCAACAGCCCAGCCCCTCTCTCCCATGTGGGCCCTTGCTCTCAGCCCTTTTCCAGGAGGAGGCCCCTGGATTGAACTTCCACAGATCATTGAAGATTAGTTTCTTATTGTCAGACATGGCCAGGCCACCAAATATGTACAGCTCTCCATTGTAGGCAAAGGCTGCATGTTCTGTGCGTCCCGTAGGACCCTCGGTTCCAGTGTTTGGCATGTTCTGCCAGCAGTGGGTCTCTGTGTCAAACACTGTGACGTCGCTGTAACAGAAGTGTTTGCCCTCATACTCCTCGTCAATTCTCGTCGAGCCCCCGAATAGATACATCTTTGTCCCGATGATGGTGGTAGAGTGGCTTAATGAAACGGGTGGTGGAATGCCATTGGTTTCAATTAAAGTCCAGTCCATTATGGCGGTGTCCAACTTGTAGATGGTGTTGGTGTTTGCAATGCATTCTATGTTCCACAGACTGAACTTTCCATAGATATACATGTACTTCTCCAGGGCACAGGCAGAATGAAGAAACATCATCTCTGGAGCATTCCCACCAGCCTGAGGCGTGAACCATGTTTTTTTTACGACATCAAATTCCCACAGCTCGGTGCAGTTGCTCACCAATTTTTCTTCCTCAATGTATGCCGACCCCCCCCACAGATAGATATTATTGTCTACGAGCACAGCCGTGTGGTAGATGCGCTGAGAGGGACACTCACTCTGTTCGTCATGGGACAATGTCTCCCAGCGGAAAGGGTTTTCGTCAGTGTGCAAGATGTGCACATCAAGCTTACCCGAGGGCACAGGATCATAATGATTTGTCCCTCCAAAGGAGTAGACCTCGTTCCCCATCACCACGACTGCAGGGCACATCGTCTTCGGTGCTCCTTTTATAGACATTTTATCCACCATCACCATTGTGGATCAAAGTGATTGGTTGAATCCTGCTCAGTAAAATATCCTATGGGGTTCGTTTCTGACAGTTATGGAGGACACTCACTTGAAATTCAGTTTGGTATTATGCCACAGTTACTTCTGCTGCAACCAGAGCAATATGAAAGATTTGGTGGGCTACTACTTTATGGATGTGTTCGGATATAGGGCACTGAGCGCACTGGTCCAATACAAACCAATGCGTGAGTGCGCTCCCGGTGGGCATACCCGAACGCACCCTATATTGCATATTATGACATCACGTGTCATAATATCAATACCCACTTCTTCGTGGATATTGGCCAATCCACGAAGAAGATGAATAGACCAATCAGGGAAGCTGTCTGATGCCCTAATATGCCGTGAACGTTCTAAAGCTCTGAAGCTGACAGATACAGAGATCTCCATATATGGGCATAAAAGGGGCGCAGACAGACAGAGGGGTACAATAGATACTATGACAGGCACAACAGGTATTGGGAGGTTCAACTGTGCGTGTAGTAACATGATAAAACAATGTTAATCTAAATAAGCGTTTCAAACTGGCTCATTGTGACCTCATCATGACCTCATCATTTTGACAAGAGCAACCACAATATTTAACTAGTAACTAAAGCTGTCAAATAATTGTAGTGGAGTAAAGGTACAATATTTGCCTCTGAGATGTAACAGAGGAGAAGTAAAAGTACTGAAAATTGGAAATACTCCAGTAAAGTAAAAAACCCTCAAAAGTGTATTGAAGTACAGTAAATGGTGCATTTATGTGGCGCTTTTATCCAAAGCACTTTACATAGACTTGAGTAAATGTACTTAGTTACTTTACACCACTGTTGAATAGTAAAGTTATCGTCATATGATAGCTGCAATGTTTGAGCAATGTAGCACAATGAGCTACAGTGTGGCAGAATAAATGCAACTATTTCTATTATATATAGAAATATAACTATTTCTCTCAGCAGTGTGGATGGCAGAGAATTGCATTATTACAATGTTAAATAATGTTGTTCTTCACAACAAGAGCATAACAGTACCAGGAGCCAATAATAATAATAATAAGCCCAATAATGCACGCAGGCACGCACGCACGCACGCACACACACTGAGATATAATCTTACATAATACTTTGTACACACATTTTATTTTCTTAATTTATCCATCTCAGAGTAAAACATTTTTTTTCTTAGCAGTTAAATTATGCAGCGAGCAGCAGCATAGGGGAGGAGAGACAGGGTCTCCTTCAGCTCCAGCTGGAGAGCAGAGAGCTGAGTATGAGGCGAGTGATGGTGCAACACCTACCTCTGGTGGGGAGAAGGTGCTACAGCCAAAGCTTTCACAGACAGGGCAGTGGCGAACCTGTGAGCGAGGCATCAGGCATGCTTCTGGATACCACCGCTATAGACCAATTATTTGTTTACAAACATTGGGCCTCATTCAGCAACGGTACTTAAGAGGAAATTTCTTCTTAAACCCACTTAAGAAGTTTTTAAGAAGATTTTGGTATACTCCAATGTTTTCTTAGCTGTGATCTGTTCTTAGGTAAGAACAGAATCTACGCACACTTTCTTAAGAGGATTTTTTTTCTTAGACCCATTTAAGAGGTTTTCAAGAAGATTTTGGTATACTCCAATGTTTTCTTAGCTGTGATCTGTTCTCAAGTAAGAACAGAATCTACACACACTGATGAGCACTCTTAGGCTGGCCTTTGAGTTCTTAAGTGTGACATAGTTGTGCAAAAATAATTAATTCTCAAAGTTTCTTCAATTCTACAGTTGGATTATATGAAATTCATTTGTATTGTATATATATATACATATATATATATATATATATATATATATATATACATATATATATATATATATACATATACATATATATATATATATATATATATATATATATATATATATATATATATATATATATATATATATATATATACACACACACACACACACACACACACACACACACACACACACACACACACACACACTGTATATTATCATTTATATATATATATATATATATATATATATATATATATACACACACACACACACACACACACACACACACACACACACACACACACACACACAGAGAGAGAGAGCTTTATCTAACCCTAACCCTCTCTCATTCTCGCACACAAACGGCCAGCTAGCTTCACTATCTGTGGGCGAAATGTCTGGGCGAAATGTCCGCAAAAATGGGCGAACTGTCTGGGCGAAATATCCGACTTTTTGGGCGAACTGCGGAATGGGCGAAATGACTTGTATTCGTGTGTGTGTGTGTGTGTGTGTGTGTGTGTGTGTGTGTGTGGGTTGGCTCTTCCGCATGCGGCCTTATATGGGGATTTAAGGGCGTTTCCTCTACTGATTGTGATAGACGAGCACGCGCTTACCATTTTACATTCATCAACATAAGAACAGCAGGTGCGAACAATTTGGCAGTTTAAGAACACGTCATGAATGAGACTTGACTTCTCTTAGGAATTCACTTAGGAAGAAATGTAAGAGGAAATTTTAGGAACTTATTGCTGCATGAGGCCCATTGAGACTGGACGCACAGGTGACTGTTTCATGTCATCAATTCCCAACAGATCCCCAAACCTGCTGTTTTAGGGTGAGCTTGTTTCAGTTCATTCAACCACCTCTGTGTGTAGGCTAGTGGGGTGCGCCCTAGCGACACATATATACTTCATCGCGCAACGGTATTGCACACAGAGAACAGCTGACATACAAGCTCACAGTCGCGTCGCGGATGCGACCGCTGTGAGCTTGGAGATCTGCTATTCTCGGCCGTTCTCTGCGCGCGACACCTTCGCGGGACGGAGCATTAATTAGTCTTGACGGGCTGCAGCTGCGCGAGCCAAGCAGGTTCTGGTGCCATGATCATAGAGCGCTCCCGCCGTTCTTATGACAGTCACTGGAGGTGGAGTTTTGAGGACAACTGCTTTGAATAGTTAGTATTGTTTACACACAACAGAAACCAAGGATTATATATTTCAAGAGCGAGAGATCACAGTAAAAATCCTAAGCATTCTTCCTCCACACTGGGAGAAAAACAGCATCTGAAAGTTTGATGGGATGCATTTTTACACGCGAGACTGTGACCACTTTTACATTGCATCTTATGAGAGGTGGGGTTCTTTTGCTGCCGACCTGCGCGCGCATACTGTTTCATATCAGTGTGACGTCGTCTGTTAAGGTGTCTATTCTAGGGAGACCCGCTGTGATTGGCCAGTATTTGGCGTTTGGTGAACCTTCGTTATTAAAACTCTTAGAGTTGATCTGTTTTGACTTCAGTCAACTTGCATTTGTGTCCAACTTCTCACTCATATGACACTGGATTCCTTGGCTCATGACACAGGTCACCTTATGCCTGACCCAGCCATTTCTGCATTTTCTTTTGAACACATTTTTGCTGCTGCTACAACTAGTACTACTACAGATTTTAACATAGCATTTAGATTGTTTGTGATTTGCTTCCAAAGTTTGCATGAGGTGCCCCTTTGGAAAAACAAGCCACACATGATGAACACAGTGTCCCATCCAGTGGTGAGCTGTGGATTTTTGAACTATGGGTACTCTATTTTATGACGTCACGTGCGCGCGCGGGCACGTGCGTGCGCAAGCATGTGCACATAGCCACTCAGCTCAGTGCTAGTTGAAATACTGTATTCAACATGTGATTATTAATGTATTTATATTTCTTCTTTTGTTGCATTGTTAATTTGTTGTTTTTATTTTTGTTTCAATTAATTAATTATTTTATTTTCCTTTTGTTTTATATAAAAGCCCTTTACATAGATTCACCCACACATAAGTACTTAAAATAATCAGTCAACTTGTCTTTACTTTAATTACTTTTTTTAAAGACTTACATTGCTTTCAAAACAGTGTTTTTTAAAACAAGTTAAAAAAAAATACCCTTTTGCTACTCACCAAAACAAAGACGGTTTTATGGAGTTCAAAGCCTACTTTACTAAATGGGAACACTGTGAGCCCCCACCTCATGTCTAAAATACACTTTTTGGCCAGAAAAGAACCGTCTTTGTTTTGGTGAGTACCAAAAGCGTTTTTTTTTTTTTTTTACTACAGACGAGAGGCTGCGCTACCGCGGTACGAGGGGGAAGAATCTAAAGTACCATAGCGTTAAGGAGAACTCCCTTCTAACGCTATGGACCAGAGCTAGATAAGGATACCTTTGTGAGTGTCTGGTAGGCTACCAGCTCTTGTTATGCAAAGCAGCCAGGTCGTTGAGTCCATTGTTTAAGGTGTTAAAAACGGCTCGCCCCTGAAGGTGCGTTGTTGTATTAATGATTGACTTCTCGCGGGCGGCTGACGTGTGTGCTCGCGAGTGCATGTGGAGCTGCTCGTGCATGTGCACGCGCGAGTCCCCAGCCCCCACAGTGTCAGAACTAAGGGTACGCCGTACCCCCCCGTACCCCCTACAGCTCAACCCTGGTCCCATCTGTTCCCAATTTGAATCTCACATTTAAAGGCCTCAAACAACACAAAGCCAACAACTATTACACTTACACCCATAGAGGGCGCCACACATGGTACAAATGTCACTGTTTGGTGCTGAAACGTGAATTATTATTATTTATTTATTTTCCCAATCGAATGATAAAAAAATACACGAAAAAAGTAAATGAAAAAACACGGCCCCTCAAGCATTAGAAGGACAATATCAGTCACGGTTGTTTTCAATGAATCTAACATGGTTAAAATGGAGTTTGAAGTTACAATGGGTTTGTATAGGAAGGGGGCGTGTCTGAGAAAGTGTAAATACTGAATCAAGCAACTTAAAAACTGTGTGGGGTGCTCACAAAAGCCAGAGTAGACATTACAATGACCCCAAACATGTTTGAAAGTGAAATATCCCTTTATTATAACTGATTACCAATTATTGCTGCAACCCCACGCTGACAGGCGCCCTGCCAGTTAGCGACAAGGATGGCGCTGCCTGCCCAGCTTTCATTCAGTGGCGGGCACAGACATTTTGAGGGGCAGGTGCTCAAGTAAATTATACTTTTTTTTGTTTACTTGGTCTGCTCTTTTTTCCCTCTACACCTATACTTCTTTGCCAAAAATAGCCGATCTACAAGCCCACAACGCCTCGCAGCGCGAGGCGTTGTGAGCTTGTAGATCGGCTATTTTTGGCTAAAGTTCTCCTCAGAAAAGGGATGCTAGATTTCGAGTGGTTATGGTAAAAAATCATATCACACAAAGATTTGGCGGACCCCCTGTAGTAACTCTGAGGACCCCCTAGGGGTCCCGGACCCCCTGTTGAAGACCCCTGCTGTAAACTGGGAAAAAAACATTTTTTATTTTTTTTTCAAAAGGGCACTTCTGGTCAAGAGGGCAAAGGGCAGGTGCTCTAGTACCACTAGAGCAGTGATTGTCAACCGCGGTAGATGGTACAGTAAGTGTACCGCGGATACTTGCGAGGTGTACCGTGAGCTTTGAAGAACGTGTGAAACCAGCCCCTCGAGAACAATGGCGCGTCCGTCAATCGATACGGCCATCATCCGTTTCACACACAGCCACGGCCGAGTCCATTCAGTATAGGGACCATCACTCACAGGAATGCAAATATGTTGTCCTGTGCAGCCACTTCTAGGGTTGCCTGCAGCGTGCAGCCTGTGAGAGAGAGTGTGTGTGTGTGTGTGTGTGTGTGTGTGTGTGTGTGTGTGTGTGCGCGCATGCACGCACGCTTGTTGTGCCTCGTAAAAAAAAAAAAATCCAGCAAACAGCCCAAATAAAGTAGTCCATTGAAGTAGATAGGGACAACACTTATTGTCGAGGTAAGCACAACATTTTAGATCCATTTTAGAGAGTTTAAAACTATCAATTCCCGCGGAGTTTCATGCTAGCAGTTAGCGCATAGCAATGACATATGGTACTTTTTTTGCCTTGAATATTCATGAAAGGCAGAGTGACATGGTTTGTTTTTTGCCTTGAAAGCAATGAAAGGCATACAATGTTGCTATACTCAGTGTGCCAAAATAGTATGGCTTTCATTCAGACAGTATATATTTGTAGGCCAAAGATGTATATATTTGTAATGGTCAAGGTTTCTTTATACCTGCCCAATAATCTGTGTGTATATATATATATATATATATATATATATATATATATATATATATATATATATATATATATATATATATATATATATATATATATATATATATATAATATAATATAATATAATATTATATATATATATATATATATATATATATATATATATATATATATATATATATATATATATATTATATAATATATATATATTATATATATATATATATATATATATATATATAATATATATATTATATAATATATATATATACGCACCATATATAGGTGTACCCTGGGATATTTTGGCAAAGCCATGTGTACCTTGGCACCAAAAAGGTTGACAAACACTGCACTAGAGTCTATCTGTGCACGTCCCTGCTTTCATTAGGTCATAGAACACAGGGCACCGAAGAGGACTCAAGTCCTAGGGAGTAGGGACTAGGGGTGGACATGGATATATCCCTGCCCCACCCGAGCGCCACCGAGTTTATTTTTGTTTTATTCGTTTTCTCAAATCTTAATTTGAATAAATTAATGCCTACTTAGATCTCTTTTGAAAGACCACTGAGGGAGCTGATTGACAATGAAACAACTAAAACAGCCATTTTAAAGCTTTAGAATTTCTGATTTGGTAGAATTATGCCTCAAGCATGGTCCTGTACCACGCAGGTACACCAGATCTAACAGGTCAGTAACTGAAGAGTGAACATTTCTTTCTCTTCCTCGCACCCTGGTGCTAGTTTATCCTGTGCTGATAAAATATTTATTAAAATATAGCGTTTTTAAACAATTTATATTATTTCTGCTGCTATGTCTTGGTGGTGTCTCGACCCATCATGAACTTCTTAGTGTTTCTCTCAGGTTTCAGCAGGATGTTATAACACTTTGGGCCAAACAGCGGCACCAAAAGGCCAAAACTAGACGCTAAAATAGCAAATACCTCAACTACATCTGCATATTTGCCCGGAGAGCTGATGTATGCTGGGACGAAGGCTATCCACACGGCACAGAAGATCAACATGCTGAAAGTGATGAACTTGGCTTCATTGAAGTTGTCTGGAAGATTCCTGGCCATGAATGCTAGGAGGAAGCTGAGGAGTGCCAGTAAACCAATATAACCCAGTAACACTGCAAAACCAACTGTTGATCCAACCGCACACTCATAGACTATCTTATCACTTTGGTATTGTGTGTTTTTATGAGGAGTTGGTGAGGCAGACACAAGCCAGGCTGTGCAGATTATTGCCTGGATGAAAGTAAGAACCATAACTATTCCTCTCTGCTGCATGGCACCAAACCACTTCAGAATGTCTGCACCCCCAGGCTTGGAAGCCTTGAACACGGCCAACACCACCATAGTCTTTACCAGGATGCACGAGACACACAGCACAAAGCTGATCCCAAATATTGCATGCCTCAGCTGACAAGTCCAGAGTCTGGGACGACCGATGAACAGGAGTGAACACAAGAAACATAGTTTGAGTGACAACAAGAGAAGGAAGCTGAGTTCTGAGTTGTTGGCGCGCACCATGGGTGTGCTTCGATGATAGATGAAGATTCCCAGGACAAAGGCACAGGTAAATGTGCCGAACAATGAGATGGTGGTCAAGGAGATACCCAGGGCCTCGTGGTAGGAGAGGAACTCCATGCTCTTTGGGACACAGTGGTCACGCTGGGGACTGGACCAGAAGTCCTCTGGACAGCTGGTGCACTCTGTAGAGTCTAACAAAGAGGGAAATATTAAGGGCAGACAGAAGTGCAGTATCCTCCTAAAGATAACCTACTGTACATAGAATACCTACCTGTTTCATTGCTGATCTCTCCCTCAGAACAAGTGATGCAGTCAAAGCAGCAGACAGGTTCTCCTTTCCTTCTGGCCACTCGGGTTCCAGGGGAACAGCTCTCACTGCACACTGACCGAGGTGCCTACAGAGTGAAGTGACAATGATCACTTTCAAACTAGGCAAGTCAAATCCATTAATAAAGCATATTTAGAAACAACTCTAATTGGCCAAAGTGCTGTACACACTAAAAACTCTTGGGTTATTTAGTTAACCCAATTTCTGGGTTGTTTCTGTTGGGTCAAATGTATGGGTTATTTTTCAGATCGTTAACCATTTCCTGGGTTATATGGCTATTGTTTTAACCCAATTCCTGGGTTGTTCAAGTTGGGTAATATTTCTGGGTTACTTTATTGATAGTAACCCATTTTTTGGGTCATAGAGTTGAGTACTTTTATTTTATTTAGCCATGTTTATAAGTTCTTAGATGGGATTATTTTATCATTAATTATCATAACTATATTTTATTATATGGATCCCCCACTGGAATCTCTGCTCCTCTTTCGCTCAATTGAGTCACCACCGCTCGTGGTGTTTGCCATTTCATCTGCTTTTCTACTGCAGAGCTGGATCAAGATTATCTTTGTACATTCAAGGTAAAAGGGTATTTATTTTGTATTATGTTGTGTATAACTGTAACAGTGTTAACAAATACTTTGTTTATAGTTCAATTATGCTGAACTTGGGACACAGCCATGGCTATTTATATTTAATTTAATTTTTAATGTGATGCACTTTATTTTGAAGTTGATGTGTTGCATTGTGGGTAAGCTTCAGCCCAGAGGAATCATACACTGAGGGTAAGATGATCTCCTGTCTGCTGAGACACAAACTAATGAATTAAAATGATCTGTGCTTCATAAAACCCTGTTAGAGTGGTCAAATATCTACTTGTGTTTCATATTTCTTGTCTAGTAACACTCGTTTTTGTATTTCATTGTATGGAATTGCTTATTTCATGTTTAAAAAACGGTTAGCATGCTAAGCTAGCTGCTGTGTTACATAAGGGCCCACTAACATGTAGAAGCATGCTGCTGTCTTTGAACAGGAGGTGACCAAAGACTATTGTTTGTCTAATGAGCTGTGGTTGTGTCTCCAGGTAATGTCTTGTGTGTGTAATATTGTTTATGTGGTTTGCCCAGAGACCATTTTGCACAGTATGCACAATTATTCAGGCCTACCTGCAATTTTGCATTTATTCCAGCAGGGCGGCAGTAAAGTACATGTTTGTTCATTCTGTCAATTGTGATATATAAAAATGGAGCTTTAGAGGGGTTATTCTGCTATCATGTAATGTTGTGTAATGGATTGTCTTATTTGAAGTGACATTGAATTAATGTATTTTATATGGAAATGTTTTTATTTTGTTTCCAGAATAAACCACACGTGTCAGGCCTTGATGAGACAGCAGACAGGACAGAATAGGAGAGGTCACATAACCCAGGTACATAATTGTGATTAAAATGTGTTATATTACCCTTAACAATAAATAAAAGTTTAAAAAGTCCTCCAGTGACATATTTAATTCAGCCATAAAATGATTGAAGAGAGTATGCCTACTTTATTTTAGTGAGTATTATATCCCCTCACTACATGAAAAGCCCTGAAGTAAATTCATCCAATCATTTCATCATATCAACTTAATTGACAGCAAACATCTAGTCACCTAAACAGTTCTTATGTACTGACTTTAGTTTGACTTGCAAACTAGTGGCTAATGTTGTTTGAATGAAGACCCTGCACTGCTGGCAACTTTAAGATGTTTACTCAATGAAGAGCTGAGTTGCACTAAACAGTGAAACTGTCATTTATTTTATTTGTGAGATGTTAAAAACGTTTTGTTATTATTTTCCTTTGGTCAAGAGAATGTGTTCTCATTGTTATTCCACATTCTGATTGTAGTGTCTGTGCAGATCAGGATTTTTGTTGCTTCAATTTATTTGATTCAGGCCTGCTCTGATCAGCCAAGAATGATGCTAATGATCTAGCCATCTTAATTTTTATACACATTGCTTTCTTTTTTGTTGCAGGCCATTCTTAATGGACAGCTTTGTCACCAACAAACTATCAGAGTGGCAGCTGCCAAAACTCATCGACAAATTTAATGGTGAGTATTTTTACTATGTTGACCATGCCATCCAAAATGTGTCCATGCCGAAGCATTTTTGTAAGTGCCCTAAAGATTTTGTGAAAGCCACAACTCATTAGACAGTAGAGCATGCATATCTGTTTAACTTATATTTAAAAAAAATGTAATAGGCCAGATATTCATCTTTTGAATCATTTTCATTACAGCCGTAGATTCAAGATGGAAGTGGCAGACACAGATGCTGTATGGACCAGACTAAAGGAGGAGCTGATGAGAAGGAACAGGACCTCACAGGTGCTTATTGCTATTTTGGTCATGTTTTACTCTTCCATTGTAGATTGACCATACTGTATATATGGATATACTGTATTGGTGACTCCCATAATCTGCTGAATACAGACTGAAGGTGAAATGACCCAGGCCCGGAACAGGAGGCAGCTAGTGACCGTGATGAAGACTCATCTGATGAAGACTGTGCATCTGCTGCATTAGCAACACTGGTAAATATAGACACCTTGTTTTTCCTGCATCCTTTACAGAAGAAAAGTAACTTCTTTGTATCTACATTGATTGTCTTATTTTCTTTTTTCCTTTTCTTTTTTGTTCAGAAGCTGCGAAGGCTCTCACCCTTGAGGAGCTATTTGCTGTGGAGGACATGGAGGTTGTAGTTGGAACAACAGAGGACACGGTCAGCATTGGAGAGACGGTTCGCAAAGAGTCCAAGCTCTACAAAGCTCTACGATCTATCATGATCTCAGTGTGTTTAGTGACCTGGTGGTGCAACAAGAAGGACACTTTGCCTATGCTTTCTGACTTGGCAGCAAGGTATCTCTGTGTACAAGTATCATCCACACCCTCAGAAAAAGAGAAGTTATAAAATGTGAATCCCTTAGTATGCAACAGTGACTACTAATGTCTTCATTTTGCACTGAAAACCATTTGCACTAATTTTATTTTTTACATTATTTCATGTGTTGGTGCAGTTATACGAGTTGGCATAAGTAAAGCTAAATACTTAGGCTTTGTGCAGTAACTGTAAGTTAAAGCTGCTTTCCAAAAAATAAGACTGTATCACAATTTCAATGTGTAATGTAGTTTTCTTTTTAGAAATGGGAATACAAAAAAAAAGTTAAGGAAGCCCTATAATGAGGCATACTAAAACACAGACCAAGGTTTAAAGGTCCAGTGTATAGGATATAGAGCGCCTAGTTTTAAAAGGTTTTGAAATGCAAGGACTTGTTAAACTTGTTACTGTTCACATTCACATGAAAATATATTTTGTTCTTATTTGAAAGCTAATGTGACTTTTGGCCAATGTTTGGCAGATGTATATATCAAATGAATAAATAAATATTTGTCATAAGTTCCCTAGTAGTTTCTTTTTATAGATTTGAACCCATTTAGACCTGCAAAGCCTATGTTATACCTTTCAATCCAGGAAAGCATCGGTGTCATTTTAGATGGTGTTATGTATATAGGAGGTTTTCTGAAAACTTTGGTTAGGATTTAGAACACGTTTTTAAAACCGTCCTCAGGTCTAAATGGGTTAATGCAATGAATGAATTCTATCTAATTGTAATTGAATGACCACTTCACCTCTTTTCAACGTAGGTCTATGTTCAATATGCTTACTTTTATTTAAATTAATTATAGACATTAAAAACTCAGACCTAGGTTTAAAATTTGTGAAATTGTCCTTTAATATAACCTACCAAAGGTTGGGTTATATTGACTACAATGTTGGATTATTTTGACCCACACAAATCGGTTAATAATTTAACCCAAGATTATGCATCAAAAATAACTAAAGTGCTTTGGTTATTTTGACCCACAAAAATTGGTTATTAATTTAACCCAAGGTTATGTGTCAAAATAACCAACATGCTTTGGTTATTTTGACCCACAGAATTTGGTTATTAATTTAACCCAAGTTAATGGGTCAACTTGAATAACTCATTTTTGTGGGTCAAAATAACGCAAGTGCTAGTTAGTCCCTTTTTGACCCAGGAGTTGGGTCAAAAATAACCCAATTTGGGTTGTTTTTGACTCAGGAGTTTTTAGTGTGTATACAGACCAGGTCACCAGGAGGAAGCTAAAACGCATAAATGCCATTGATAGAAACAAAGATACATACAAATCAGAGGCACAAATAGACAATCAGCAATACACAATCAGCAATACAAACACAAATAAACAATCATCAATAAATACAAAATATACAACTAGCCATGTAGGACAAATTGAACTTAATATCATTCAGTTGTACAATGTCTTTTGGCAGTACATGCACATCATTAGCTCGACATGAGCTATTTAAGAAAGCCAAATTAAGTGACCTTTGTGAATGCAAAGTTCCAGAAGATTTTGTCCTCATCAAGGATGAGTTCTTCATCTCCGGAGGCTGACTTCTGGACCACACCCACATTTTGAACCTTTGTGCCTCCATCCGGGAGCCACGCCCAGTTCATGACATCATAGATTGGTATAGGATCACCATTCTCATCAAATGATACATGATCACCAATTGTTGTGGTGAAGTTGATCTTTTCCAGGTAATACATAAGCTACAGATGTACAGATGTAGAAATTATGATAAGCTGAATTATGAACAGTAAGAGACCTTAAAAAACTTAACAATTCCCTTGTGACAGAGCAGCCTCTTACAGATTAATTTTCTCTATGTTCAGCAGTATACATGCATATTGAAATGTATTGTTATGCTTGTAACATGTATTCCTAGTCCCACAGGAGGTGCAAATTCTGTTTGGACTGGAATCTCTAATATATTACGTTTATCTGCACAGTCAGGAAGATGCTGTTATGAGGGAGCGGCCTGTTGAAGCCAAGCTGTGTAGTTTGTGTGATTGGTGCCTTAAGATTGATTGAGGGGTTCCTATAGCTGATTGATTAGAACATGGAGAGCATCTTGGGTCGATTGCTAGTGTACTCTGGTTGGTTGATTAGAAATCCAAGGGTGGAGTCTGCAGAGTATATAAGGGGAACAACAGCTCAGGCCGTGCCGTGGGGAGAGGCTGACACTTTGCCTCTCCACTTTTGTTTGTTGTATTTTCTTGAGTTGTACATTTTTTCTCCACTTCACTTCACTTTCACTTCACTTTGCAGGTTTTTATTTTTGGTCATTTGAAACAATATGCTCAATTATTCTCAAAACATAGCACATAACACACAATAGTATATGGCATAGTTGTGACCAAAAAAAGGTATAGGCTGAAGCTATATAGCTTATATTGCCTACCCTTTCAACATAAAAATACATCCATGACAATCAAAGAAAAACAAATTAATTTTCACAAAAGTTAAATTAGAAGGAGAAGAAAAAAGAATACAGAAAAAAGAAAAACAGGACAAAGGTTATGGCTTCGTAATACAATACATGTTCACATATATGGTTATACATGTGAATACATGATTTGTTATTTTTACTTTCTCTTTGTATCTATTTTTATATCTTTTTTGTTTTATTCTCTGTTTTAATTTTCATTATTATACAATAATCTTATATAACAATCAAAATAATACATGATCACACTATCTCTTTATACTTGTTTATAATATTTTTTTTATACATTTTTTTAAAGACATAGATCGATCTACACCTCCTCAATTCATTATCGCAGCAGCTCCACAGACTTACTCCTTTTACTGATACACAGTGTTGTTTAGTATTTGTTCTTGCCCATGTTGTTTCAAACATGCCAGTATTTCTAAGTTCATAATGGGTGTTTTTGGTCTCGAACAGCCTCTGAAGACAGTCTGGAAGTAAGTTATTGTAGGCTTTGAACATAATTAACAGGGTTTGGAGAACAACCATATCCCAGAATTTTAATGTGTGTAAATTTATGAATAAGGCGTTGGTAGGCTCACGGTAAGCAGTCCTCTTAATTATTCGTATAACTCTTTTCTGTAGAATAAAAATTGGTTTAACGTTGGTTTTGTAAGTATTTCCCCATAGCTCCACACAGTATGTCATGTAGGGAACTATAAGGGAACAATACAGTAAGTATAATGATTTTTGGTTTAAGATTTCTTTTGATCTATATAATATAGCAATGGTTTTTGACATTTTCCTTTTGACATGATTTATATGAGATTTCCAGCTTAATTTATGATCAATTAACACACCAAGAAATTTATATTCATAAACTCTTTCTATAATAATATCATTAATCCTCAATGTGACTTCATTTTCGATTTTTTTGTTTCCAAATATCATAAGTTTTGTTTTACTTACATTCAAGGATAATTTGTTTATATCAAACCAGGTTTTTAGTATGTTTAGTTCCCTTTCCATTGTCTTCAGAAGCTCTTCCAGATTTTTCCCTTGGCAGAATAAATTTGTGTCGTCCGCGAATAGAACATAATTCAGAAGGTTAGACACACTACAAATATCATTAATAAATAAAATGAAGAGTTTGGGACCCAAAACGGATCCTTGTGGAACTCCGCATTTCACTTTCTGCATATTGGATTTATCGTTATTGATTTGTACATATTGGTGTCTATCTACAAGGTAGCTTTTTAGCCATGAATGTGCAACCCCTCTAATTCCATAATGTTCTAATTTCATAAGTAATATTTCATGGTCAATTGTGTCAAAAGCTTTCTTAAGGTCAATAAACACACCTGCTGTGAATTCCTTGTTGTCAATGGCAGTGGAAATCTGCTCTGTAAGATTCAACACTGCCATTGAGGTGGACCGATTTTCTCTGAAACCATACTGCTGTTCACACAAGAGGTTATATTTCTCAATAAAATTATCTAGTCGGTGCACAAATAATTTCTCTAGTATTTTGGAAAACTGCGGAAGCAGGGAAATGGGTCTGTAGTTGGCAAATAAGTGTCTATCTCCATTTTTAAAAATTGGAATAACTTTAGCTGTTTTCATGCTATTGGGGAATATACCTGTTTGAAAGGATTGATTACATATGAAAGTCAGTGGTTTCACAATACATTGTATGATATCCTTTACAAATGTCATGTCAATACCCATCCAGTCTTTGGACTTTTTGTTTTTGCATTTTTTCACAATGTCAATTATTTCTTTTTCCTCTACGCTACTAATGAAGATGGAGTGGAGATTGTTCTGCATGGTATCTCCAATTTTCATAGTTCCAGTCCCATTTTTCTGCTCCGCAATCTCATTTGCTAAATTGTTACCAACATTTACAAAATAGTCATTAAATTCGTTTACTATATCTATATTTTTATTTATAAGTATATTTTGATCTTTAACAAAATAGTTAGGTATCTCTACTTTACTAGCACCATTTCTTATTATGTTATTTAGTACTTTCCATATACCCTGGGTGTTACTCTTATTTTGCTCCAATAATTTATGGTAATAATCCTTTTTATTTAATCTCATAATACTTGTTAATTTATTTTTATATATCTTATATTTATTTTCAGCTTCCTTGGTTCTTAATTTTAGAAATCTTCTATATAGAACATTTTTCTTTTTGCATGCACTTTCTATACCTCTTGTAATCCATGGTTTGTCCACAGGGTGGTGCTTTCTAGTCTGTTTTTTTAATGGGCAGTGTTTATCATAGGACATCATCACTGTGGATAGAAATACTTCATAAGCTTGGTTGGGGTCACTAGTGTCATAAACCTCATTCCAATTTTGATTAATCAAGTCCAACTCAAGGGCTGCAATGGCTTCCGGCGTTCTATATCTAATAAAATGATAAGTGTTAGTATTTTTTCCCCTCTTTGTCTTAAGGACATTCTGGAATACAGCAAATACAGGAAGGTGGTCACTTATGTCATGTAAGAGTAGTCCTGCTTCAATGTTCATTTCAATTTTATTTGTAAATATATTATCAATCAGTGTGGCAGTTTCTGTTGTGATTCTACTAGGTTTTGTTATTACTGGGAATAGGTTATTGCTGTACATTGTATTAATGAAATCTGTTGTTCTCTTGTTTCCATGTGGATTTAGAAGGTCCACGTTGGTATCGCCACAGATAATTTTGACCTTACTCTCACTAACTGTGTCCCACATAATAGCTATCTGTTCATTAAAGATATCCACAGAGGTTCCTGGTGTTCTATATATGCAGCTAATAATGATATTTGATGTTTTTTCTAGGTTTATTTCAATTGTTATACAATCCAGAATGTTCTCAATAGTTTTTGACATAGATTTTACCTTACTGCATCTTAAAGCAGTGTCAATATATAATGCCACACCGCCTCCAGTTTTACCAACCCTATTTGTTGTGAACAATTCATATCCCTCCAGTTGCATATCTTTAGATTTTTCCTCATCAAGCCAGGTTTCTGATACAGCAATTACATTAAATTTTTTAAATTTAGACAAATAGCGCTTTATTTCTTTTAATTTTGTATATAAACTTCTACTATTTATATGTATTACTGATAAAGCATCATCCATGTCTACATGTTTGTTGAAACCTTCCTCTGTATAGTACTCACATTTTATATTTAAGTTATTGTAAAAATGGTTTTCAGGGTCAATGTCATTTGCTATATCTGATATGTTATACTCATTCATGTGCTCATCGTACCCATTGATCAGTCTCTGCGGGTGATCGTCCGTGCTGCCCCCAGCAGCCACGTCGGTAAAATCCTCTTCATCATCATCGCCTGACTCGTTTCCAAGTGGAAACAGAAAGTTCTCATTGTTTTTAGTCATTATAGTAGTCAATGTTTTGTTTGCCAGACAGATTCAACCCGCGTTTTCCTGCCAGGTAGACCTGACATCCTGAGTTTACCGCTGGAACACTGGTCCGTGTCCCAGGGGAGTCCCGTTCGCTTCGCCACAACGAGTGATCAGATTGTCCATAGTCCGATTCCGACAGTAGCAGAGAAACAAAAAACAAAAACAAAAAACAATAGCTCAATAAAGAGAAAAAACAAAACAAATAGTCCATACAACTCATCTGTATTGATCCAGATCCTTGAGTTCTCGTATCGTGATGATTTTGGCCTCCTCCGGTGTTCCATTTAGCCGTATCATCACTTTGCAGTTGCGTGTCCACGTTCCTTGAATCTTCTCTTGCTTCTTTAACAGGCGTGCATGTCTGGCAATCTCTCCATTCTTTTTGGTGAGATGCTCATTCATGTAGACTCCTGTTCCTTTCAACTTCTTTCCTTGTTTCATCAGCTCCACCTTGTGCTTCCGATTTACAAACCGAATGATTATCGCTGGTTTTGTGCTTTTGTCCCTCCTGGGAAGCGTATGGCAGGCCGCAACGTTGGTGCTCTGTATGGTTATACTCTTTGTTTCTAGAAACTTTATGACTTGCCGCTCCAGCGTTTCCAGCTCCACAGCCGGGGTGTCCTCCGCCGAGTCTCCCCCTCTGACTGTGGATGCATAGGAACGATGCGTTGTTTCCATTCCGGTTATAATCACGTCCTCCAATCTTGTGTATTGTTCCATGTCGTCAATTCTTCTCTCTAGGCCATCAATCTTTGCATCCTTCTCTTCCACCAGTGTCTTCAGTTGCTTTACTTCTTCCACCAGGGCAACCAGCTGGGTCTGCTGATTAGCAATCCTGCTAATCTCCCCTGACATGTGGCTCAGAGATTTTCTTATCTCCTCCAGCTCTACTTCCACTGCGTTACTGGTTTTGTTTTTTGATGCCATTTTTGCTTCTTCGTCTCCGCTTCCTTCCGTATTACTTCTTAATTTCCAAACTTTTGTTTGTCTTTGTTTTGACATGTTTTAATGTCCAGGGTGGCGTCTGCTCTCCACCTGCACTCCACCTGCAGCCGCCATCTTGGAGACCTACGTGGTCTGGTATCTTTTTGTTGTCCTGGCCTGAATCCAATTAACCTATTAAGACCTGAAGCTGATTCTACAAAATATTCTCTTCTAAATCCAAACAGTTTTCTAAAAAGTGTATGTTTCTATATCAGTGATTCTCAAACTTTTTCATAATTGTCAAGGACCCCCAAAATGATATTCAAAGATTTGCACACATTTTCACCATTTTTCAAAAATAGCAGATCTACAAGCTCATAGCGTGGCATTCGGTGCTGCACTATGAGCTTTTAAATCTGCTATTTTTGAATAGCCAAAGTATAAAATAATGCTTTTTAGCTCAAATGAAAAAATGACACCGATGCGTTCCAGGTCTGAATGGGTTAAAAACCCTAGTTTTTTTTTCTGCAAGCCTGCCTCCTTGTCCAATGTTTAACCTGTGCGGGTTTTCACTGACTTTGTGCCGATCTACACTTTGTAACACCCCTTTTAACACTAAAACTGTGAATTAATGTTACACCTGCCATGGCTGTATTGTCTGCAAACTGGCACATCTGTGCCCAGTGAAAGGCCCTCTTCCTGACACACACTGCAACATGTCATGGAGGGCATGGGCCAGAGCATACACAGCCTTGTACACATTATACTCTAGCCTGAGCTCAGACACATCCAACAGGGTAGTTTCTGCTGTTCCGAGGTCCTCTTGTCCGGTGCACACCCGTCCATTAGCATCCACCCACCCTGACGGAAGGGGTGCAAATTTACACCCAAATGTGTTCTCCCAAAACTGCCTCACCTGAAGAAACACAATAAAGACTTACGCATACAGTACATAGAATACCTTGTGAATATTTATCAGACATCAGTTTGAAATTACAGCTTAAGCAGAAGTGCAGACAATTTTTTCCCCCATAATTGGTGCTAGCGATTGATGATGATATGTCTACTATGCAGACATATGGGTCATCTGTTCTTATGTTTCTTAGATTTGTTAATTTCTCCACCATAAATGTTAAGAATTTAATTCAGACAAATGCTAGGTTCATTGTTTACCTAGTAGTTTCAAATGTACATAAGAGTTATTTAGATGTTGTTTGACAGACCCTGGGCTCATTGTTAACTGGTATCCTAGTTTATTTGAGGCACTTGCATGTTTGCTCATGTTTACTCTGCTTATTTTAATCTTGCTCTGCATAAGTGTCTCCTAAATGCCTGAATTGTAAATACTAATTTAAACAAAAGACTCACTATGGTATTCTCATGTCTGTCGTCAGGGTCGTTGTCAGGGTGTATTTTTAACAAGAAGTCCTTGAGACCTGCTATCTCTCCACGACGGACGGCAACACCCAGGGTGCCCGCCAGGTACGGCATGAAGTGAGGAGTCTGGAAATTGGTGTCTGTTGTCCAGCCAACATCCGAAATCCACTGAACACCTGTGACGTCCTGCTTCACCACCTAATCGATTAAAACAATTTGATCAAATTAATAATTGATTAATCAATTACCATTTGTAACTAAGCCCGAAATATGCCCATTTTCTCTGGACATTTTTGTGGGAACAAAAAGATAAATAACACTCTCTCAGCCTACGTAAATTGCGCAGCGTTTTCTCAGAAACAATTATTTATGCTTTCTCCCCATTCAAATAGGGCCAAGCACAGGTTCTCATTTGGATACTTGTATGCCATCAGCCATCAGATATCAGATATCAGGCCCACAACTAGTCCACAGTTTGGGTGGAATTATGGGATGCATGGGGATTTTTGAGTTCACTTCTGAACATAATATTTTTTAATCTATGGGGGAATGTAATCATTTCCATATAACCCATTTCAGATTCCTTATAATTATGAATCTGTAAATTAACATAAATATCACAACCCCGACCTCTTCCAGCAGATTAAACATATGGATCCCGTATACAACTGGAATGACCACGCGAGCCGTGGACGTCTTCATCACGGTGACGATCCTCTGCAGTTCAGCTGGGTCATTGTCCCAGGGCAGAACCTCCACGTAGGCCAGACAGCCCAGACCGGACCGGGCCAGCTCAGACTGGAATGACCTGGCTGCATCGCGGCCATAGGCGTCATCAGTGAACAGCATTCCTGTCCACGTCCATCCAAACCGCTTCATGATCTGGAGCATGGCGCGCACCTGATAATGAGAGGTAAAAGAGGAACATGTTCTCAAGTGTGTTGAAAATGTACGACTTGATACCAACCGTTGTTGTAGAAGTTTACCTGGAAAGCACCGCTTGGGATTGTTCTAAAGAAGGATGGAAACTTATTCCGGTCACTCAGACAAGAGCAGGTGGCGTAGTAACTAACCTGCAGAAAGCACAACACATTTTGTTCTGTCATATAATACTACCTTTCCCCCTGCAAGCAGAGCATGTGATGGAGCTGAGTGGGGAGAAATCCTCACGAGGCTACTTTCTGCTCAAACTGGGTCAAAAGTTATTTAGATTGTCCCCCACTCCACTCACCGCTAAGCAGACAATAATAATCATCAGTATTATGCTGCGTGCACACGCACGCACGCACGCACGCACACACACACACACACACACACACACACACACACAGTGGCAGCCTTTACCATTTGCAGGCCCGTTTCTGAAAACAGTTGGAACACAATGCATTGTTTTGACACGTGCATGTACCCTATAATCACAGTGTACTCTCCATAGACTACCCTATATATATTTATGTATATCCTTAAGCACCATGGACAGTGACACTGTCACCAGTGTTGCTATGCTCATTTGGGAAGTGCTTGCACTGTATTTTGATGACGTGACGCGCACGTCGCTTAACACCTACACTATAGGTCACACAATGGACAATTGATATGCATCTAGGCTAATTCCTATGTTAATGTACCTGAGCGTGAGTCAGGAGCCTTTGTAAACTTTGTTGAAGTGTGAATTTAAAGTAGTTTTAAATCTATGCGTGTGCCTGCGCGTGGTCCTGGTCAAATAGGTTCCGGCACGCCGTGCAAGGCCGTCCAGTGAGCATTGCACCCCTGACTGTCACACATCACTCACCATATAAGAGCTGTGTGACAGCGAAATATGTGAATGTGAATGTACAGTATGTTTACTTATTGTGCAGAGAAGTAATACGTTCAAAGGCAAAAGGAAAAGAAAGTAAAACGTGTAAACACCATTGCTGAACATTTAAGGTTATAGGTATAAGGTCATCAGAGATACTGCACGTAACATTCTGAATATCACATCAGCTTAATCTCAACCCCAATATAGAAATAAAAAGACGTTATATGTGACCATGGGGCCGGGCCAGACACGCGGCCGTAGGAAACCTACTCTCAGATTCAAGAAAAATACAAGTAAATATGTTTTCGCTTTAAAGCTGTAAAAGAAAATACATTATTACATAATACAACAATTATACTATAAACAAAACATTACACAATAAACAATACAATGCATTGTTTATCATATTTTACATTTGTAAATAGCAAAATAAATTATAAATTAAACATCATATCAAATTGGTGATGATAAAAGTGAGTTTATGAAGGAAACTTACCATGGGCACTCTGTACAGACCTAATATACTAGAGATGGCGATGGAATTTGTTGAGGAATCGTCACCCACAATCCCGAGCACTGGAGGAGACCCGACACAGCTCTCATCCAGTGTAAACTGCTCCTCTCTCCCACTGACCATGGACAACGCTGCACGGAACGCCACTCCCAGAGAGTAGCAGTTATCATGGAGACTATAGCCCAGAGTCACGTTGGGCAGCAGGCCGGGGTTTCTGTTGATCTCTGCAATGGCAAAAGCCATGGTCTGGGCCCATCTGAAGCCTTCAATGTTAAAACTAACACACAAAATGCACCTTTAATATGTATCATTGTAGAAATATACTGTATACCCACTCATCCTATGCTAGTACAGCACCGTTTCCCAAACAGTGGGTCAAGACCCATCTTTGGGTCGCGGACCAATTTGTATGGGTCGCAAGTAAATATCCCTTTGTTTTTTATTTCCTAAATTGTGTTATTAATTATTAATATTATTTATTATTATAAAAAACAATCAAATCGACATTTTCATGAGTTGAACATTTTTCAACATTAATTTCATAAATAAATATAAATATAATACAAATAAATTCCCTAAATTAGAAAACAAATAGAAGTAGTGAAAATAAGATCCGCAAGCTCACAAAGTGGAGCGAAGCGAGGCGTTGTGAGCTTGTAGATCTGCTATTTTCACTATAGTTTGGATCCCGGGGTAAACGTTTAGTTTCTCTTTTCGGTCTTGAGCTAAAAAGGTTTGGGAACCACTGTACTAACAGCAGCCTATCACGACGCGTTGTGAGCTTGTAGATCTGCTATTTTCAAATAGCCTATGTATAAAAGAGGGCTAAAGTGGTTAATGTATGTTTTATAATGTAATAATTTATACCTGCAAAGTAACTAGTAACTAAAGTTTTCAAATAATTGTTGTCGAGTAAAAGCACAATATTTGCCTCTGAGACGTAGTGGAGTAGAAGTAAAAGTACATAGACAATTGGAAATGCTCCAGCGAAGTAAAAGTACCTAAAAATGTTACTTAAGCACATTACTTGAGTACATGTACTGTGTTACTTTACACCACTTGACTGATACTCACGTATTGCACGTGGGGTCCAGTGGCTTGGAGGTGAAAGACAGCTCCGGGAACACAGAGGAGAAGTGGATGGTGAACAAGCCACCCAGAATAAAGTCACCGGCCTTGTAGATTCTGTTGAGATTAAACTGTGCCTGTAACTCACAAGAAGAGGAAGGTGAGGAAGACAAAGGAGAGAAGGAGGAGAACAATATCAAGTTCAAGTACATGTATGAAAGCAGGTGTATGTCTAGAGAAGCCCTCATCATGACTGTGTCCTCGTCTGTCCAACCCCCCCTCTCCCCAAGTTGTTTGTCCGGTTGGTAAGTTTTATACACAGTGATGTGTCGTCCCCCTAGTGTCAACAAACACCCATCTGGGCAGAGGAAAAAGTAGGGTAGGGCTTAACATTAATTAACAATCGTTTCATATCAAAAATAATGTTGTGTGTGTGTGTCCTGTAATAACGCGTCAACAACACTATCTCACCAAGGCTTCATTTGCAATACTTAAAGGGGTAGTCACCCCCAAAATGACTTTTTTTTCCTATTGATTAGTCACCCCATGGAGACTTGGATTCATGGATACTTTTTTTTGTTTTTGACGCATTCCTAAGACAATAATTTGATGACTGGCAGTGGTTCCGGTAGGAGACGATGGGCGTGTTCGTATATATGCACCGAGAATGTGCCCAGTTTTCTGAGCGCACTGGCGGTGACATCATAGAGCGCACTTAGTTCTTCTTATTTACGAACGACCAGTAAGGGGCAGCATTAGTAAGTTAGTAAGGGGCATTTCCTCCGCCATTTTTCACCGCCCGGGAGCGCTCAGTGTTCTGAGGGTGCAGCGCACTTGAATTTTCGAACGACACCGCACCAAGTGCACTCAATAAACGAACGCCCAGAGGGAAAACCAGTGCGCTCAGTGCATATATCCGAACGCGCCCAAAATATCTATTCATTCAAGTCTCCATGGGGTGACTAATCGATAGCTTTTTTTTGGGGGGGGGGGTGAACTATCCCTATCCCTACTCAAGAGTTGCGGGTGGGCTCACATGCCTTCCCCTGGCATAATGGAGTAATGTGTATAAATGAAAATCGCTTATTTTAGCACCTCCAAAGTTAGTTTTTTTCCCACTAATCCTCATTATGTGTCAGTACACTGCACAGGAAAACAAATAATTGATAGGCTACCCTTTTTTTGATAAAATACAAATGTTGTATTATTACAACAGCGGGTCTTGCAGGGTTAAATTGAATCAATATATATCTAGAATTGATAGAACAGCTTGTAATACTAGACAGGCCCTCCCTTTTTTCTTCTTTTTTCTGAAAAGTAACAGTTTTGGATACACAAGGTTTCCACCCGTCGGTGACGATATTGGAGCTGTGACATGGTTGGTCTACAAAGCAGTGGTGATATATAAAAGCTTTGTTACCTCCACTAGCTTGCATTCAGAAGTCCCCAGGTGCCAGTTGCACCATCTCATACTAAGTTCAAACTTAGCCTAGTTATAGCTTAACCCATTGAATCCGGGGACGCATCTGTGTCACTTTAGATTTATTTGGCTATTCAAACACCCAGTGCCGCGCTCAAATCTTTGCTTCTGGGGGTCCCTGGACAGAAAAAAAAGTATAAATATATATTTAAAGATTTGCACACATTTTCACGAATCTTCTAAAAATAGCAGATCTACAAGCTCATAGCGCGGCACCTTGTAGATCTGCTATTTTCGAATTGCCAAATACATCTAAAAATGACACAGATACTTTCCTGGTCTAAATGTTTTTTTTTTTTTAAAGCCATTTAAGCTATTCACCTGTTTCCTAGGCTGTGTGTTTTCCACTTCCTGTTGGATTTCATTGGATATCATTGGTCATCTGACCAGTTTCATTGGATTTCATTGGATCAAATCGACAGGAAGTGGAACACACACAGGAAGTGAAAAGCCTAGGAAACAGGTGAATAACTAGGCTAAGTTTGAACTTAGTGTGAGGTGGTGCAACTGGGTCCAGGTGTATTGGTCGTCTGGCAACACGACACTAATACCCAGGTGGGTGTGAATCCAACGTGAGCTGGGCAAGCAAAGGCAGGTACTGTATAGGCTACAGTATGTGTTTTCCCAGTGATGACATCGGCGCCCGGGGCTATGAAACAGCTGCGATGTTGGAAAATAATGAATGTTCAGGTCTAATGAGAGGGTTGAGTCACCGGAGATCGTTTCAAAAACATGCTAACATTAATTAGCAAGGACACAGGAGTGTCTATGTCTACATAGACACACAGCTATGACTATTACAGTACTTTATAACAGAGACAGGGAAACAATACACCAGTGTGGTTAAAGGGATAGTTTACCCAAAAATATATATATTTTTTATATTTTAGTCACCCCATGGAGACTTGAATTCTGGATTTTTTAAATTTTTTGCATTCCTATAAGCCAATTATTTGATGACCGGTAGGCAGTGGTTCCGGTAGGAGACACAAAGGACACTCTTTCTGTCTCCTACCGGAAGCGCTGTCGGTCATCACATTATTGGCTTAGGAATGCAAAAAAAAAACATGAATTCAAGTCTCCATGGGGTGACTAATCGATAGAAAAAACGTCATTTTGAGGGTGAACTATCCCAAAATACCCCAAAATGTGATACTGTATATCTTAATAAAGTACAGCATACAGTTCATTCATGTTGTACCATTTATTGAGGAGAGGTTTGCTGAGCACTAATGAATGCTCTTTTTCAGCAATAGAATAGCTTCACAATCACACAAGACACACAGATATGAAAACCTCAGACCTTGCTCAAGGGCATTTCAACAGTGTTGAGGGGGAGAGGGTGAGTCATTCACTTCCTTCCACCTTTTTTGCCAGTCCTGGGAATCGAACCGGGAACCCTTAAGGTCACCACTGCCCTGCTGTAATGACCAGAGGGTTTTAGATCGAAGGATTAGTCGCGCTGACTTTTTTATAGTATGAATATTTGTGACACAGCACGCCAAACACCAAAACAAGTCACGTGAGAAAATGGTAGTATGGGCAGTGGTGGAAAGTAACTAAGTACATGCACTTAATTAAGTACTGTACAATTATTAGTTACTTTTTTACTTTACTAGTGTATTTCCAATTTGCAGTACTTTTACTTCTACTCCACTACATCTCGGAGGCAAATATTGTACTTTCACTCCACTACAATTATTTGAAAACTTTAGTTACTAGTTACTTTGCAGATACAAATCATTCTATTATAAAACATACATTAACACTACCCTTCCTCTTTGCCTGACTTACTTGTTGTTAACTAGTTGTATGAATGCTTGTTTTATTGTTGTATTGTTTTATTGGATCTTGTTTAGTCAATACACTTATTTGTTTTAGCTCGTGCTCATTTGATTGAGCTATTTTGTCTCTGTTTAAGGAAATAGGTAGCTGATATATTGCACTTTTACCTTAGCGCTAGGTATACTCTTGGTTGCTTGTTTTTGCAGAAAATGCACTTAACTATATAGCTGCCAATGACGTATATATACGTATTTTAATAATCAGCTGTTGCCTGCCAATGACGTATATATACGTCTTTGAAAAAAATTCAAACAAAAAAAAAAAGAAATTCATTTTTTTTTTTTTTTTTTTTTTGTGATTTTTTTTTATAATTTCAACCCTTTTCGAATTTCGAACAGATTAGGAGCTAAAAATGTTCAAAGATTTGCTGCTCCATTCACTTCAATGTTAAAATTCAAACGGACAAACAATTTACATTGTTTTTTGGTTTAAAACTACTGGTTCTGAGCTATATTCAAACATCAAACAACACATGTTAACGAGGTCAAAATGACCTTGTTGACATTTGTGAAACCACACCTGAATCTCATCTGTGATTAGAAACCATCTGGGGAGCAATCATACTGGAGGAAAAAAATCTGTGGCTACGCGAACAGGTACCAAAATCATGGCAAATGGCAGAGGCTACAGACTGTTCTGAAAAAACTCTGGCAGTCAATGTGTTAAGACTTCTGGTGATTAGTAGTTTCGTTCCCTACCTATGTTGAATGCACTTATTGTAAGTCGCTTTGGATAAAAGCGTCTGCTAAATGACTGTAATGTAATGTAATGTAACCACTTTAGCCCTATTTTATACATAGGCTATTTGAAAATAGCAGATCTACAAGCTCACAACGTGACGCATTGCGACACGTTGTGAGCTTGTAGATCTGCTATTTTCAAAACACTAGTACTTTTACTTTTGGTACTTTAAGTATATTTTGATGTGTAAAATCAACCATTACGATGCCATCAAGGCACCGACAAAATGCATTTTAGTCAACTAAATCAACTGTAGATTTAGTCGACAAAACTAGACAAAAACTAAAACATTTCAGATGACTAAAATATGACTAAAGCTAGATGAACATGTATTCAAAGAACAATGACTAAAAACCAAACCTAAATTTGCTGTCAAAATCCACACTGCCCAGCATGATAATCTATAGAATCAGACCTCTATGATGTGTCTTAAAAAACATACAGTATTGTACTACACAGGCTTATGAAACTAGCTCATATTTGGCACTTCTTGTTTTTCTTCGCGCGAGGGCGCTGAAACCGCGCACGCGCGCGAAGCGCGTGCACGGGCTGGTTTTTTTTTTTTTCTTTTCCTTTTTACAATTAAAAAAAAAAAATGTTTTGCTTGGCTTGGCCGCGGCCCCAGACTGCGCGGCCGTTCTGGCATTTGCCAGAAGTGCCAGACCGTCCAATCCGGGCCTGATCTTGGCCCTTTTTGAGGGCACAAAGGTCAAATGCAAGGGCAGCAAAGGGCATCAAATAAAACAATGATTTTCAAGTCCACAGAAATAATAGCTGTAACTTAATGCAAAATCATCAAATATGTCAGAGATTTACTCAGCTCAACACATTGATAGAGGCTCTTCATTGGGTCTTCTTTGTGATGTCACACACTGTCACATGATTACCATCACCTTTCCAACATGAAATCCATAACATTGCTGGATACAAAAAAAGAGCCTCTGTGAATGGTTTTGAGTTAAACACGACGCAATCAATATGAGGCACTCTGGACAAATAATTGCACTTCCTCTTTCCTTCTCATTAGCTTAACCTTTGACCAGAACAGTCAGAGAACAGCACGAGTGCTGTTTAGACATACATGATGTCACACTTGAAGTGAATCAACGAGGAAAGACAAAGGACGCCAACAAGCCCATATACACAGTATGCAATCAATGCTTCAAAGCAGTGCCAACCAAGGCTGCTAACAACAGCAAGATGAGGAGAAAGTCCCAATTTCACAGCCCTGGACTAGACTCAGGGCCGTGTTAATGTCAAAATGCGCCCCAGGCAACGGACAGTTTTCGGACTAGTCTAGTCTAGTCACTGGATTAATTTAAAGACAATATTTGAGTTAAAATGTTGTTTAAATATATATATATATATATTCAAAGATTTGCACAAATGTTCAAGATTGTTTTAAAAACAATAGCAGATCTACAAGCTTGTAGCGCGGCACTCGGTGCAGCGCTACAGGCTTGTAGATCTGCAAAATATTTTAAAAATGGATACAGCTAAAATCTAGAATGACGCAGACGCGTCCACGGATTGAATGGGTCAAATGTGAGGGCAGAGCGTACACCACATAGTGAAAGAGGAAGAGGTTTGGAAATAAATACGAAAGAACACGCTTCTCTTTTCTTCAGTCTGTTCAGTCAAAATTTGGATCTTATTCAAATACCGGCAAGAAGAATTAAAGTCATAAAGATAGAAATGGCTGTGGCTGCTGCTGGGCATTCTGAAAACATTGAGATGCAAGAGGAAGATGATGTCCTAATCTATCAGAATGTTGAGACCAAGACTACAGCTCAGGAGAAAGATCCACAGAAGATACGGCAGTCTGGTAAGCAAGTGGTGGAAAGTAAATAAGTATGTTTACTTAAGCACTGTATTTAGGTAAAATTTGGAGGTATTTTTTAATTTGCTGGAGTATTTCCAATTTGCAATATCTTTACTTCTACTTCTACAATTATTTGAAAACTTTAGTTAATAGTTACTTTGCAGATGTAAATCATTATGTTATAAAACATACATGAACCGCTTTAGCCTTAATTTATATAGTATAGGCTATTTGAAAATAGACGATCTACAAGCTAGATCATCACTTGTTGCTAACTTCTTGCGTAATAATAATAATAATCCATGTTTTGCAGCATGAGATGTTCTCGCAGATTGTGTACTCGAGATTACTCTCTATGACTAAAATCAAAATCACAAACGAAAACGTTCCAACTGTTAACAGATCTCACTCTGTGTGTGTGTGTGTGTGTGTGTGTGTGTGTGTGTGTGTGTGTGTGTGTGTGTGTGTGTGTGTGTGTGTGCGTGTGCGTGCGTGCGTGCGTGCGCGTGCGTGCCTGCGTGTGTGCGTGCGTGTTTTCCAGTCAAAAGACTGTACAGGCTGGTTGGAGTCAGTTTTGGATTGCTTTGTGTCGTTCAAGCTGTTCTCAACATTGGTCTCCGACTCTCTCTATGTAAGTCAATATTCATAATTATTTTATTTTATTTTATTTTATTCTCTCCGCCAGGCCGAAAGGCATGGCGAGAGAGTATGTTTTAGCCCCTGTCCGTCCGTCCGTCCGTCCGTCCGTCCGTCCGTCCGTCCGTGTGTGTGTGTGTGTGTCCTGTCCGTGTGTTACCAGCTAATCTCCGGCACCGTTGGCCCGCTCGCTGCGAAACTGTGCACACACACTCCCTCGATGCCAATTCAGAACCTTTTCACATGGGCCTGTTATAGCGCCACCAGGAGGCCGATTTGTGCAAACCCATTTTTTTGCATTACTCCTGCAGATTTTATCCAAACGTCATTCAAATTGGTACAAAGTGTCTCTATAGTCATGTGATCAACCCGGATCTGTCCGATTTCCCATATTCCATCCTGATTGACTAAGGTTGGCTTCCAAGGTTTGCAGGATTGGTCTGTTTTGAACAAAATGCCTCAAATCATGAACGCAGCTTGCAATTTCCGTAAAATTTCACACGCACATTCCCACTAGGCCGAGGAGGAAATGCCACCCATTTCACATCGGCCTGTTATAGCGCCACCAGCAAGTCTAATTTAGCAAAACACATTTTTGGAACAAAATGCCTCAAATCATGAATGCAGTGTCCGATTGCTGTGAAATGCCTAAGAAGAAATGGCACCCTTTTCACATAGGCCTATTATAGTACCACCAGGAGGCAAAAATAACGTACCTGACCTGGCGGAGACCTGTGCTCCGAGGAGCACTTTTTCTTATTTTATTTTATTTTATTTTATTTTATTTTATTTTATTTTATTTTATTTTATTTTATTTTATTTTATTTTATTTTATTTTATTTTATTTTATATGTATTTTTTATTTATAGTGGCAACAGTAGCATAATTTGTATCTGGACAAACAAAGTACACAGTAGTAGCTGTAGTACAAGAAGTAAACGTTTTAAGCTGAACTCAGCAAGACCTGCCGTGAGGACCGTGAAATTAGAGAAGTGGACTCTGACCACAATCGGGAGCAGGGTTCAACCACATTCTAATCTCTGTCTCACGAGGAACCATAAACGATGACACTTCACATTAAAAGCAAGCCCTGTGACCACCGAATACAGTGGTCCATTCCTTTTTTTCCCCTTCTAAATTCAGAGTAGCCAATCACTATTTATCCACCAAGGTGGATTCAAACCCACAACCTGGTGTTCGGCAGGTACTTTACCAGGTACTACGCCACCCGAGCGCCCCTCACTCTCTCTGTGTGTGTGTGTGTGTGTGTGTGTGTGTGTGTGTGTGTGTGTGTGTGTGTGTGTGTGTGTGTGTGTGTGTGTGTGTGTGTGTGTGTGTGTGTGTGTGTGTGTGTGTGTGTGTGTGTGTGTGTGTGTGCGTGCGTGCGTGCGTGCGTGCGTGCGTGCGTGCGTGCGTGCGTGCGTTCCTTAGATGAAGTACATTGTATTGTATTCCAGTGCTGCTCAAAGTGGGGTCCATGGCTTCCTAGATGGGGATCCGTGGCCAAATACATCAATTTGGGGGTCCTTGACATGAAAACGTTTGAGAACCACTCAACCAATCAACTCTCATGGGTCACATGGTGATGGTGAGAGGAAGGTTGCCAGGTTGGGGGAGAACAGGGGCAAGGTGCATGATAGAGCTGTTATTTTTCCTTATCAACCATATATATAGATACTTTTGCATGGCAGAACATCACATCAGTATGTATATAAGTACCGGTAACTTTCAAAGGCGACAAAGAAAAAACCAGACTCAGGACACAGGCAGCCATTGGATGTAATGAAAGTCTATTATTCAGAGAGAGAGAGTAATGGAAGGTTACAGTATCAGCAGGTTCACGCATCATCGGTCGTCGCCTCTCTCCGCCTTAAACAGAGAAAGCACTGGACTTTAACAGCGTCCAGTAACATAAACATATGACATCATTGAAGATACATCGAGCGTCCATCCGTCAGAGGTGTCGTCCTACTATTGGTGGATAGTGATGATTACGTCGTCGTCAGATGAGGATGATGATGGTAGATGATGAAGATGATGAAGATGGTGTGACAGTTTATCTTTGAACAACAGCGTCCACATGTCTCGGACAACATGTTGGCCTCGGGTCTGACCTGTCACTGGTCAGTGATGACTTCAGTGGCGCTGAAGGAATTGTTAGCAGAGAAGAACATGGAGATACAGTGTTCTCAAAACAACTGATAGCCACAGAAAGGCCTGTAACTGTTTGACCTCGCATAGACAGAGACAGGAGAAAATAGGAGACATGACAGAATTAGGCCAATATGAGCAGCTATTATATTAATTTGACATTTCAAGCAGGTTAAGGGCACTAGACAAATTATGATCAATCAAAATAACTCCATCAGTGCAGAACACCATAGGGCCCTATTTTCGCCGGTGCCCTACCCATTATCCCTAAACTTCTTTGGCATTTTTTACCATTTTTTAAAACATTTTCAAATAGTTCAACTACCCGATCTACATCGACACGTTATGAGCTTGTCGATGAATCCACTGATTAATATGTACACTTTAATGAACACAACATATAACGTTTTATGTAAACGTTTATTTGGGAGGGACAGTACATATTAATGAACACCACACATGCGATGTAATGTAAATATGCCGGATTTACCAAGAATGCTAATTTCCATCCGTAGTCCCCATACACATATAAACGTTACTAAAAGAGTTCAAACAGAAGAGAAAAACGCAACAGTAAAAAAGGCCTAGTTTTGACCTAAAATACCACAGACCAGAGACTTTGTCCTCTATATTTCATCCAGCCTACATTCTATTAGGCGGCCACTGAGCAGCCTCCCAGAGCCAGATCCAGCATCCGAGGCCAGTGCCTTGCTCAAGGGCACAGGCAGGAACATGTCTCTAACATGCAAGTGTTTTGATGTGGGAGGAGAACCCCAATTGAACACAGGGAGGGAGAACACGTAAACTCCACTCAGAAAGGCTCCGGTCGGGTTTGAACCCATGGACCTTCTTGATGTGAGGCCAACAGTCTTAACCACTGATCTAAATGTTTTTTAAATGCAGTTTTCAAGATGATTTATTGTTTACGTATTTAGTTATGACTGATACATATGCTATGAAATATACTTAAAGCTGCACTGTGTAACTTTCCTCTTCTACCCTGGATTTGAAGCTCTACAAGCTCGAAACGCGGCGCGAGCTTGTAGATCTGCTACTTTTGATGCTTTTGAATTTGAATCCCGAAAAGCAACAGTTTTGGACATATGAGGTTTCCTCCAGACAGAGGCGATATAGCACCCTCTTCTTTACACCTGTAAACCTGTGACCTGAGAATAAAGATGATTCTGATCTCCCATTTTGGAAATATTGTTCCCATTTAGACCAGAGCCTGATTCAAGAGCGGGACAAGTTACAGACCAGTTACGACCAGTTGAAGACCAGCTATGACAACCTGACTGAGGAGCGGGACCAGTTGAAGACCAGTTTCACCTGGTTAAAGACCAGATATAACAATGTCACTGAAGACCCAGATTACCTGAAGAGGCTTCGTTGTGGTTCGTGAAACATGTTTTAGTTTTTCCTCATTGTTAAAACATGTTAGTCTCTGCAAATAAAAAAATGCAAATAAAAAACATCATTAATATTAATATTACCCTTATTATTATTATTATTATTATTATTATTATTATTATTATTATATCTTTGTTGTTGTTTTATTTCAGAACCTCATGGATTTACATTTGGTGGTGGTCTGTGTTATTACATATCTACCGAGAGGAAAACCTGGCAGGAGAGCAGACAAGACTGTAGAGACAAACAGTCAGACCTGATGGTCATAAAGAGCAAAGAAAAACAGGTATATGTCTTGTATCTAAAGTCTTTACATTGGTTCTGCAATGCAGTTATTTATTTATTTTTTATTTTTTATTTTATTTCATGAATAGTTTCCAGTTTCCACCTAGTTCAATGCATTTAGATATCACATTGTAATCTGATATGTCTGGCTACGCAGACTAGTACCGGGCCTCTCCATGGAGCACGACCTTGGATTTCTACTACATTACACTATACCACTACACTATACTGTATATTATTTTAACATTCGTATATTATACCATTATATACTGCATACACTTACACATTATTGCTGTACTATATTATATTATCATATACTATCTTACACTATTATATTTGCTACTATTGTTATTGCTACTCTAGTTTTTCGTTGCCACTGTCGCAAAATTGCTTGCTCATGGTGGGACTGTCGGGTCTCTTCTCTACATGTAAAGTGTCTTGAGACAACTTGTTGTGATTTGACACTTGAATAAAATTGAATTGAATTGAATTGAATTACTTCTGTTTTTCTGTCCAGGACTTTTCTGTCGGTTTAAACCTGAACGTGTGGCTGGGTCTGACTGACATAGACCAGGAAGGAATCTGGAAGTGGGTGGATGGAACGCCACTGACCACACCAACGTAAGACTTAATATCTTTTATCATATTACCTTAAAGGAATAGTTCACCCCCAAAATTACTTTTTTTTTCTTCGTCACTCCACGGAGACTTGAATTAATGGATTTTCTTTTGAGTTTGTCTCATTCCTAAGCTAATAATTTGATGAACGACAGCGGTTGTGGTAGGAGACACAAAGAGTCTCCTTTGTGTCTCCTACCGGAACCGCTGCCTACCTGTCCGCTGGTCATCAAATTATTTGCTTAGAAATGCGACAAAAAAAAATTCAAGTCTCCGTGGGGTGATTTTTTTGGGTTAAACTATCCCTTTAATACTTCTCCAGGTACTGGTACCACCCTCAGCCTGATAACGATGGTGCGTGGTACAACACTCTGAATACAGAAGAAGACTGTGCGGAGCTTATTAGTGCGTCTAGATGGAATGATGCACCATGTTCTTCAATTAACCGTTGGATTTGCGAAAGAGTTGTCTAGTGCAATGGTTCCCAGAGTGCATGGGGTCAGGATCCAAAGGGGGTCCCCAAATGATTTTGAGGGGTCCCCAGATGATTAGCTTAAAAATATTGTTTTCCCACAGTATAAGTGTGTACAGGGTATCTGCAAATTTCTAAAGTGAAAATGTATGGACTTTTAAGACCTTTTTAATACCTCTCAAATTAAAAAATGAATAAGAAGAATTATAAGACCATTACTACGTCAAAAGTAACCAACAATCTATACTATAGAAAAGTCAAACATTGGCAAATTGTTAAATACTAGAAGTTCGGGCCGCTACGCGGCCCGAACGTCTAGCGTGACGCGTCGTTCACTTTGCAGTGCCACCTTACAGGCACCTCACAGTGTGAGAGAGAGTTTTGTGCTCTCCTAAATCCACGGCAGGCTTTGAAAGTACCCACTTCAGAAAGAGGTGACGTGCACCACCTCTCCAATGACCAAAACCCACTATGGAAGCCGTCGAACTGGTGCGATCTGACGGCATCCTAGAATTTATAGGTAGGATGTGATGTCATGTGATGTCATGCTGTCGTGAGATTACGTCACACTGGCGTTGTCATCGTGATGTCAGATTACGTCACACCGTCACACTGGCGTCGCATACGGACAACCGACATGGCGCAGGATTCAAATTGTATATATAGATTACCTAAGAAAGAGGCAACATTTTGAAAATAGCCGATCTACAAGCTCACAACACCTTGCATTGCGAGGCGTTGTGAGCTTGTTTGGCTATTTTCCCAATATTTATATGTGGAACCGAGTCAAACTAAATGTAATGCCTCAACTCTTGTTGACCTGACAAGTGCTTGTCAGGGTTGGAGGGGTCCCCAGTTCAAATATGATTATTTTGGGGGGTCACTGGAAGTAATATGTAAAATAATATTATATTATATTTGACTCTTGATTCCAAGAATTAAGTAATATAATAGAGCACCGAAGTCTGACGTAATTTACACATCCTTCCTGGTTTGAGGTTTTCCACCCCCGTTCTGAATCCCCATAGACGTGTTTAATATTGCGTCAAATAAGAACTGTGTTCCAAAGATAAACAAATGATCCTGGTGGTTTGACTCATATGAATATGAAGCATCAACTGACGGTGAGAAAACGCTAATGTTACTTCCGCCGAATTTGTAAACTTTTCGCCAGAAAAGACTATCAAATATAAGTGACTGACTATCATAAACAATACGGAACCTCCTCTCCGACAATATCGCCGTGACAGTTTGTTTATTTTTGGACCACAATTCTTATATGAGACGATTCTAAGATGATGATTATTCTCCATAGAGAAATTACTTTACGAACCAGGGGATGAACGAGTGACGTCAGGACTTCTGTACTCTATATTACTGTTTTTTTAAGGAGTAATATGTAATAAGTAACATATTACTCTCCTGATTAATATTGCCCAACACTGTTTATATGTCTTGAATACATAAGACCAATATGGAAAGAAGCCCTCAGGGCTTGTTATGTTATCCTTTTAGCATTATTGTATAACTATACCTCTGTCCTTTGTTTTTTGCAAACTGTTAATAAAGCATTCAATCAAAACGAAAGGGCTTCTTATCTTAATCAGAGTTTGAACACAAACCCCATGCCACCAATAACTGAAGATCAGGGACGTGCACAGATAGACTCTAGGTGGTGCTAGAGCACCTGCCCTTTGCCCTCTTGACCAGAAGTGCCCTTTTGAGTTCCGTCTTCAACAGGGGGTCCGGGACCCCTAGGGGGTCCTCAGAGTTACTACAGGGGGTCCGCCAAATCTTTATGTGATATGATTTTTCTTTTTACCATAACCACTCGAAACCTAGCATCCCTTTTCTGAGGAGAACTTTGGCCAAAAATAGCCGATCTACAAGCTCACAACGCCTCGCGCTGCGAGGCGTTGTGGGCTTGTAGATCGGCTATTTTCGGCAAAGAGCTATAGGTGTAGAGGGAAAAAAGAGCAGACCAAGTAAACAAAAAAAAGTATAATTTACTTGAGCATCCTGCCCCTCAAAATGTCTGTGCACGCCACTGCTGAAGATGGGAGACCAGCTAATCCAGGTCTCTTATCCTAGTCAGGTGTGAATAACCAGTGGTGTGAAGTAGCTAAGTACAAGTACTGTACTAAAGTTCTGCGGTATTTCCAATTTTCAATACTTTTACTCTACTACTCTCTGAGGAAAATATTGTACTTTTACTCCACTACAATTATTTGAAAACTTTAGTTACTAGTTACTTTTTACATTTAGCTTTGTGTTACTAAACGGCATTAACCACTTAAGGTCAATATATATTTTGTCTATTTGAAAATAGCCAATGAGCTTGTAGATCTGCCATTTCAAAAGATTTATATACATTTTCAAAACCTTTCTGCATAATGAGTACTTTTACTTTTGGTAATTTAAGTACATTTTAATGCCAGTAAAATGTACTTTTACTCAAGTAAATTTTGAATATTTAACTTTTACTTTTGAGTATTTCTACATTGCAGTATTGATACTTTTGCTTAAGTAAAAACATATTACACCACTGTGAATAACATGAATCTAACATGCATGTTACATTTTGATACCATGTTTCATATATTGTGTGTGTTGTATTCTTAAAAAACTGTGTATGAGGTTATTATGTATCTATTCATCACCACTTGTATATGTCATGATCTCACAACGTATAGCTTGTAGATCTGCCATTTCAAAAGATTTATATACATTTTCAAAACCTTTCTGCATAATGAGTACTTTTACTTTTGGTAATTTAAGTACATTTTAATGCCAGTAAAATGTACTTTTACTCAAGTAAATTTTGAATATTTAACTTTTACTTTTGAGTATTTCTACATTGCAGTATTGATACTTTTTCTTAAGTAAAAACATATTACACCACTGAATAACATGAATCTAACATGCATGTTACATTTTGATACCATGTTTCATATATTGTGTGTGTTGTATTCTTAAAAAACTGTGTATGAGGTTATTATGTATCTATTCATCACCACTTGTATATGTCATGATCTCACAACGTATAGCCATTTTATTTCATGTTATTGTCCATTAAACTGAATTATTAATTGATTAATAATAATGTAGTCCTGTGAAGTTCAGCAAATGTTGATGACTTGTGCAACTACGCCACCTACTGGAGACAGCTATAAGCATTCACTCATTCAGCCATGCGACCAGAGCACTCTGTATGAGCAAGCTCAGTAATAAAGCCCATTGAACGTATGCCTGGCGTATGATCACATAATATAAACATTACACGTCCTTTGGGGTGTGTGTTGGGCTTTGTCCATGGCGTGTGCATGTCCTCACTGCAGTGTAACTTCCACAAACAAAGCTGGCCTGTTGGGCTTCAGTTTTGTTTGTTTGTCCACCATGCATCAACGCAGTCTTGTGCAACTGTGGGGGGAGTGTCTGTCTCTCCACGAGAGCTCTCAAAAGGTGGGGGGGATGGACGTTCGGTGGACTATACCCCTTATTTTACACTTTGGCTATTCAAAAATAGCAGATATTCAAGCTCATAGCGCGGCACCGAAAAAAGCCAATCTACGTGTAGTGAGCTTGTAGATTGGCTGTTTTGAGCCAATTAATGTTCCCCCAAGAAAAGGGATTGCTAAGGTTCAAGTGGTTAATAAAAAAGAAAGAGTTCCTATCACACAAATATTTGTGTGAGGACCCCCTGTTGAAGACCCATGTCATAGAGGCAACGATGACGTATGGTTGACATTATGACATTGGCGTAACGGTGACGTTATGATGTGGCGTAACGTAACGATACGTCATAAGCATGACGTATCGTTATGCTGTCGGGTGGAAACCTCATAACTGTTACTTTTAAGGATTCAAATTCAGAAATAGTGAAGGTAGCAGATCTACAAGCTCAAAACGTGAGCTAGTGGATCTGCCACTTTTGATGCTTTTGTTTGACGCTGTAGTATGATCAATTTACAACATTTACAACAACCCCCCCACAGTTAAACATGTTCACTTTATCAAAGATTTGCACACATTTTCACAATTTTTCAGATCTACAAGCACATAGGGCTTCTATATCTGCTACTTTTTGAATAGCCAAAGAAATCTAAAACGATACAGATGCGTTCCTGGTCTTAATGGGTTAGTTGTTTGTTGATTGAAAACTTTATTAACAGTTTGCAAACAGTACAGAAGTACAATTGAGCAAGCAATGCTAAAAGGATAAGACAGAAAAGCCTTGATGGCATTGTGGTCCCATGTCTTCAATTCATAAAAGACATACAAGAAACCAATACAATACAAATCATCAATACCAGGAGCAATAAAAGGTATAGGAATACTCTCTGGTGGCAAGCTAGAAGACTTATCTAGGTCCTGTTGTGAATTGCTCTTATTCATGGTGGTTTTGAATGAAAATAGTGTCTAATGATTCAATTTGTGGAATACTCCTTTCGCAGCTTTGGTGAGTGAATGTATTGGCATAGAATTTTCTTTCTCTTTTCAACAAAAACCTTATGTTGAGAAGCATTCAGTTACAAGCAAGAGTTTGTTCATATCAGCATCACGTTGAACCGTTTAGATCTCTGCCGGATGTTTACTCAGAGTTACTTGAATTCGCTGCCAACAACGTCTTTGGACGTTTGTAAATCCAAAGCCCAGACAGCCAACAACGTCTTTTACATTCCTAGGTTTTTTTTGTTTCCACTAGATGGCACTCTTCACTAACACATGAGTGACCATTTCATCCCCAGATACACACAGAACCAGGAGATCACGTGATCCCATGATTTACTCCTGCATTCACTTCGTGGTTAACGTATTTGGTATCTCGCCTCCTGTGTTTTGCTATGCATTTTTGGCGAGACATGCTATTTCCATCGGCCTATAACAAGCGAACGGGGGGTCGTTTTTTTTGTCTATCCCAGAAGCACAGTGAAACCCCCCGTGATTAGCAACGATCAGGGGATCGATCATACTGGAGATAAATATTCTGTGACTACTTGAAAAGGTAAGAAAATCGAATTTATTTATTTATTTACTCTGGCAGTGAATGAGTTAAATTAATGCGAAGAAGGAAAGACTTCATTCCACCATCATAGGCTGCCCAGACGTCCAACATTTTGATTGTGCTACATCTGTGTTACGTCACACACAACGCATATATAACAACATCCAGTATGGACCCAGGCAGTATTATAGCGTTTGACAGCAGCAGTTAGAATTATGTACTGTAAGACACTCCTCAATAAATTAACGACTAAACACTAATAGTTAACTAGCTATGCTGATCTGCCTATGTATGTCAGATACACAATAGAGAAATATGGAGGTACACCCGACAGCCCGTGCAAGAGCCACATCTCGGGTGATGAAAGACATGGTGGAAGACAACAGCCACATACCAGTTTCGGGCAATGAGAGAGATGAACGTTTCACAGAACTAAATATGTCTAGGGAAAACCAGATCTTGATGGAACATTTAGAGAGCCGCAGGGAAAAGATCTCTGCAGAAGCTGGAGAAAAGGAGGCTTTGGCAAAGAGGTTCTTCTTAGAACTCCAGAACCAACTGTACCTCATTCAAAGAGAGCTGAGAATAAAAGAGATTGCATTTCGTGAACTTTCAAAATCAGTGCGGCGCCTTATTGGCACCAAGGATAACCAGATCAAGCAACTTCACACTGAAAAGGAAGCGATGCTGGCTGAGCTTTATGATAGAGAAAATGCAGAGCAGGCCAGTCTCAAGAAAGACACTGGAGGTCGAAATACTGTTGTGGAGAAACTACAGAGTCAAATGTGTATAGCCATGCGAGAGATGGAAAATAAGGACAGGATTATACAACAGCAACAGTTCAAGTTCCAGGTAAAGGACGAGACCCTACTCAAAGTCCAAACGCTGTTGGATGAGAAAGAGGAAGAGATCACCGCCCTCAAAGAGAGTCTCTGCATTCAGGTGGAGGCCTGCAAGAGGAGTCTGTCTAAGAAAGAAAAAGCCTGGAAACAGGCTAGCAGGAGAGGAGAGCAGTTGGATGACCTGTGGAAAATCAGGGAACAGATGTATCAGGAGGAGCACATGAAGATGATAAGTGAAAATAGACAACTCCAGTACAAGCTGGAACAAACCCAGGAAGAACTGAGAACCAAAAATATGATGTTTGATGAACATTCAAAGACGATGAGTCTCAAGGCTCAGGACCTGCAGCACCTTATTGCCACCAGGGATAGCCAGATCGAGCAACTTCAGACTGAAAGGGAAGTGAGCTTCATGAGCAAAGGGGGACAACAGGCAGGTCCTACGAAGGAAGACAACAAGCTGGAAAGCCCAGGTGTAGAAAAGAAGGCTATGGCCAAGAATGAGCAAATCCAGAACGAACTGGACCTCATTGAGGAAAAACTGAAATCCAAGACAAAGGACGAGACCATCCTTCGACTCCAAAAACACTTGGAGGAGAAGGAGGAAGAGATCACTGCCCTTAAAGAAAATCTCTGCATTCAAATAGAGAACTACAAGAGGAGTCTCTCTGAGAAAGACAAAGCCTCACAAGAGGAAATTGAGCAGTTAGAAGAACAGTGGAAAATGTATGAACAGATGTATCAGGAGGAGTACGAGAAGAGTGACAGCTCTCAGAAGGAATCACTTATCACAGAGAAGGTGGAGAAGGAGAAATGGCGGTTGGAAATACAGGGGCTAGCTAGAGAAAATGAGGCTTTGGCTAAGAAAAATGAGCAACTCCAGAATGAACTGGACCTAATCCAGGAAGATTTGAGAACCAAAGCAGATAAGTTCCATACAAAGGACGAAACACTCCTACAAGTCCAAAAGGTGTTGGGGGAGAAGGAGGAAGAGATCACCACCCTTAAAGAGAGTCTCTGCATTCAAATAGACGACAAGAGGAGCCTGTCTGAGAAAGTCAAAGCCCGGAAAAAGGAAATTGAGCAGTTAGAAGGCGAGTGGAAAATGAAGGAACAGGTGTATCAGCAAGAACATAAGAAGATGATCCGAGAAACACTAATAATCATCACAGAGGAGAATAGACAAAACACCCAGGAGGAACTGAACACCAAAGAGACTCTTTGCTTAATGGAGGAGGAGAAGTGGGTGAAGGAGAGAGATGCAATAGCTGGAGAAAGAGATTCTACTGCAAAGAAGAATGACGAACTCCAGAACGAAGTGGACCTCCTCCAGGATGAACTGATAACCAGAGAAGATGAGTTCCATACAACACTTCTACAAAATAAGGCTTTGGCTCAGAAGAATGTGCAACTCCGGAATGAACTGGACCTCACCCAGGACGAACTGAGAACCAAAATAGATGAATGTCATACTAAAGACCAGAACCTGCTACAAAATGAGGCTTTGGCTCACAAGAATGAGCATCTCCAGAATGAACTGGACCTAATCCAGGACGAACTGAGAACCAAAGCAGATGAATTCAACAAAAATAATGAGACACTCCTCTTACATGTCCAACGGGTGTTGGGGGAGAAGGAGGAAGAGATCACCACCCTTAAAGAGAGTATATCCATTCAAATGGAAGACTACAATGGGAGACTGTCTGAGAAAGACAAAGCCTGTAAAGCGGAAATTGAGCAGTTAAAAGACCGGTGGAAAATTAGGGAACAGATGTATCAGGAGGAACACAAGATGAACAGTGACAGTTCTCAGAAAGAAACACTCGCCCCAGAAGAGAACATCCAGGAAGATGTGATAACCAAAGCCAATACATTCCAGACAAAGGACAAGAACCTCCTAAAAGTAAAAAAACTGTTGGAGGAGAAGGAGGAAGAGATGGCCGCCCTCAAAGAGAACCTCTGCATTCAATTGGAGGACTACAATAGGAGACTGTCTGAGAAAGACAAAGCCTTGCAAGATGAAATTGAGCATTTAGAGGGCCAGTTGAAAATTAGGGAACAGATCTATCAGGAGGAGCACAAGATGATCAGTGACAACTCTCAGAAAGAAGCACTCATTGCAGGGAAGAATTATAATAACACTGAGAAGGGAAAATGGGTACAGGAGATGAGACAGGGACTAGCTAGAGAAAAGAAGGCTTTGGCGAAGACGAATGAGTTACTCCTGAATAAACTGGACCTCATCCAAGAAGAACTGAGAACCACGAAAAAGGATGATACCCTTCTACAAGTCCAAAATCTGTTGGATGAGAAAGAGGAAGAGATCACCGCCCTTAAAAATAATATCTGCATTCAAATGGAGGACAAGAGGAGTCTGTCAAAGAAAGATAAAGCCCACAAAAGGGAAATTGAGCAGTTAAAAGGCCAGTGGAAACGTAAGGAACATATGTACCAGGAGAAGCACAAGAAGATAATCAGTGACAGCTTTCAGAAAGAAACAGAGGAGGAGAATAAGCATAACATGGAGAAGGAGAAATGTAAGGAGGAGAAACTGGGACTAGCTAGAGAAAATGAGGCTTTGGCTGAGAGGAATGAGCAACTCCACAACAAACTGGACCTCATCGAGCAAGAATTTAGAAGCACTGAAGATGAGTTCCAAAGAAAAGATGAGACACTCATACAAGTCCAAGAATTGTTGAAGGACAAAAATGAAGAGATCACTGCCCTTAAACAGAAACTCTACACTCAAATGGTGGCGTACAAGAGGACTCTGTCTGAGAAAGACAAATCCTCGCACGAGGAATTTGAGAAGTTAGAAGACCAGTGGGACATTAGGGAAAAGATGTTTCAGGACGAGCATGAGAAAATTATCAGTGACAGCTCTGACAAAGAAACCGTTATCAGAGAGGAGGCTAGACAACTCAAGTACAAACTGGACCTCATCCAGAAGGAACTGAGAACCAAAGAGGAGAAGTTCCAAACAAACTACAAGTCTCTCATACAAGTCCAAAAACTGTTGGAGGAGAAGGAGGAAGAGATCACCGCCCTTAATAGGAGACAGTCCGAGAAAGACACAGCCTCGGAAGAAGAAATTGCGCAGTTAGAACGCCAGTGGAAAACTAAGGAACAGATGTATCAAGAAGTGCACAAGAAGATGATCAGTGACAATAATGCTCAGAAGGAAACACTCATCACAACGGAGAATAACCTTAACATGGAGAAGGAGAAATGTGAGGCTCTTAATAGGAGACAGTCCGAGAAAGACACAGCCTCGGAAGAAGAAATTGAGCAGTTGGAACGCCAGTGGAAAATAAAGGAACAGATGTATCAAGAAGTGCACAAGAAGATGATCAGTGACAACAATGCTCAGAAGGAAACACTCATCACAATGGAGAATAACCGTAACATGGAGAAGGAGAAATGGGAGGCAGAGAGACAGGGACTAGATAGAGAGAAGGAGGTTTTGTCCAATATGAATGAGCAACTAGAGAACCAACTGGACATCCTCCAGGGAGAACTGAGGACCAATGAGTCTCTTTGCTTAATGGACAAGGAGAAATGGGAAGAGGAGAGACAGGAACAAGCTAGCGAAAAGGATGCTGCGGCTAAGAAGAATGAGCAATTTCAGAACCAACTGGACCTAATCCAGGAAGAACTGAGAGCTAAAGAACACACATTCCAGATAAAGGATGAGACGCTCTTAAAAGTCCAAAAGCTGGTGGAGGAGAAGGTGGTAGAGATCACCACCCTTAAAGAGGACTATAAGAAGAATTTGTCTGAGAAAGACAAAGGCTGGAAAGAGGCAATTGAGAAGTTAAAAGGCCAGTGGAAAATTAGGGAACAGGTGTATCAAGAGGAGCACAAGAAGATGATCAGTGACAGCTCTCAGAAAGAATCACTCATCAGACAGGAGACTAGACAGCTCAAGTACAAACTGAACCTCATCCAGGAAGAACTGAAAACCAAAGAGAATAATTCCTTGATGGAGAAGGGTAAATGGGTGAGGGAGAGACAGGGACTAGCTGGAGAAAAGGAGGCGTTGGCTAAGAAGAACGTACAACTCCAGAACAAACTGGACCTCATCCAGGATGAACTGAGGACCAAGACAAAAGACGAGATCCTCCTACATGTCCAAAAGCTGTTGGAGGAAGAGATCACCACCCTTAAAGAGAATCTCCACTTTCAAATGGAGGACTACAAGAGGAGTCTGTCGGAGAAAGACAAAGTCTCACAAGAGGAAATTGAGCATTTAGAAGGCCAGTGGAAGATTAGGGAAAAGATGTATCAGGATGAGCACGCACAGTGGATCACTGACAGCTCTCAGAAAGAAACACTCCTCGCAGAGGATAATAGACAGCTCACCTACAAACTGGATCACATCCATGAAGAACTGAGAACCAAAGAGACTCTTTACTTACTGGAGGAGGAGAAATGGGGGACGGATAGACAGGGACTTATCGGAGAAAAGGAGTCTTTGTCCAAAAAGAACGAGCAACTCCAGGGAGAACTGAGAACCAAAGAACATAGTGTCCGGACAAAGGACGAGACCCTCCTACAAGTCCAAAAACGGTTGGAGGAGAAGGAAGAAGACATTACTGCCCTTAAAGAAAACCTCCACATTCAAACAAAGGACTACAAGAGGAGTCATTCTGAGAAAGACAAATCCTCACAAGAAAGAATTGAGCAGCTTGAAGAACAGTGGAAACATAGGGAACAGATGTATCAGGAGGAACACAAAAAGATGATCAGGGACAGCTCTCAGAAAGAAAAACTCATGAGAGAAGAGGCTAGACAGTTCAAGTACAAGCTGGATCTAATCAAGGAAGAACTGAGAACCAAAGAGACTATTTGCTTAATGGACAAGGAGAAATGGGGGAGGGAAAGACATGGACTAGTTGGAGAAAAGGAAGCTTTGGCTAAGAAGAATGAGAAACTCAAGAACAAACTGGACCTCATCCAGGAAGAACTAAGAAGCAGTACAACGGACGAGACTCTCATACATCTCCAAAAGCTGTTGAATAAGAAGGAGGAAGAGATCGCCACCCTTGAAGAGAAACTCCTCGCCTGGAAAGTGGAAATTGAGCAGTTAGAAGGCCAGTGGAAAATGAAGGAACAATTGTATCAGGACCAGCACAAGTTGATTAGTGACAGCTCTCAGAAAGAAACGCTCATCGCAGAGGAGAATAACATAGCGAAGGAGAGATGGGAGGAGGAGAGACAGAGACAAGCTGAAGAAAAGGAGGCATTGACAATGAAGAATGACCAACTTCAGTCTGAAGAATTAAGAGCCAAAAAAGATGAGATCCATACAAAGGATGAAACCCTCCTACAGGTTCAAAAACTGTTGGAGGGGAGGGAGAAAGAGATCACCCTCCTTAAAGAGAATATTGGCATTCTAACTGGGGGCTACAAGAGGACTCTGTCTGAGAAAGACAAAGCCTTGCATAATAAAATTGAGCAGTTAGAAGGCCAGTGGGAGGTTAAGGAACAGATGTATCAAGAGCAGCACAAGAAGATGATCAGTGACAACTCTAAGAGAGAATCAGACATTAGAGAGGAGGCTAGACAGCTCAAGTACAAAATGGACCTCATCCAGGAAGAACTAAGAACTAAAGAGACTGTTAGCTTAATGGAGAAGGGGAAATGGGGGAGAGATAAACAGGGACTAGTTCGAGAAAAGGAGGCTTTGGCTAAGAAGAATGAGCAAATCCAGAACAAACTGGACCTCATCCAGGAAGAGCTGAGAATCAAGACAAAGGATGAGACCCTGCTACATGTCCAAAAGATGTTGGAGGAAGAGATCTCCACCCTTAATGACAATCTCCGCATTCAAATGGAGGACTACAAGAGGAGTATGTCTGAGAAAGAAGAGGAAATTGAGCAGTTGAAAGGCCAGTGGAAGAGTAGGGAACAGATGTATCAGGATGAGCACACAAAGTGGATCACTGACAGCTCTCAGAATGAAACACTCCTCACAGAGGAGAATAGACAGCTCAAGTATAAACTGGATAACATCCAGGGAGAACTGAGAACCAAAGAGACCAATTGCTTAATGAAGGAGGAGGAATGGGGGAAGGAGAGACAGGAACTACTTGGAGAAGAGGAGTCTCTGGTTAAGAAGAATGAGCAACTCCAGAACCAAGTAGACCTCATCCAGGAGGAATTCAGAACCAAAGAACACGAGTTCCAGACAAAGGGTGAAACCCTCCTACACGTTCAAAAACTGTTTGAGGAGAAGGAGAAAGAGATCGCTATCCTTAAACAGAATCTCTCCATTCTAACTAAGGGCTATAAGAGGACTTTGTCTGAGAAAGACAAAGCCATGCAAAAGACAATTGAGCAGTTAGAAGGCGAGTGGGAAATGAAGGAACAGATGTATCAGGAGGACCACATGAAAATGATCAGTGACAGCTCTGACAAAGAAACCGTTATCAGAGAGGAGGCTAGACAACTCGAGTACAAACTGGACCTCATCCAGAAGGAACTGAGAACCAAAGAGGAGAAGTTCCAAACAAACTACAAGTCTCTCCTACAGGTCCAAAAACTGTTGGAGGAGAAGGAGGAAGAGATCACCGCCCTTAATAGGAGACAGGGAGACCACAAGAAAATGATCAGTGACAATAGCTCTCAGAAAGATGTATTCGCAGAGGAGAATACCCATAACATGGAGGAATGGGAGAAGGAGAGACAGGGACTAGAAAGTACATTTCAAGAATTAAAAACCACGACAAATAACGATACCCTCCGAGTCAAAAAGCTGTTGGAGGAGAAGGAGGAAGAGATCATCACCCTCAAAGAGAATCTCTTCATTCAAATGGAGCAGTACAAAAGGAGTCTCACTGAGAAAGACAAAGAGTACTCGCAAGAGGAAATTGTGCAGTTAGAAGGCCAGTGGAAACTTAGGGAACAAATGTATAAGGAGAACCACGAGAAGGTGATCAGTGACATCACTCAGAAAGAAACACTCATCAGGGAGGAAGCTGGACAGCTCAAATGCGAACTTGACCTCGTCCAGAAAGAACTGAGAACCAAAGAGACTGTTTACTTGAGGGAGAAGGCAAAATGGGAAAAGGATAGACAGGGACTAGCTGGGGAAAGGGAGGCTTTGGCTAAGAAATATGAGCGACTCCAGAATCAGCTGGACCTCCTCCAGGAAGAATTGAAAACCGAGACAGATAGCGAGAGCCCCCAAATTCAAGAACTGTTGGAGGAGAAGGAGGAGGAAATCACTTCCCTCAAAGAGAATCTCTGCATTCAAATGGAGAACTACCAGAGGAGTTTGTCTGAGAAAGACAAATCCTCACAAGAGGAGATTGAGCAGTTGAAAGGCCAGTGGAATGTTGGGGAACAGATGTATCAGGAGGACCACAAGAAGGTGATCAGTGACAGCGCTCAGAAAGAAACAGCCATCAGGGAGGAGGCTAGACAGCTCAAATATGATCTTGACCTCGTCCAGAAAGAAGTGACGACCAAAGAGACTATTTACTTCAAGGAGAAGAACAAATGGGAGAAGGTGAGAATGGGACTAGCTGTAGAAAATGAGGCTTTGGCCAAGAAGAATGAACAACTCCAGCACCACCTGGACCTAATCCAAGAAGAACTGCGAACCAACACAAAGGACGAGACCCTCCTACGTGTCCAAAAGCTGTTGGGGGAAGAGGTCATCACCCTTAGAGAGAATCTCCGCATTCAAATGGAGGACTACAAGAGGAGTCTGTCTGAGAAAGCAGAGGAAATTGAGCAGTTAGAAGGGCAGTGGGAGATTACAGAACAGATGTATCAGGATGAGCACAAGAAAGTTATCAGTGACAGCTCTCAGAACGAAACACTCATCACAGAGGAGAATAGACAGCTCAACTACAAACTGGGTCACATCCAGGAAGAACTGAGAAAGAAAGAGTCTCTTTACGTAATGGAGCAGGAGAAATGGGGGAAGGAGAGACAGCGACTGGCTGGAGAAAAGGAGGCTCTGGTTAAGAAGAATGAGCAACTCCAGAACCATTTGGAATTTATCCAGGAAGAACTGAGGACCAAAGATGCTAAGTTCCAGAAAAAGTATGAGACCCTCCTACAAGCCCAAGATCTGTTGGAGGAGAAGGAGGAAGAGATCGACACCTTTAAAGAGAGTATCTCCGTTCAAACGGAGGACTACAATAGGAAAATGTCTGAAAAAGACAAAGCCTGGAAAGTGGAAATTGGGCAATTAGAAGACAAGTGGAAAATTAGGGAACTGATGTATCAGGAGGAACACAAGAAGATGATCAGTGACAACACTCAGAAAGAAACACAAAATAGACGGATCATGTATAAACTGGATCATATCCAGGAAGAACTGAGATCCAAAGAGAATCTTCGCTTAATAGAGGAGGAGAAATGGGGGAAGGAGAGACAGGGACTAGTTGGAGAAAAGGAGACTTTGGCTTATAGGAACGATCAACTCCAGAACCAACTGGACCTAATCCAGGAAGATCTGAGAACCAAGGAGACTCGTTGGTCCCTGTCATTTAGCTTGGAGCGGGAGAAATGGAGCAAGGAGAGATTGGAACTCGTTGAAGATAAAGAGTCTTTGGATACAATGACTGGGCAGCTCCAGAACCAACTGCACCTCGTCCAGGAAGAGCTGAGAGACAAAGATACTCATCAGTTAATGGAGAAGGAGAAATGGGATGAGGAGATACAGGGACTAGCAGGAGAAAAGGAGGCTTTGGCTAAGAAGAATGAGAAGAATGAGCAACTTCAGAACCAGCTGGACCTCGTCCGGGAAGAGCTGAAGACCAAAGAGACTAGTCAGTACGTGGATAAGGAGAAATGGGATGAGGAGAGACAGGGGCTAGCTGGTGAAAAAGAGGCTTTGGCCATTAAGACTGAGCAACTCCAGAAGCAACTGGACGTCATCCAGGAAGAACTGAGAAGCAAAGAGTCTCGTTGGTCCCTGGCATTTAGCTTGGAGCGGGAGAAATGGATGAAAGAGAGAAAGGAACTTGTTGGAAACAAAGATACTGTTGCTACATTGAATGAACAACTCCATAACCAACTACGCCTCATCCAGGAGGAACTGAGAACCAAAGATGCTCATCAGAAAATAGAGAAGGAGAAATGGTGGGAGGAGAGACTGGGCCTAGCTAGAGAAAAGGAGGCTTTGGCTAGGAAGAACGAGCAAATGCAGAAGCAAATGGACCTTGTCCAGAGAGAACAGAGAACCAAAGAGACTCGTCTGCACGTAGAGAAGGAGAAATGGTTGGAGGAGAGACAGGGCGAAAAGGAGGCTATGGCTTATAGTAATGAGCAACTCCAAAACCAACTGCACCTCATAAAGGAGGAACTGAAAACCACAGACAGTCGCTGGTTTTTCACATTCAGCTCGGAGCGGGAGAAATGGCAGAAGGAGAGGCAAGTGCTGGCCGGAGAAAAGGAGGCTTTGGCTGGGAAGAATCTGCAACTCAAGTCCCAACTGAACTACATCAGCAATGAGCTGGAAATCAAACAGAAAGAGTTGAGTCAACTGTCCCATTCGACCAGCCTCCATGCTGAGGACCTGTGCCAGAACATCAGAAAAATCTATCCGCAACACTGTTGTGAACAGACGCGAGGGTAAAATGGGTATGTCCGGTGGAATATTTAAAATAATTACATGATTACAACAAAAAAAACGTTCTGCTAAAGCAATCTTTTAAAAAGGCTTTTTTTTATCATTAGATTAGATAGTAATGTTGCCAGGATAACGTAGCCAGTTACCCTCGCCTGGCTAAGTTTATCCATGACTCGGTTTCAGGAAATAGTGACACATTAGTTACCGTGAAGATTTATTCTGTGAAGCTAAACTGACCAGTTTAACACCCAGGCTTAATTCATCATTCTGCCTTATCAGCCAGCTGTCAGACTGATCAGAAACCAATGAGTTTGTCCCACAGTTATTCCATGTTCTTATGTGTATGTTGCCTTATTTTATCAGCGTGTATTAAAATACCAAAGGTTTGCCATTCAGTTGACTGCTTAAGCGGCTAACCCTATGTTATACAATGGCTATTAGAAAATAGCCAATCTACAAGCTCACAAGGTTTGCATCATGATGACTTGTGAGCTTGCGGCTATTTTCAAAAGATTTGGGGAAAGTAGTCAAGTAGGCTACAATCTATGTTATTGTCCGCCTATATTTTTTTATTATTATTTTTTTAGATTATCAATAAAATCTTAATGATTTACCAATTATTTGGGGGCCCACTTATAAGATCCCCATGGCCCACCATGTTTTAATAGATACTATTAAATACTTTTTTCGGAGTGCCCGGATCTTGCTCTTTTTTTTCTTTATTGTGCTTATTGCCTTGATCCAGGAGCACCACCAACACTTACAGCCTACTTTAATCTCTGTGTTTCTTTCCTTTAAATGTAGGGTAAGTGATAAGTTTTGGTTTAAACAAAACTTTTTTTGTTAAAAGGTTAAAGCTCCATAGTTTGGTAATAAATCATTACTACAGTGTTGAAGTCTCCTACTCTTCGCTAAACAGAAAATACATGTTCAGGCATGTTGGCAACTTCAGCCAATCAAGAGAGAGTATACCCATTTATCAGCTTCAATATTATAGTGTTCCAGTCACAATTGTGTCTGCTCACGCCTTTGTCTCATCACTTCCAATTTCACTTGTTCAGCCTGTTTAAGTTCTCTGTCCTGACTGGATAAAATGTGTATCCTGATATTCTGTTTTCTCCAGAGCTGGAGAGACAGGGAGACCACTGTTATTGAACAAACGCTCTATAGCCTGGATATTCAACAGGTGGCCCCCACTGGCCAAATACGGCCCCCGGGGAACTTTCCTGTGGCCCCTGGAACACGTTCAATATTTCAATGTAACAATAAATTAGAAAATCAATATTATTTGATGTTTAGTGTACAAAAACGATGGCATAGGTATGACCAATTTGAATGGATTTTCAATTGTAATGTTAGGCAAACACAGTAACTAAATACATTCACTCAAGTACTGTACTTACGTACAGTTTTGAGGTACTTTTACTTTAATGGAGTATTTCCGATTGTCTATACTTTTACTTCTACTCCACTTACTTCTACTCCACTACATCACTGCAAATCAACATCCTCCAGAACTGTATTTTTATGTCACAGTCAGACTTTGCCTGTCTTGTCTAGGTCTCTTGTATTTTTATATGTGTTATGTTCATGTTCTAGTTGTCATGGTTCTATGTTCCTGTCTCCCCCAGCTGTATCTCATGTGTAATCAGTCCTCATGTGTATATTAGTCTTGTTCCCCAGTCTGTCTTTGTCGAGTGATTGTTTGGTGCCACTGCATAAATTAGTTAGTTAGTATTTGTGATGTCTGTGCTGTATATTAAAACACCCAGCAAGGGTTTGTGATCACTACCTGCCTGGGTCACATTATACAGTCGAGAAACTGCTACAGGAACCCAGTATAAACAAATGAGGGTATTTGACAATTCTCACTTCACAATCACCAAATAAACTCCTCAGTAGGACACTAGGCTCTATGCACAGCAGCCACATTGGAAAGAAATCGGGCCTCTTCTTACTTCCTTCTCAGGTGTTACCAATGATACTAATGAAGGCTCTGTTCCATTCTGGTCAAACAGAGTCAGGGTGATGATATTATGCATGTTGGCTCACTGGAAACACTCTGCTACACCAGTGGGTCTCAAAGTGTGGTCTCATGGTGGTTATAAAAGGCCTCTTATGGGTGTGTAACTCTGAGAGCGTACAAATGGAACCAAATGGACCCTGTAAGGGTCCATTTGGTTCCATTTGTAATCTCTCAGAGTTATAGGAGTCCTTGAAATTAAAAGGTTTGAGAACCACTGTGGTACACTAAATGGAACAGAGCCTTCATTAGAATCATTGGTAAAACCTGTGAAGGAAGTAAGGAAGAGGCCCAGCTTCTTTCCAATATGGCTGCTGTGCATAGAGCCTATTCCTCGTTGCTAAGTTGTGACGTCATTTTGTAGTCCGACGTCCAGTGATGAGCTGTGGATTTTTGAGCTAGGGGGGCTCTATTTTCTGACGTCAGATGCACGCGCATGTGCACGCATGTGCACATAGCCGATCAGCTCAGCGCTAGTTGAAATACTGTATTCAACATGTGATATTTAATGTAACTTATTATTTAGTTGCATTGTGAATTTTTTGTTTTTATTTTTGTTTCAATGAATGAATTATTTTATTTTCCTTTTAGTTTTATATAAAAGCCAATGACAATGTGACAAGACAATGTTTAATAACTCAATCCCCATAAATTACAGGCATGGTTTAACGCATTAAATCTGTAACGATATGATATGAAAATGTATATAAATGAGACGTTTCGGTTAACATAAACGTGGTGGTAACAAGCTACTAAGTTGGTAATGTTACCAGGGCTTAAATGATAGAGTACCATGGGCACGTGGGAACATACAAATCATCATTAGAATTTGCCACCAGGTTCTGGCCCATGGTCTAGAGCGAGAGAGAGAGAGACTGAAGTTCACCCAGCAGTCACACCTCATTATCACCTTTTTATAAGACTTTTCACCAAATCCTTCTGGTTCTGGAGGCATGAGCCCTTTTGACCAGTGGTGGGAAAAGTACTCGGTAAACAGCCTATGTATAAAATAGGGCTAAAGTGTTTAATGTTTGTTTTATAATGTAATCATTTATATCTGCAAAGTAACTGGTAACTAAAGTTTTCAAATAATTGTAGTGGAGTAAAGTTGCCTATAATATTTGCCTCTGAGATGTAGTGGAGTAGAAGTAAAAGTATAGACACTTGGAAATACTCCAGTGAAGTGAAAATACCTCAAAACTGTACTTTAGTAAATGTACTTCGTTACTTCACACCACTGCTTTTCACATTAGTCTTTTTACCAACATGTTCACCCGGAATAACAAGACAATTACCTACAAGCTGAGAGAAAGGACTTTTATTTGAGGCTGACACACACATCCTCACACAACCAAATGATGAAGAAACATGGTCGTGTGATTCATATTATTAAAGACAGAGATGATACTGTAGTCTGGGTGTTCCTCTGGGTGTCTTCCTCCTCATGGAGCTGTGGAAGAAGAACACAAACACGTCCATACAGAACAAACGGCAAATTATATGCTGACTCACACCTTTTATGTCAACGATTCAGTTGCTGTTGCTATGATTCAAGAGCGCATGCTGATACAGTATTTGTTGACATCACTCATAGCATTATACATTATTATTTAACATTGTTTTTTTTTGTTTGCTGCTCTAACAAATTGGCTGTATAAACTGATGAATGCTGTTACAAAGACTTCTGGACTGCTTTAGTCCTGGCATTTTCATCTACTATAACTCCATGAACTGTTTCAGTCCCTGTTGACTATAATACATTTAGGTTGTATTTAGCAGGTTTTCTGTCCTCACCTTCACCTGTAAAAGATTAACTACGGATTGGATCACCACCACCATGGATCACCCCCGTGGTGTCCCCCGTGCATTGGATCAGCCATTTCATCATCTCCACTCTCCTCTACAGCAACATAACAATTACAAACAGAGTTGTGTGTCAGTTTACAGTATAGGATATAGTCATTATCTACAGCTATACACTATCAACGTGATTTCGGCCATTACAGCCGCTTCTGCCACAAAACACTGACTGACTGCTGCAAGCTTTAGCTTTCAAACACGCCATGGCTTGTCAGTCAATTCCCTTATGTTAATGAAAAGTATAAAGGCACCTATAGGCATTATATATATATATAGGCCTACATGACACAACTTGACGTGACAGTGACATCAAATGATATCATATGAAATAGGTTTACCTGCATTATCCTCAGCGTTCACATTTTGCACCGCTGCCATTTCATCATCTCCACTCTCCTCTACAGCAACATAACAATTACAAACAGAGTTGTGTGTCAGTTTACAGTATAGGATATAGTCATCATCTACAGCTATACACTATCAACATGATTTCGGCCATTACAGCCGCTTCTGCCACAAAACACTGACTGACTGCTGCAAGCTTTAGCTTTCAAACACGCCATGGCTTGTCAGTCAATTCCCTTATGTTAATGAACAGTAAAAAGGCACCTATAGGCATGATATATATATAGGCCTACATGACACAACTTGACGTGACAGTGACATCAAATGATATCATATGAAATAGGTTTACCTGCGTTATCCTCAGCTTTCACATTTTGCACCGCTGCCATTTCATCATCTCCACTCTCCTCTACAGCAACATAACAATTACAAACAGAGTTGTGTGTCAGTTTACAGTATAGGATATAGTCATTATCTACAGCTATACACTATCAACATGATTTCGGCCATTACAGCCGCTTCTGCCACAAAACACTGACTGACTGCTGCAAGCTTTAGCTTTCAAACACGCCATGGCTTGTCAGTCAATTCCCTTATGTCAGGGTCTTCAACGTTTTCAGGCCAGCAGGGACCCCCTCTATATTGTATAAAATTGTGTTTCATACTCAACTTTTTTTGTTTACGTGGTCTGCTCTTTTTTTAACCTGACGCTACCAGATCCAAACAGCTTGCTCCACACATTGTTTCACAGCTTGAGGAACCTGGTTACTCAATACCGCCACCTCTGGCAGGGTTAGGTTACTCTTTTTTTCCCTCTACACCGATAGCTCTTTACCAAAAATAGCCGATCTACAAGCTCAGATCAGATGAGCTTGTAGATCGGCTATTTTTGGCTAAAGTTCTCATCAGAAAAGGGATGTTAGGGTTCAAGTGGTTAAGGTAAAAAAAAAAAACATATCGCACAAAGATGTCCCGGACCCCCTGTTGAAGACCCCCGCCTTATGTCATGAACAGTATAAAGGCACCTATAGGCATGGTATATACACATGACACAACTTGAAGTGACAGTGACAGTGACATCAAATGACATCATATGAAATGAGTTTACCTGCGTTGTCCTCAGCGTTCACATTTTGCACCGTTGCGCCATTAACAATGACCAACAGAGCAAAGAGCAGGAACACAATGTGGGTCTTCATTGTCTATAAGAATGTAAAACAATCTTTAAAAAAAGCGTCTGTTATAGACAGTGTACGAAACCAATTAATTATAAGAACATTGAACATAATATAACGTCATTTTCATAAGCAATCATTGCATTCTAGCAAGCCAATATTGAGCTCACCCTCAGTAGTTTGTGGAAGTTCTTTGTCCTTGGAGGGTGTCTTCACCTTCTCTGAGGTTCTGGATACCTGACCTACTGTAGCTACTGGAATATATAGGACTCTTCAACGGTTGCAAATAGCCCTGAGCAACGATCAACAGGGTTGCAAATAGCCCTGAGCAACGATCAACAGGGTTGCAAATAGCCCTGAGCAACGATCAACAGGGTTGCAAATAGCCCTGAGCAACGATCAACTGCCATTCCATGTATTCATATCTTTGTTTACATTAATGTTGTGTAAATGCCTTGAAGAAGATGCGTTGAATAAAAAACTAGAAGAAGTGCTCTACAGCAGTGGTTCTTAACCTGTGGTTCGGGACACCCAGGGGGGTCCCAACATATTTTTTTGGGGGGGTCCCCAGATGACAGTCAAGAGACAATTTAAGGACTTTTAAGACCTTTTTGATACCTCAAACCAAACGGAAAGAAAAGAAAAGAAAAAGACCATTGCTGCATCAAGAATAATTAACAAAAAACAGTCAAACAAATTCTCAAATAATATAAGAACGTATAAAACACATGTCAGATGAGCCGTTGAGAGTCAAATAGCCCGGAACATTGTTCAAGGCTATTTGCAACCCTTTCACCTATATGAACACGTATATAAGTTGAAACACAAATAAACCATTAACAAAAACACACAATCTGGGCTGTCACATGAGCATTAGAATAAATACAGCCTTACACAAACATGACCATTTATTTTGTTGGACGATATTAACTCAACAAAACACTGTAGGATCAAACCTAATAATAATTTCCCGCCCTCAGTGAATGTAGTGGATAGATAAACTACAGCACATGTTCAAGTCACGTTTCTGCTCCTACAGTAAGTATTCTATACCATTCTTTAGAATGTTTTATTTTATCATAGGATGATGTCACATGGTAAAAATGTCTTCCCTATTTTGCAGTGGTGTAAAGTAACTAAGTACATTTACTCAAGTACTGTACTTATTGTACACTTTTGAGGATTTTTCACTTTACTGGAGTATTTCCAAAGTTCAGTACTTTTACTTCTACTCCACTACATCTCAGAGAGGCAAATATTGTACTTTTACTCCACTACAATTATTTAAAAATGTTAGTTACTAATTACTTTGCAGATATAAATGATTATATTATAAAACACACATTAACCACTTTAGCCCTATTTTATACATAGGCTATTTGAAAATAGCCGATCTACAAGCTTGTAGATCTGCTATTTTCAAACATTTTAGTACTTTTACTTTTGGTACTTTAGGTATATTTTGATGCCAATACTTTTTTACTTTTACTCAAGTAACATTGTGAACACAGGCCTTTTACTTGTAACAGAGTACTTCTACATTGTGGTATTGATACATTTACTTAAGTAACAAATGTCAGTACTTTTTCCACCACTGCTATTTTGTCACCTATTTAGTCCCCCGTGCGTGGACCGCTGTCCGTGTTGGTGCCAACACAACTCTTATAGTCTCCATAGCCTCCATAGTTCACTGGCCAACAGTGGGGTCGGCGCCAACAGGGAAAGCAGCATGCATGGGGAATTGACTGTGATTTGTGTGCCAGGAAATCAAGTATCTGGGCCACATTTTTACTGACAATCTCCAAGATGATAGAGATATCTCTAGGCAGTGCTGCATACTTTATGCCCAGGCCAATATGCTGCTTCGCAGGTTCAGTATGTGTTCTGATCCTGTCAAGTGTGCACTTTTGAAAGCATTCTGCACTCCCATGTATACAGCCTTCTTTTGGTGCTCATACAAGAAGGGTAGTATGTGGAGGCTTAAGGTGGCATACAATGATGCCCGGAATTCCATGAATTCAATGCTTCATGGGGTGTGTAATTGATAGAAAATAAGTCATTTTTTGGGTGAACTACTCCTTTAAGGTCCCTAGATGGCATAGTGCCAGCCACTTATTTCTGACATGTGGTATCCACACTTGTGAGGCTCTCTTAAGACACTCCATGGCTTCATGTCTCGCCTGGATGAGTCCCAGAACAACATTATTGAGGATATAGTCAATCCTGGGAGGAGCTGTCTCGGGTACTCGTCCAGGCTGCGGAAACACTGGAGAGTCAGCCTCTATAGGGCATAGCAGTGGCGGACATTTTCTGGTTCCACTTCAAAATAGTCAATGCATTTTTCCCATTGACATTTCCAAAAATATTTATATCAATGCATTTAAGCCTAGAATCAAGCCACCATATGATATTAATGATTATGATATACTATATTTAATGAATACCCTTTGTTTTGCCGTTTTCAAAAAAGTTTTTTTTCACAGAATCAAACGTTTTATGGTCATGATTCACCAGGACCCTGGATGGCTTGATTCTAGGCTTAAAATAATTGATATAAATATTTTTTGGAAATGTCAATGGGAAAAATGCATTGACTATTTTGAAGTGGAACCAGAAAATGGCCGCCACTGCTATGCCCTATATGTATGATTTTATGTTTTTGTATTGTTTTGTTGTTTATTGCGTGTTGGTTTTATTTATTTTGTGATGTTTTCATTTGTGTGCTCTATGGACCCCCTGTGTGTCTGGAATAAAATTGAATTGAATTGACTATAATTGGGAGACAATGGGGCAAAAACTGAAAGCTAGAAAAAAGAAGATCCCCAAACACAGCCATGGTACCTAAGTTTGAACGTTAAGCATTTTGTTGAGGCGATTTCAATCATCCAACAAAATACGAGGGTCATCATTTGTGTAGTTTGATGGCTTTATGTATTCATTCTAATGGCCATGTGACTGGCCAGAGTAGGTTTATTTGCTCATGTTTGTGCATATTTGTGTTTAAGCTAAAATGTATGTTTATTGAGGAAAGGTTTTCAAACAGCCCTGAGCAATGGTTTGACACACGTCACTGCTGCTTATCTGAGCTGAAATCAAACAGGTTCTTACGTAAAGGCTTCTATTCACTGCCTTTATTCAGTGTATATCGATTTGACTTAAAAGTGCTATAAGTGATTACTCGATTTAAACTAAATGTTTATTGTTAAAGGATCTACACCATGAATTACATTTTTTCTTTTAATAATATTTAATATCATATTGTTTATGTCCCTCAAACGTTTTTCAAAAGGTTTGAGCCTAAATCAAGCCTCAGATACATACTGTACACAGATGTATACTCATTCCAACTAACTTCTCTCTGGCTTATAAAGCACTTTCAGCTGCAATACCACATTGTCCTGTGCATGTTATCTCCTGGTTCTGTGTGGAAAAAGTAAAAAAATAAAAAATAAAAAATAAAATACATAAAAAAAAGATTTAAAAAAGAAAAATGGTTGGAACTGAAAAACGGGAGGTATTGTACCCTGACGTGACGTGACGTCACGTCACAAATCAGTTTGGCCTGTTTTGAGACCAATTTACATAAAACCCCAGATCTGCTGTGAAAGCCTGAGTGTTCAAACCGGGGTATTTTGGGGGATAGAAGAGAGAGGTAGGGGAGACAAAAAACACACAAAAAAAGAAGAAAAAGTTCAAATTCATGGTGTAGTCCCTTTAAAATGTTAAAGCTCTATATTCCAATAGTAATCATTGCTATTACTGCAATCAGGAGAAAGAACCCTGTAGAGCTCATGTATCAGCTTGTGTTCCAGTTTGAATTGTGTTGAATTGCTCATTTATGTTTCATTGCTTCCAGTGGCATGTGTTTATCCTGTATCCTGTATGAGTTCTCTCTCCTGGATTAAATTGGTATCCTGAACAGAACATTTATTTTCTGTTTATTAAAGAGCTGGAGAGACAGCTGGACCTCTGTTACCGAACAAAGACTCTGTAACAATGATTGCAATGGGAATATAGAGATATTTGACACTTATTGTAACGGAAACATTATAACTTACAGTACCTTTTGAGCACCGATCCGGAGTAAACCATTACTTAATTGAATCTGCATGGTGACCGCCCACCCTAGAGTCTGCCTGATGTTTTAATACAATTAAGTCCTTACATCAAATGTGTTCAATATGGGGTCCCTGGCATCAAATGTGTTCAATTAGGGGTCCCTGACATGAAAATGTGTTCAATATGGGGTCCCTGGCATCAAATGTGTTCAATAAGGGGTCCCTGGCATCAAATGTGTTCAATAAGGAGTCCCTGGCATCAAATGTGTTCAATATGGGGGTCCCTGGCATCAAATGTGTTCAATAAGGGGTCCCTGGCATCAAATGTGTTCAATATATGGGGGTCCCTGGCATAAAATGTGTTCAATATGAGGGTCCCTGGCATCAAATGTGTTCAATATGGGGTCCCTGGCATCAAATGTGTTCAATAAGGGGTCCCTGGCATGAAAATGTTTGAGAAACACTTGATGCAACAGGCTGCACTCTGCACTGTGATGCTGTTAGAATCCACTAGATGGCATCAAGGCAACGCCATGAACCCGTGGTAAAAAATAAAAGAAAAATTACAACAAAAGGAGGAGGAGGGAACCATATGATGACAGCTTCCTGTTTCCTGCTTGAAGCGCGCGATATTTACATCACATCCTGCCTGGTGTGTAACTTGACTTCACAACAAACAAGCTGCTGCAGCATGGAGACACACACACAACTACACACTGTGACCATGGACAGGTAACGTCATGTTTATGTCATTCACTCAGTGTGAATGTTTGTAGCCTTTAGATGAAGACTGTCGTAGATGTGTTTTATCGAGTCTGTCTTGACTTTTACTACGAGAGTCTTAGCGACCACCCATTCCAGTTTGCCCTGGAATGTCACCAGTAAAGCCCGTATCTCTCCGAACATGTACACATGCAACATGTAAGGTGCTTTACCCGCTTGCCCCAAATGTTAACTAGGTGTCCGGCGTGTTTGTGTAATGTATTAGTCCATATTATTCAGATAAAGAAGTGTTTTAATCCCGTCTGTGGCCGAACGCCATTTCCCCCACACTTTTACTTCCTGTTTACATTGAGTGTAATTCCGGCTTTCACCTGATGCGCCCCGTCACTACGGTCCATTGTGAACTTCCGATAGAATCGGCCACAGACGGCATTAAAACACTTCTTTATTGTGAAATATGGACTAAAACATTATACAAACACGCCGGACACCTAGTTAACATTTGGGGCAACCGGGTAAGCAGACTCGTAGATTATAAAAACGTCAAAATCTATAAAATACTAATATGATAGTCTCGATCTAAGGCTAGTGTTGTTGCTGTGTTATTATTTGCGTTGTGTGCGTTCGTCTGTTAACGTTGCCTGTCTGTACAGACGGCGTGTTGACGTTGTTTCATGTGTGTGTTGTGATACACACGCACACGCACACGCACACGCACACACACACCCAGTGTGCACAAGCAGTGATGTAAAGTAACTAAGTACATTTACTCAAGTACTGTACTTCAGCACAAATCTGAGGTATTTTTTACTTTACTGGAGTAGGCTATTTCCAATTTTCAATCCTTTTACTTCTACTCCATTACATCTCAGAGGCAAATATGGTACTTTTACTCCACTACAATTATTTGAAAACTTTAGTCACTTTGCAGTTATAAATGATTATATTAACCACGTTAGCCCTATTTTATACCTATAGGCTATTTGAAAATAGCAGATCTACAAGCTCACAACGCATCACATCGCGACGCATTGTAAGCTTGTAGATCGGCTATTTTCAAACATTTTAGTACTTGCACTCTTGGTGTGTGTGTGGCTGTCTCCATTACATATTTAAGTTGACGATCAATTGTCACTCATATAATTGCGATTAAGAATTTCATTGTGTGTTTGGCCATTGAAATATGAATACAAAAAAGCCTTTTTAGGTTTACTAATAAAAAAATGCACAGGGCAGATATGACATAACTTAGATATACAGAGACATTATTGACATATTTATATGCTTTATGTACAGTAAAAATAAATAGATTATCTACAAGTTTAAAGACATGATGCCAATTCTACAAATGTCTTCTAAATCCCATCAGTTTTCTGAAACACGTATGTTGCTATATCAGTGGTTGTCAAACGTTTTCATGTCAAGGACCCCCAAAACGATAGGAATTTGGCCACCGACCACCATCTCAAAATATTTTGTTCCAGGGACCCCCCCCAGAAGCAAAGATTTGAGTTAAGAATGTTCGCTTTAAAACAATATATATTCAAAGATTTGCACACATTTTGAAGATTTTTCAAAAATAGCAGATCTACAAGCTCATAGCGCGGCACTCGGTGCCGCGCTATGAGCTTGTATATCTGCTATTTTTGAATAGCCAAAGTGTAAAATAATGTTTTTTAGCTCAAATCAAAAAATGACACAGATGCGTCCCAGGTCTTAATGGGTTAAAAGGCGTTGCAAGCTTGTAGATCAGCTATTTCTGCCTTTTTTTAATATTTGGAAAATGTGTGAACATTTTCCAACATGGAAACGATTATGCAAAGAAATAATTACGACTATCTCAAATAATTGCGAGTTTAGACAAAAAAAAACGATTGTAAAACGATTGTAGGTCTGCAATAGCAGACCTACAAGCTCACAACGCCTCACAACTTATATTATTTGGCAATTTGGCCAATGTTGACCAGTATTTATAGTGTAGTTTGTTGATTACGTTTTATGCAGTAATACATTTTTTTTAAAGGTCTTTAAAAGTCCTTAAATTGTCTTTAATTTTACTGTCATCTGGGAACCAACCCCCCAAAATCATGCGTGGATCCCCCTTCAGGTCCCGTCCCACAGGTTGAGAACCACTAGGCTATAAGGGCATGCAGATATAAGTTTGTGTGTGTGTGTGTGTGTTCTGAGTTGAGACTGGAGAGCACTTGATGCAGAACACCTCCATAACACCTGACCTCCAGGCCCCCTCATCTTCTCCTCATCCCACCAGCAGAGTGCTGCTCAGGGATGGCCTTTGGCAATGTTCTGCCCCTCTCCTCTCCTCTCCTCTCCTCTCCTCTCTTCTCCAGCACCACCTCTGCCATCCTTTATGACGGTGGTTTTCAACCTTTTTCATGCCAAGGACCCATAAAATTGATATACATTTGGCCGCGGACCCCCATTTGAAAATGCCAGTGCCAGGGGACCCCCAGAAGCAAAGATATCAGTTAATATTTGCTTTAAAAAATATAAATATTCAAAGATATGCACACTTTTTCAAGGTTTTTCAAAAATAGCAGATCTACAAGCTCATAGCGCGGCACTCGGTGCCGCGCTATGAGCTTGTATATCTGCTATTTTTGAATAGCTAAAGCTAAGTGGTTAGAAAATATTGTGACGCTATGTTAACTAATTTTGCTGGGGACCCCCTGGTACTCCCTCAAGGACCACTGGTTGAAAACCACTGCTTTATGAGACTTACACACGCACACACATACATCAGAGGTCGGTAGTGTAGCTAAAAACTACTCAAGTAAAAGTATTGTTACTTTAACCCTTTTAAGACCTGAGGCCAATTCTGCCGAAGGTCTTATAAATCATTAGTTATTTGTCAAACAATTTCAAGATTTTTCAAAAATAGCCACAACACTAAAGTCTAAAATGAGACCGACGCTTTCCCGGTTTTAATGGGTTATACTAATGACTTAAGAAGAAGTAATGGTAGTCATCCAAATAACTTAAATAAGAAAGTATTTAGTGAAAAGATGATTCTTCAAGTATTGAGTTATAGTACTTCAATACCATCTGATTTATTGTTTAATTGATCAGAATGTAATTAAAATGTGTGACACAATGATTGAGTGCTTGTCGAATAGAGATAAACACAATTAAACAGTCTCTTGGAGAGAATGAAACGCATAGAATGTGCATTCAATACAAAAAACAAATATCGTAATCATTGTAGCCAAATAATTAGATTTTTTTTTACTCCTTTAACCCATTAAGACCTGGAACTGTCTCATTTTTAGATTTGAGCTAAAAAGCATTATTTTACACTTTGGGCTATTCAAAAATAGCAGATATACAAGCTCATAGCGCGGCACCGAGTGCCGCGCTACGAGCTTGTAGATCTGCTATTTTTGAAAAATCGTGAAAATGTGTGCAAATCTTTGAATATATATATATTTTTTTTTTAAAGCGAACATTTTTTAACTCAAATCTTTGCTTCTGGGGGGTCCCTCACTGGAACACCATATTTTGATGGGGGTCCGTGGCCAAATACATATCATTTTGGGGGTCCTTGACATGAAAAAGATTGCGCACCACTGATATAGAAACAAACGTTTTTCAGAATACTGTTGAGATTTAGGAGACATGTAGAATTGGCTTCAGGTCTCAATGGTCTCAACATTTAGCCCAAATGCATCTTTGTTTTTTCATATACAGTATTATACTTGAGTTAAATTGAAAGTATGTTGCATACAAGTACAATATATTTTAAAAAAAGTAACTTGTTTGGGTAACTGTAACTAACCTCTGCACATAGAGTCCACGGCGCGCCCACACATGCACTCATATGTCATGATAAGTGCACCTCCCTCCTCTCTGTCTCACACGCTGTCAGAGGTCAAGTGTGGGGGGTGTAAAGTGTAGAACAAGGGTCGTTGTTCAGGCCAAGGACCCCTTAGCTGAGAGAGGGATGAAGCAGGGACCCCCCCCCTCCCCCAGACCCCCTACATGTTGTATAAAACTATGTTTCCGATTAAACATTCTCATATATTTCATAGATGGCTTCATACAGACTTGTTTGACAGCACTATCATCAGAGTTGTGTAAATTCATGCTTTGTTGTTGGTTTGTCTACACATTATTCTTATTATTTTCTATTACGGTAATATATTGGATTCATGTTAATCAGTCTTGTCAGTCATTTAACCACTTAAACCATGAGCTCTGTACTTGGTGTGCTTTTTTTTTCTCCTCTTCTTCCCTACACCACATCTCTGCTGCAAATAGCCGATCTACAAGCTCACTACGCCAGTGGTTCTCAAAATTTTTCATGTCAAGGACCCCCAAATTGACACTTATTAGCCTACGGACCCCCATTTGAAAAGATATGCCATGCCCCCCCCCCCCCCCAGAAGAGATGATTTTTTACAGCTCTAGCAGTCAATTCTCAACCATTTTAATTGAAGGACCCCCAGTTTGGCATGCATAAGGCTACGGACCCCTATTTTATGGCATTTCTATCTCTGAGACTCCAATTCATATTGTAAAATCAATGTTCGTTTAACTCTGAGAGTGTACAAATGGAACCAAATGGACCCTAACGGGTCCATTTGGTTCCATTTGTACACTCTCAGAGTTACAGACCCATAAGGGTCCAGTTGGTTCCTAACTATCCATCATTTAGCTGGGGACCCCCTGGAACTCCCTCAAGTACCCCTGGAGGTCCCCGGACCCCACTTTGAGAACCAAATGCACTACGCGGCACGTTCTGAGCTTGTAGATAGGCTGCTTTCAGCGAATGTTTCCCCCAGAATATGGATGCTATCCACAAGTTTCCTAGGGCGTTGTGGGCATCCACTTCCTGTCGATTTTGATATTGGAATCAGGGATCAAGTCGACAGGAAGTCATGCCCACCACAACGCCCTCGGAAACGTGTGGATAGTGTTATTATAATAATTATCACACAAAGATTTGGTGGCCCCCCTTGTAGTAACTCTAAAGACCCCCTGGGTCTACAGGGTGGGACTTCCCGTTGTGCGTGTCTTTTTTGACCGATCGTAAGGCATCAGTTTGCCTCTTCAAGCCACTGGAAATGTAGTCTGGAAATGAGTATGTTGCTGCTATAGTGTGAACCCAGCATAAAATGAAACCTCTACAGCAAAGACATTTCATGTTTCCCCGTGACCCAGACTAGTGAAAATAGTCGATCTACAAGCTCACAACACATTTTCTTTTTTTTCATGGAATTCTTTGGAAAAAACGTTTGAATTTGTTTTTAACTTGTGAAAGAATTTGACGTTTTGGGGATCTTTTTTGCATGGACCATAAAAATTGGTCCGTTACTCACCTATGGGTCCCGACCCACTGTTTGGGAAACGGTGATCTACAGTATCTCTTATGTCCTCTTTGATTGTGTCTCTAACCAGTGTCACCAGGAAGAGGGACGACTACCTGGAATGGCCCGAGTATTTCATGGCCGTGGCCTTCCTGTCCGCCCAGAGAAGCAAGGACCCAAGCTCCCAGGTACACACACACACACACACACACACACACACACACACACACACATTGTAATCCGCCCTCCCTGTTTGTGTAAAGAATGTAGCGCACAGAATGACACACGAAGTGCCACACTACAAGCTTGTAGATCTGCTGTTTTTGAAACATCGTGAGAACTTCTTTGAATATATATTTTTTTTAAGCGAACATTTGTAGATTATGTTGTTCCAGAGACCCCCCCCCCCCCCCAGAAGCAAAGATTTGAGTAACAAATGTTCACTTTAAAAATATATATATTCAAATATTTGCACAAGTTTTTCACGATTTTTCAAAAAGATCATGAGCTTGTAGATCTGATTTTTTTTAATAGCCAAAGAAATCTAAAATGACAGTGATGCGTTCCCGGCTTGAATGGGTTAATCACAGCAGGTGGTTGAGGAGTTAAAGGGTTACCCCACCGCGCCAAATGGAGGCGGGGTACGGTGCAACGCAGGAGCGGGAAGTTGAAGACACAGATGCTCCAGTGTCTGTCTTCTCTGCCATAATGTTAATCAGGTTATTATATAGCTTCTTACTAATGCGATACATTAGTAAAAACACAAACATGTAGAATATGGAGATACAAGGTTTCTGCCTGCCATGGTTCCAAGACCAGGGTTTCTCAAAACCCCAGCCCGGCCCTGGCCCGTGGTGTTCAGGGCTCTCTCTCAGTGGTTCTCAAACTTTTTCATGTCAAGGACCCCCAAAATTATGTCTTTGGCCGCGGACCCTCATCTCAAATATTTAGTTCCAGGGACCCCCCCAGAAGCAAAGATTTGAGTTACAAATGTTCGCTTAAAAATATATATATTCAAAGGTTTGAACATTTGTGCAAACCTTTGAATATATATATTTTTAAGCGAACATTTGTAACTCAAATCTTTGCTTCTGGGGGGTCCCTGGAACTAAATATTTGAGATGAGGGTCAAAAATAGCAGATCTACAAGCTCATAGCGTGGCACCGAGTGCCGCGCTATGAGCTTGTAGATCTGCTATTTTTGAATAGCCAAAGTGTAAAAGGTTCAAATTATTGTGACGCTATATTACCACATTTTGCTGGAGACCCCCTGGAACCCCCCCCCCCCCAAGGACCCCTGGGGGTCCCGGAACCCACTTTGAGGACCAATGGCCTAGGGTGCCATGACGCAGGTCCTGGGTTGCCGTAGCATATTTGATAATATTTGGAATTTACCATGTCAATAGTGTATAGTTATTGTAAAGTGCTACCAAATATTGCAAGCGAAAGTATGCTTTAAACTTAATGCGTTCATTTGAATGTAGTAGTCACCATCTTTTATCTAATAATAATACAAATAAGAAAATAATAATAGATAATTATAATAATAAATAAGAAAATAACAGAAGGAAGAAAAATAATCATTATAATGAGACAAATAATTAGCAGGGCCTGTCATTATACTGTAATGTAAAATGTCAAAGTAGAAATCATATGCCATGAATATAATGTGCTAGAGTTGCAAGCAAAAAATGTAAATTAGGGCTGAAAAAAATCTCAAAAGGTTTGAGAACCACTGCGTTAAACCTGACCTATTAGGAAGGCGCCTTTAGATAAATGGTTAGGAAAATAAAATCGACTTGACTTTCAGCAGGAGAAACACTGCCTCTGGTCCGTCTATGATGGTAGAACTGCGATTCCCAGAATTCAGCTTGAAACAAAACTACAAAAGTGCCCTCTCAAAAAAGAGTGGTGCAGGACCCTAGCGCCCAAATGACATTTTGGAAAGAATAACAACAGCGTCACATTTCCGGCACATTTTCCTTGCCCGTGTCATTTTGGCGTGAGTGTCGGGACACTCGAAACTAAAGATTGTGCTTTAGAGAAGTTCAGAAGTTGAATCTGTAGAAGACTCAGATTCAAGTATCCTCAAACCCTCATCAGCAGAACAAAAACAGAACTGCTCAATATACAAACGTAGTAAACAAATAACAAAAGCAACACATTTGACATATCTTAATGAATCAAAATATACAATTAATTGTATAAAATAATCCACGTGCAGCACCTGCTGGAAACAACATTAAGTATAACACTATAGAAAAGGCACCAGCCAGAACATTCAGTGAAAATTAATAACACGTTTGCCATGTACATAAAACATACCTGTAGAAGACGAATGTTACACAATTAGCCTTGGAATTACCACTGCATATCTCAAACTCAGTGCAAAATTAAAAAGTACATGCTTTCATTTCAAAGTCACATTCCAAAGAAAAGCAATTTATAATTCAATCCTCACTATAGTTCCAATGTGGTCAAACAAAATATATGTACAAAATGATGATTCGCAATCAAATTGACACCAACGTCATGAACCAACATAATAAAATCATTCTGCATTGTGTTTCACGTTACTACTGAAATGAGCTATTCTTAATAGCAAAACCATAAAATAAAAGCACAGTGTTTTCAGAGCGCAACTTACCCTCAGAAGACCAAGAACCGAACTGCTGAGGCAGCTACGGCAACACAACTAGGACATACATTGTGGTATGCAGTGGACCAAAATTATACAGACTAGTGTTAAAACGCTGGCACTGCTCAATACAGGAACAATTAAATCAAATTAAACTAAATACTTAAAATTCTGAATTTTCATTTCTTTTTCTTTTCTTCATCTGACACTCCTGAGGTTTTCTTGTCCTTTTTCTCGAAGCGGTTAGTCCTTTGCTCAGGAGGAACGCTTCCTGATTGGGTTCACGACCCAAGAAGTTCTTCAGCATCTCTTTGGCATCCTTGGAACCACCAGGCTTCAGGATGCAGTTTCTGTAGTCCAAACCCACCTTGGGGTTCATGATTCCTTCCTCTTTGAAGCGGCTGTAGAACATGTCCATGGCCAACACCTCGCTCCACAGGTAGCGATAGTGCTTGGCTTGGTTGCCATCTGCCGGGTCGCCAAAGGTAGCCGATATGTTGTTCTCTTGGGAAGCAGGGACCCCAAGAACCTCCTTTCTGAGCCTGGCGTATTCCTTACCCGGGTCCAGTCCCTTCTGGGTGTGAAGAGCCTGGTCCAATTTGGCCTGGACTATCTCCTTCAGGTAGTCCATGCCGATGTTGGCGAGGCGCGACTTGACGAGTTTGTCCAACAGGTCGTCAGGAATTGGAGCTCCCGTCTTGTAGTGTTTAGACATTCTCTGTAGTGGCTCCTTCTCCCAAACCCAGTTCTCCAACATCTGGGACGGAGCCTCCATGAAGTCCCTCTCCACCTGGGATGCGCTGAACACAGCGTAGTCGACCTGAGCACAGAGGTAGTGCATGACGTGACCAAACTCATGGAAGTACGTCTCCACCTCGTCGTGATGCAGGAGGGAGGGGGTGATCTTGGGTTTGCTGAAGTTGGTCACTATGGCAGCGACGGACATCTGTCGGCTCCCATCGGACAGCAGACAGCTGGGCTGCAGGGGGAAGCACGCTGCTTCTCTGTACTTTCCCTTTCTGGTGAACAGGTCGAGGTAGAACTGTCCGACCGTCTGTCGAGAGGAGTGGTCGGTGACACAGTACAGGGTGACGTCGGGATGCCACACGGGGGCGCCGTGCACCAGGCTGAACGACAGACCCAGCAGGTCCTGGTAGATGCCCAGCAGACCCTGGGTCACGACCTCCAAGGGAAAATACTCCTTCAACTGGTCGTGATCCACTCCATACTGGTTCTTAATCACCTGGGCCATGTAGTACGGCAGGTCCCATTCGTACAGCTTTCCGTTGAACGGCAGACCTCTCTTCTGACACCTCTCCTTTTTCAGTTTGAGGAGGATTTCTCTCTCCTCGTCCCCCAGCGGCTTCAGCTTATGGGCCAGCTCCTCCAGAAAGATGGAGACCTTCTCTGCAGACTTTGCCATGTTCATCCCCAGGACAAAGTCGGCGTAGCTTTTGAAACCCAGCAAAGCGCTCCTCCGAGCATGTAGCTTCACCAGCTTCTTCAAGGTGGCCGAGTTCTGCTTCTTACAGCCGATGCATAGATTTATTAACTGTTTGTTAATGTCCTTTATTTCGTCTTGTTTGTTCTCGGGGAGATGCAGTCCGTTGCTTCTGCCCAGTTTAACCTGTCTCTCCATGTATCTCATATCCTCCGTCGTAAGACTGTCTTTATCCACCTTCGTGCTCAGAGCTTCAACCCTCTGGTAGACATCTTTCCTCATGCTCATGTCCACGTTGAACTCGGACAGCTTCTTATATGCGTGTGTGCTGGCCGTCTTCACCTTCTTACTGGGAGACACGTGTGGGATGAAGTACAACATGTTCCACAGGACGGTGTACTCGACCTCCGCGTCGGCCAGGGCCTTCAGGGTGTTGCCGAAGGTGACGCTGTCCAGGTCCAGGGAGCCCACGGCGTCGTATACCTCCTTTGTCTTGGCGATGAGCTCGTCGGACACCTGCCGGATCTGCTTAGGGCTCAGATCCCAGCGCAGGCGGGTCTCCGTGCACACCCTGTGAGTAGGACTGCTGGTGAAAACCGCCTCTCCAGTAGCTCCCATCTGAAAGAGTGAAATTCAATCACAGCGTTGTTTTGGGCTCCATGAAAATCTGTTTTCTCAGGTGGGTTTGTTTGTGAAGCAGAGGACCGCAGGTACATGTATTCAGCCTAAGGACTGGTGCTATGCCTGTGATGTCAGGGACATGATCTTGAGGGTCATGTTAGGGTTCAAGTGAGAGCCCTAACCTGAGGTTTTCCTGTTCCTTTTATATGATGTTGCTGTTGTAATGTTGTCATGACGTAGACGTCTATATACGGTGCTGCAGATGGTAACCGGAAAACCGGTCTCTGTGTGAGGTGTCAGTCCCGTGCCTGTTGGTTGGTAAACCCCTGAATTATTAAGCACCCTGTCAAGGACCCCTGCCTTTTTCCAGCCAGGCATCTGCACGGACACCTCAGTAGGTCGTGGCAGTTCTTTTGAGGTTGTTTGAGCTGATGCCATGCATACGTACGCACACACACACACACATAAACTCACACAGTGTGTGTGTATGCAGTTTTCTACCAGGTGGCGTCTTGATAGAGTACAGTTCACCTGCAAAGATGCACAGAAACTAACTCTGAAACCTGTACTGTGCTGTTGACATTGACTGACACAAGACACACACATACACAGTAGTAAATAATTTGATGCAATCTCTCCTGTTAATAGTTATAAATTGCTATAAGGCATAGTATGTACCCTTTGTTTGGGTAATTTATTTATTTTTACCCATCATTTCCTTCTATACCAGCAGTTATCACCCACTGGAGTCGTGCGGTGGTGTTTACCTGCAGAAACACATTGTCCTCTGGCTTTCTGGCCTTCTGGCTGTATTTTGGTGTTTTCACCGTTTTCATTGCCAAAAAACGCCCCCGATTGTCTACCAAAACTAATATCTCAAGATGGATTCTGCTAACGGTGGAATCTGTCAAAAACAAATAATCTTTTTTTTTTTTTACCAAATTGGTTCCCAGATTGAACAAAGCAAATGGTGAAAATACCAAAATAAGAGAGGGCAGTGGCAGACGCCACCATACTGTCAGTGGCTGATGACTGCAGGTATAGAGGGAAAGAACCTGACAGCGACAATAGGTAATAACCTACACGTTGCTATTTACCAAATTCCTGGGATATTGTATTGCCACCGATACACAAATTGATAGTAGTTGATGATGGTGGATGGCCCTTGCTTGTGTCCCATCTCTCCCTCATGTATTCTGTAAAGTGAGAGAGAGATGAAGGCAGGGGGAGGTTTAACCCATTGAGACCTGAAGCCGATTCTACATGTCTCCTAAATCCCAACAGTTATCTGAAAAACGTATGTTTCTATATCAGTGGTGCTCAATATTTTTAATGTCAAGGACCCCCAAAATGATATGTATTTGGCCGCGGACCCCATCAAAATATTTTGTTCCAGGGACCACCCAGAAGCAACGATTTGAGTTAAAAATGTTTGCTTTAAAAATATGTATATTCAAAGATTTGCACACATTTTCACGATTTAAAAAAAATAGCAGATCTACAAGCTCGTAGCGTGGCACTCGGTGCCGCGCTATGAGCTTGTATATCTGCTATTTTTGAATAGCCCAAAGTGTAAAATAATGCTTTTTAGCTCAAATCTAAAAATGACACAGTTCCAGGTCTTAATGGGTTAAAGGGATTATAAAGCTGACTTCATCCTAAATAGTAAGGATGAAATGAGCTCCTTCAGCCTTTTTCTTTTTGATTTACCTCCCTCCTCCTCACCTCTCTGTTCCTCTATCTTCTCTCTCCCCGTCTCTCTCTCAGTCCCTCTCCCCCTCTCATCTCTCTTTCTTTGCCGTATCTATTATTCCTGCAGTATTCTCTAATCTCTCTCTTGCTTTGCTGTATCTTTCACTCACAGTATTCCCATCTCTGTGCTGCGGCCGTCTCTATCGATAGATGGTAGGAGGGTCTGAAAGGATGAGGTGAAAGGGAGGGTTGATGGATGGACAGAACGGACAGATGAGGGGGGTATGAGAGGAGAGGGAGAGCCGGAGACGGAGAGCCAGAGAGAGAGAGAGAGAGAGGAGGTGGAGGGGAGAGCCTGGCGGGGAGTCGAGGGTGTTTGAAGCGCTGAGAGCTTTCCTAGCACTCCTCTACCACTTGATCAAAGACCGTTAGCCTGGGGAAACGTGGCGGGGGGTACGGGGAGAGTGTTGTGTGTGTGTGTGTGTGTGTGTGTGTGTGTGTGTGTGTGTGTGTGTGTGTGTGTGTGTGTGTGTGTGTGTGTGTGTGTGTGTGTGTGTGTGTGTGTGTGTGTGTGTGTGTGTGTGTGTGTGTGTGTGTGTGTGTGTGTGTGTGTGTGTGTGTGTGTGTGTGTGTGTGTGTGTGTGTGAGAGAGAGAGAGATGGTGAAGGGCACAAAGGAAGGTGAATGTTCAGATCTTAGTTTGTAAGCAGAGTTTTGAACACAGTTGGCCAAAGGCCACAGGTAGTTACTTGACTTCTGAGAGCGAGACAATGGAACGCGCACACACACACACACACACACACACACCACACCACACCACACCACACTCACACTCACACTCACACTCACACTCACACACGCACTGCGCACCCACACTCACACTCACACACACACTTTCATTTCTAATATTTTGTTTGTGTGTGGGCCAGGGCAAAGAAAAGCTTGTTGATTAAAAAATAGCATTTTTTTCACGGGCTAGTGGCGGGTACTATAGGCTAAACAAAATCTTCAATAGTACAGTATATAGCAACTACTTTCATCAGCAGCCATTGGGACAGGCATTAGCCAGAAAACATAATGTGTAACACAAGTTAACACTCAAAATAACTCTACTAACATAGCAAGGTAACTATCAGAAAATATATAACCCTATATACTGCATTGACCTGGGGTCCCCCAGGGGTCTGTACTTGGTCCCCTCCTTATTTCCCTCTACACCAAAAGAAAAGTGGTTGACTGACAAAACAAGACGAAACTCGAACATAAATGCTGACTACCACCAATAATTGTGATTGATTGATTGATGATTGAATACTCAATTAACAGTTTGCAAAAAAGTACAGAGGTACAGTTATACACTAAAACAGTGGGCCTCAGCCAGTGGTCCGGGGAGTTCAATTATTGTTAAACATCTGCATTACTTGTAGAAGAATTCTTTATCCCACGATTTTGTAACCCATATTTTTTCACCCAGTGCCAATTGCCTATGTAATCCTGGGCGCTACTCTCCCTCTGGCAGCCTAGGGAGGGCCCAAGCTGAAGCTCATGCCTCCTTCAATGCATGAGGAGCAAGCAGGCCGCTTCTTGTAACCTGACAGGGGGGAGGTTCCCTGGTTTAGACGTAGCACGTGGAAGGAACACATTATTCCAACCAGTTCCTTTCCCCTCCATCAGGCGCCCTGGCTGACCAGGGGGAGGCAGTATAGTGACCAGGATTACTGCATGTTTTTGTGAGGGTACCTACCCTAGGAGACACGGGTAGAACATGCAAACTCCACACAGAAAGGCCCTTTCGAAGAATTGTTATTTTGATCAATGTTGGCCTGTTATCTCTCCTATTGGTACCAACATCAACACAGCATGGAATTGTGATAAAAAATATTCTTGGGTCTTGAGAGGCTAAATCCCATCAAACGGTGGTTACTTGCAGGGACGTGCACAGATAGACTTTAGGTGGTGCTAGAGCACCTGCCCTTTGCCCTCTTGACCAGAAGTGCCCTTTTTTTCTTTTCAGTTTACAGCAGGGGTCTTCAACAGGGGGTCCGGGACCCCTAGGGGGTCCTCATAGTTACTACAGGGGGTCCGCCAAATCTTTATGTGATATGATTTTTCTTTTTACCATAACCACTCGAACCCTAGCATCCCTTTTCTGAGGAGAACTTTAGCCAAAAATAGCAGATCTACAAGCCCACAACGCCTCGCTTGTGGGCTTGTAGATCGGCTATTTTTGGCAAAGAGGTATAGGTGTAGAGGGAAAAAAGAGCAGACCAAGTAAACAAAAAAAGTATAATTTACTTGAGCACCTGCCCCTCAAAATGTCTGTGCACGCCACTGCTTGTTTCCATCGTGGTGCTTATCAATCCGTTGTGACTGTGTGTTTTTCCAGGTGGGGGCGTGCATCGTGAACCAGGAGAATAAGATCGTGGGCATCGGCTACAACGGCATGCCCAACGGCTGTGACGACGACCTCATGCCCTGGTCCCGTTCTGCAGACAACCGCCTGGACACCAAGTACCCTTATGGTGAGAGGACACACACACACACACACACACACACACACACACACACACACACACACACACACACACACACACACACGTGTTGATTTTGACAGTAGATTTAGTTTTAATCATAGTCTTTTGAATAAAATTCCATTTAGTTTTAGTCATATTTGAGTCATCTGAAATGTTTTACTGTTTTAGTCGACTAAATATCCTAAGATTATAGTCGACTAAATCTGCAGTTGATTTAGTCGACTAAAATGTATTTTGGCGTTGCCTTGATGGTGTCGTAAAATGGCTGATTTTACACTTGGTTGCATGCTGAAAATAGCCGATCTCAGAGCGTAACACCCGAGCACAACCAAACATAAAATTACTTGTCTTTTAGTTCCACTGGATCTCTTCTCCACTAGTGTATAAATATTCCATTCTAGTTTCGTTTTTTATTTTGTTGCCAAAATTGTCAATATATTTAGTTTTAGTCATCATAGCTTAGTTTTTATTGTTTTCATCAGTGAAAAAAAGGTAGTCGACGGACATTTTTTGTCATAGTTTTAGTCGACAAAATCAACACTGAGAGCACACACACACACACACACACACACACACACACACACACACACACACACACACACACACACACACACACACACACACTAGACAGTTTGCAAGATCTCACAAGATCTTGTAGATGTGCTGTTTTTGTCGACTGTTTGTCTCCAGAATATGAACGCTAGGGTTCGTGTAAGTGATGTTAAAACAACGTTTTTTTGTTAAAAGGTTAAAGCTCTGTATTGTGCTAGTAATCATTGCTAGAGTGTTAGTTCAGTAACGGGAGTCTCCCTGTTTCTCCAGCTCTTTAATAAATGCATAATAATAGGATACATATTCGGGTAAGGGTACCCATTTATCAGCTTATTTTCTTTTAGTGTTCCAGTTCCAATTTTGTCTGCTCATTTCTTTGTGTCATCACTTCCAATTTCACGTGTTTAATCTGTATCCTGTATTATTACGATTATGCAAAAATATTATATCATATATAACATAAATATCATATGTTTAGCACTGTTATGTTTCTCTCCCAATCCCCAAATGTGAGACAGTTCACATTTTGACCTGTAGGGGGAGCTATTGGCTAAATAATGGCCACATAAAGACATCTTATTTGTACTCCCTCCCTCTCTGGCTTTCATAGTAATGGCTTAATTAGGATGGGCTGCCATCACCATATGGCATTATATACCAGAGCAGTCACTGCACTTTAACATTATCATTTATAAAATTGTATTCAATTCCTAAAAATGGCATTTATAAAACCCCAGTATTTTGGTATCCTCACAGGTGTGTGTGTGTGTGTGTGTGTGTGTGTGTGTGTGTGTGTGTGTGTGTGTGTGTGTGTGTGTGTGTGTGTGTGTGTGTGTGTGTGTGTGTGTGTGTGTGTGTGTGTGTGTGTGTGTGTGTGTGTGTGTGTGTGTGTGTGTGTGTGTGTGTGTGTGTGTGTGTGTGAGAGAGAGAGAGACTGGAGTGTGTTGTTGTTTGTCATCAATTTAAACGATCATTGGGCATAACGTGAAGCAGCTGGTGAGCAGCTGTTTGCTGGCTGTGTGTGTTATTGATCACAATGTTTCACCCAATTTTTTTATATAGAAATGGACTGGACTCAATACACACACAGGGCTCAATTGTATTAGGGCTGCAACATATCGCAAAACTGTGTGTGTACATAAATGTTGTGTTATGCGCCATGTTGTGCACTCGGGTGGCGTAGTGGTAAAGTCCCTGCCCACCACCACAGAGGTTGTGGGTTCGAATCCACTGTGTCCGGCTTTGTCGGGCATTTATGCGAACACAATTGGCCCGTGAGGGGCGGCACCTGTCAGCAGGGAGTGTTGGGCGGGAGGAGTAGGACGAAGACCCTACGTCATACATGGGCAACTGGCGGCCCCGGGGGCCACATGCGGCCCACACCTTCACTTAATGCGGCCCTTAGGTTAATATGGGAATACTGATATATATTGACTTCAGCTGTTACAACTCCAAACATACAAACATGACCTGCTTTAATTACTTCAGTCTATAGTAGTAGCTTAATGACTAGTATTAACATTATATTGTCTTTTTTATGTCCAATGTATTTGTATTGAAGTTAGTATAACTAAATGCATTTGAAATTAAATAAAAATGTTACTTTTCAGGATTCCAATTCAAAAATAGCAAAAAGAAAAACAGGATTCCAATTCAAAAATAGCTGAGTTTTCTACTGAGCAGATCTTTTTGAGTTTTGAGCTTGTAGGTCGCCTATTTTTGCTACTTTTGTGTGACAAAGAATGGCGAAGTATACGGCATTAATTTGTGAAAAAAAGTTGAAATTCGGAGATAAGAGGTGTCTGCCAGACAGTGTAATGTGGCCCTCTGGAGTGAGTGTGGAAATATAGTGGCCCTCTCCATCATCAAAGTTGCATCACCCCTGCCCTAGGTCCTCCCGGTGGGGGCTCCTCACTGGCAGGTGAGTCAATAGGATACAACAGCAGTGACAACACAGAAATGTGTGTGGGGAGGAATTAATTGGCATAACGACTACATTTGGGAGACCAAGGGGGTAACACATTATTGGCTACTCTAAATGTATAAAATATACCATTTTTTTTTTAGAGGTATGTTAGGATTAGACATTTAGAGGTTAGGTTTTGTTAGAGTTTAGAATTGCGTTTGAGCTTTTAGATCTGCTATTCTTCGGCTCTAGGGTTAGTTATTTTGTATTTATTTTGTTTGTATAGGAATGGGGTTGTGTCTGATAAAATTAATATCAAATATCTAAATTCTGAACCAAGCTACTTGTAGTTAGAACGGTTTATGTTAAACAGTGATGACCGAGAAGAAAAAACTACAAGGGAGAAAAAGCAGTTTTAGTGTGCGCTTTAGAATGGAGGCCGACGGGAAACGAAAAACCGGATCGCAAATCGTTCCGTTCCGGTGGTGTTACACTGAAAATGGTCCGTGTCGAAAATTGGAAGAAAAAAAAAAATAGAAAAAAAGGAAAAAGCACCCGGACCGTAGCACTACGGTCTCGGCGCCTAACAGTTGGATTTAATGGACCGTAGGACTACGTTCTTCGCGTTTAATGTGTTAAAATGTCCAAAAATCGCTGGCAAGTATCTAGCATAAAAAATCATATAGTTTGACATCCATACAGGTTGATGCCTTAATTTGCGGTGAAAAATCGACCAAATTTTGAATCAAAACTGTCGATTTATATTTGCTTTTTGATTTACTCATGACACAGTTTAAAAAATATATACTTTCAGGCAAATTAAGCGCACAAATAAGGTCGCACGTGTAAAGTCCTTAAAGGTTATTTAAATGCAAAATAAAATAAATGCAAACGTTTTTCAAGGCTTGTTTGCACTGACTGTTTTTGTTAAATAGATACTAGAAATTGTTCACAATCAGCTGCAGTAGAATTTGTTCATAAAGTGACAAAACTTGCTCGAAAGTGAAATATCCCTTTAATCGTCCCCAGACTCTTTTAATTAAGCTTCTCGATTTATTCCATTAATCGTAAAATGTGATCGATAGAATAATCAACTAGGAAAATAAATAATCACTTGTTGCAGCCGTAAAAAAAAAAACACATATTACTCCTTGTTTAATTTATATCATAAGCGCCATCACTCATTATTATGATTGTCAGCAACCTTCCCAGGGTGGTGGCATTTAGTGTAGCTTTTCTAATCGTCCCCTAGACGCCAGACTTCTTTTTATTGTGACATTCTCAGATGAGAGATGAAACGGCACAGAGTTCAAGCCTATAATCTTTATTTCTTTATTTTTTTCCCCCCCAGTCCCACGCAGAGGGGCTTTGTGGTGACATTTAACCCATTAAGACCGGGAACGCATCTGTGTCATTTTTAGATTTTAGCTATAACCATTTTTTTAAATACTTTTGGCTATTCAAAAATAGCAGATATACAAGCTCATAGCGCGGCACCGAGTGCCACGCTATGAGCTTGTAGATCTGCTATTTTTTTTTTTTTTAATCTTGAACATTTCTGCACATTTTTGAATACATAAATATTATTTTAAAATTTTTTTTTTAACTCAAATCTTTGCTTCTGGGAAGGTCCCTGGAACAAAACCTTTTCATGTCAAGGATCCCCAAAATTATGCAGATCTACAAGCTTGTAGCGTGACACTCTGTAACGCGCTACAAGCTTTTATATCTGCTATTTATAAAAAAATAGAAAATAAAAAAAATCTAGAAAAATAGCCAAAGTATAAAATAATGGCTAAAATCTAAAATGACACAGTATGCGTGCCCAGATTGAATGGGTTAACTGTCAGAACAACCTCTTAAAACACTCAGTGATTATTCCCTGCATGTGCCCAGGAAACAAAGACAATGTCGTCGACTGGTGGAAACCTGGTATGTCCAAAAAACATTCCTTTTTTAATTATTATTATAAAACAAAAAACAAATTGTAAATAGCCCCCACGAGCTCACAGCGCGTCGTGTGAGCTTGTAGATCTTCTATTTTCACGTGTATTGTATGATGACAATAGAGCATTCATTTATGAAAAAAAACATAACAAGTTGAAATATGGAGATACGCGGTTTCTGCCCGGCAACAAAAGGCTGGCTGCTGTTGGAATTGTCACTCGTCGTGACACACACAGCTGGAGCTCCATCTGTCTTATCTTGTTGTGTCAACAATGACACGCAACACGTCATTGTTAAGATAACATAGACGTTTTATTTATCCCTCTGGGGAAATCTGATAATATAATTAATTCAACCGCAGTAGCAAGTGATATACTGTATGTACCAACAGAAAGACCAAATTATCAATTAACTATTGATTATTTTCCTAGTGATTCTTCTATCAATTTACTTTTTCGACTAATCGAAATGGCGAGAAGCAGGATCTTTTTTAAATACTGTATGTGTTTAGTCATGGCCTATAAAGACATCCTGGTGCCAATATAGAGTTATAGTCAAAGGGCCACCTATCGCTGCCTTGAAGTTATTGTCCCTATACTACTTACAAACTACTCCTACTGTACATTTGGTCACTAACCTTTTACAGTGGTCACTAACCTTGGTGTCAAATTGGACAATGATTTTAAGTTTGACAAACAGATTAACTCTGTTGTTAAATCCAGCTTTTATCAGCTGAGGCTCTTAGCCAAAGTCAAGTCTGCTGTAACCCTCTCTGACTTTGAACGTCTTATCCATGCTTTTATCTCAACCCGACTCGACTACTGTAATGCACTTTATGTTGGCATTAGCCAAGCCTGCTTGTCACGACTACAGTTAGTCCAAAACGCGGCTGCTCGCCTCATAACAGGGGCACGGAAATATGATCACATCTCCCCTATTCTTGCCTCCCTACACTGGCTCCCTGTTCGTTACAGGATTCAGTTTAAGACTTTAATGTTTGTCTTTAAGTCTTTAAATGGGCTGGCACCATTATACATATCCGAACTTCTACCTCCCAATAATGGTACAAGGGTCTTGAGGTCTACTGACCAGTCACTCCTTAAGGTCCCAGCAACAAAGTTGACACGGGGAGATAGATAATTTTCCTCCATAGCGCCTACACTGTGGAACGAGCTGCCACCCCATGTTAGAGTGTCTCAAACCTTGCCTGTGTTTAAATCACGTTTGAAAACTCACTTGTTCTCCTTGGCATTTGAAAATTCAGATTGAGAAGCTGCTGCGTCCCCCAGGCATTGTGTCAATCGTTGTCTTGTTCATTGTGTGTGTTTCTCTTGTTTATTTTACTGAGTGTACAGCACTTTGGTTCAACACTGTTGTTTTTAAATGTGCTCTATAAATAAAGTGGATTGGATTGGATTTGTACTCATGTTGCTTTGGTGGCCCGTGGCTACCGCACGTCCCCACATGGAAGTGTGAAGGCCTGGTCCTCACTGCTTGCTGCTATAATAATAATGAACAATAATAATTATTGTTGTATTTATACTTTTTTTTTTTTTACAAGAGAATATCACAAATCTTGATGACAGATCTCAACTGAACACAGCGCGATGCGTAGTCAGCTTTGTGTATTTCTGCCATGAATACAGGTGTGTGTGCCTTGAGATTCTGACTTGCCCATTGGTGCGCTTTGGGCACAAAAGTGTGTGTGTGTGTGTGTGTGTGTATGTGTGTGGTATTGCGTGTGTGGTATCCATGCAGCTGTATATGCCTCTCCTGGCCTGCAGGGATATGCTAATCTACTGCTGACAGGGACTATTCATAACCTCATAATTAGTGCTGCAAAGAACCATACCCCCCCCCCCCCACACACACACACACACACACACACACACACACACACACACACACACACACACACACACACACACACACACACACACACACACACACACACACACAGACACACCTTAGGGATGCACGATTTAGACATTTTGGCCCTTATCTGATAATAACCCATTAATTGCATGGTCTAATGACTCAATCAATAACCATACCAATATAGCAGCGCTAAGTTTCCAAGAGTGGGGGGGGGGGGGGGGGGGGGGGGGGGTGTGTGTGTATGTGTGTGTGTTTTTCTAGGTACAGATGCAGACTTTTAGAAAAACTGTGCTTTCTTATTTCCTGGTTTATTAGGCCTGCTGAGCGGTCTGTTTAAAAAATGTATATCGTCACTATCAGGCAAAAACTTCTTATATCTCTAACTTTTTGTGTGTTTTTATTTTTCCGTAAATGAATGCCCTACTTCAGTGGTTCTCAAAGTGGGGTCCGGGGACCCCCAGGGGTCCTTGAGGGGGTTCCAGGGGTCCCCAGCCAAGTTAATAATTATTAACCAAATTGACCCTTATGTGTCTGTAACTCTGAGAGTGTACAAATGGAACCAAATGGACCCGTTAAATTAAATTAACACTGATGATGATACTACAGTGTAGATTGGGACCCCCAAGAAATTAAAATGGTTGAGTCCCTGGCATTTCTTTTCAAATGGGGGTCCGTGTGTGGGCTAATGTGTGTCAATTTGGGGGTCCTCAACGCGAAACCCCAACTAGCTGGAGGAAATTCATAAATTACCTATCCTCCCCTAAGAGCACAAGGGTTTAAGTCAAGTAAGTCAACGCGGAAAAGTTTGAGAACCAATACCCTACTTGATCATACTACAGGGTCACGCAAAAATAATTGCGATTAACGATATTATCGTGATAATCAAAATATGCTTAAAATGCCACTTATGTTAACCACTTGAACCCCCAGCATCCCTATTCTGGGGGGAACGTGCACGAAAAAATAGCAGATCTACAAGCCGCGTTTCGAGCTTGCAGATCTGTTACTTTTGATGCTTTTGAAATTGAATCCTGAGAAGTAACAGTTTTGGACTTCCACCCGACAGAGATGAGCACATACTAGCTCAAACGACAGATCTGTCAAGATGAAAACATTTTTCCAACTTGTTGCTTTTATTTTTTTTCTACAAGTAGACTCTTTTGAAAGCTTCCCCAGAAAACACTGATTGAATCCTCAGCCTTCAATCATCACAATAGGCTTTTTTTTTTTCAGCTTCACAGTCAACATTATAAAACACCATTTTTAAAGGGTAGGGTGAGTGATTTTCCTTTATTAAAATGAGTGGTAAATGGCTCTATTGTCTGATAGTAATCATTGCTATAGAGTGTTTGTTCCGTAACAGGGGGTCTCTCTGTCTCTCCAGCTCTTCAGTAAACAGGAAAAAAAATAAAAAATTCAGACCCGGGCTACCAAATGATGACACAGAGAAATGAGCAGACAAAATTGGAACTGGAACACTATAAAAAATGAACCTGATAAATGGGTGCTCTCTCCTGGGGATGGGACAATAATCATGATAATCGTTTATCGTGATAAAAAGCGCTCACAATAATCGAATTGCAGAGATTTTAAGTTATCCTGAAATTGTCTCCATCATACACTAGGATGAATTAGCCTTTGTTGAGTTACGACTTCCAAAAAATAGCAGATCTACATAGGCTAACAGAGGTCTTCAACAGGGGGTCCGGGACCCGTAGGGGGTCCTCAGAGTTACTACAGGGGGTCCGCCAAATCTTTGTGTGATATATTATTTTTTTCCTTAACTTGAACCTATAGCATCCCTATTCTGAAGATTTTTTGCCAAAAATAGTGGCAAAAAATCACTCTCAGAGTGATTTGTCAATGTATATCGTACAAGTTTTTCAGGTGGATATGAACATAAACATGTTTTAGCTGTGCTTTTTAAAGGTGTGTATTTTTGTTGGCGTTTCTTTTTTATTACACAATATTTTTTTCGGACTTTTTTTAAATCTCACCACTGACAAATACCACATAATGCAAAAATAAATAAATAAAACTAACATTAAAACCTTAAAAAAAAATGCAATGAAAAAACTAGCATACCCACTAAAAAAAAACTAATTGACATCCTGGCATGCCAAAATAGGAATGCCAGTATGAAAGTGGTCGAGGGCTCAAATTAAACCAGTGATCACAGCATGTTTTAGTCTGGCTAAAAGCTGTGAAAGTAATGTTTTTGTGGGGGCGTTGCATTGACTCCTCTCTCTCTCTCTCTGTCTGTTTCTCTCTTTCTCTGTGTGTATTTCTCTCTGTGCGTGTCTCTCTCTCTGTCTCTCTCTCTCTGTGTCTCTCTCTCTAGTGTGTCATGCTGAGCTGAATGCCATCATGAATAAGAACAGTGCCGATGTGAAGGGCTGTTCCATGTACGTGGCCCTGTTCCCCTGCAACGAGTGTGCCAAGCTGGTCATTCAGGCTGGTAAGTGGCAACGCGTGTGGCACGCACGTTTGAATTACTATGCTTGTGTGAGAGCATCCACATTTTTTTTAACCCTAAAACCCGAGTTATACTAAAGTTGCACTCCGGTGTCATGCACCAGATCAAAATTGGATATTATCGTCAAAATATTGATCTATCTAGTTTTTTGGCCATAATTGAATAACTCAAATTATTATAATATCTGTGAACGTAGATTGTTTGTCTTTTATTTATTATTGATAGTATATAGATGATTGTGTTGATAGCAGTGCAGTCAAGAGTAAGACTCTATCGTTGGTTATCAAAGTACTTTTTCCCCTTGTTTTATTTTTTCTTCAAAATAGTCGCTTAAGTAGTAAATTCAATTCATTGTTTTTATTGCGATTTACAATGAAAGACTTTGGCTCAATTGCCTCTTCTATTTAGTTCTTCACATCGGTGGTGTTATTTTATTTTTATTACAATTTAGGCATTTAGCGGACGCTCTTATCCAGTGCGACTTAAAGTAAGGAAGGTAATCCAAGAACGAAGCATCAGTCTAAACAATTTACTATCTAAATAATACTCTTTACATTGAAACTAATAGGATACCAGGCAAACTGTTCAAGAAAAACAAGCCTAAGTAATAAGAGGCACGAGAGAAATTGACCACGGTATGTCTACATGGTCGTCTTTTTGTTGTTTATAATTAAACTATATTATTTTAGGGCTTGGTGATATTGGACATGGATTTAATTGCTGTGGCTGTTCTGGTTTGACAATAATTGGGGTTGAGCAAAATGTCAAAATGTTGTGTTTCATGGCTCTATAGCAAGCAAGCAACATTATTGTGTTTTTCACCATTCGCTCTAGATCAGTGGTTCTTAAACCTTTTGATAATATTAATATCTAAAAAATGCATAGCGCTAAGTACCCAAAGATGCTGTACATGGGGTGTGTGGGGGGGGAGGGGGAGAAGAAAACCACAAAAGAACAACTTTACTAGGAAATAAACACTGAGAAAAGGTTAACCCATTAACACATTGACCGCCAGAGGTTAATCTCATAATGTACTCACCAGTGCCAATGTGTTATTGTTGTTTTTAGTTTTTTTTCACGTCGCCATAGACCTTGTTAAAATCCTTAAAATTAAGCTGTGCACTGTTTGTAAACATCGCGGAGATCTGCCTGGTTCGATCAGTGAAAACCATGTGTCAAACGGGGCATCCATGTTGTAGTTAGAACGGTTTATGTTAAACAGTGATCACCGAGGAGAAAAAACTACAAGGAGAAAATGGAGTTTCAGTTTCGTCATTACAACGAGGGCCGACGGGATCGGCAAAACCGGATCCCGAATAATTCTGTTTCCGGTGGTGTTACAATGAAATGTGCCGTATCGAGAATTGAAAAAATCGAAAAAAAGGAAAAAGCACCACAGCTCGGGGATCGGCGGTGGTAGTGTTAAGACTGGGGAACCATCTGTCATTTTTAGATTTGAGCTAAAAAGCATTATTTTACACTTTGGCTATTCAAAAATAGCAGATATACAAGCTCATTGCGCGGCACCGAGTGCCGCACTATGAGCTTGTAGATCTGCTATTTTTGAGAAATCGTGAAAATTTGTGCAAATCTTTGAATATATATATTTTTAAAGCAAACATTTGTAACTCCAATCTTTGCTTCTGGGGGTCCCTGGAACCAAATATTTTGAGCTGCGGGTCCGCGGCCAAATACATATCGTTTTGGGGTCCTTGACATGAAAAAGATTGAGAACCACTGACATAGTAACATATGTTTAAAAACTGTGGAATGATTTTCATTTCAAGAACCTCCATAACTCTAAGAGGGTTCCATTTGGTTCAATGTGTACTCAATTCTAACCATCATGCAAAAATAATTATGATGTGGTCAAACTTTTTATGGAATAATTGTGACAGGACTAGTTCCTTGTTATGGGGGTCCTTGGAATAGAATAAAATAAAACAGTTTGAGAACCACTGGAGTAGACATTCCTGTCTGTGTCAACAGGGGGTGCTGTGGCTTTACTGTTGAGACTGAACACTTAAGCTGGAATTATTATTTTGTGTCTCTCTTTCTCTCCATCACTTCTACATTTTTACCTGGTTCTTTTTCTCATCATTTTGCCACCATTTTTCCAGATTCACTTTTATCAAACATTAACCCATTAAAACCGTGAACCATTATTTTATACTTTGCTATTTTAGAAAAATCATGAACATTTTTCGCAAATCTTTGAATATATGTATTTTTTTAAAGCGTATATTTTGAACTCAAATCTTTGCTTCTGTAGGGGTCCCTGGAACAACATATTTTCAGATGGGGGTCCGCGACCAAATGCATATAATTTTGGGTGGTCCTTGACATGAAAAAGTTTGAGCAACATACGTTTTTTCAAAAAACTGTTAGGATTTAGAAGACATTTGTAGAATCCCAAGCAAAGATTTGAGTTACAAATGTTCATTTAAAAAAAAATATATATATATGCATTTAAAGATTTGCACACATTTTCAAGATTTTTCAAAAAATAGCCCAAAGAAATCTAAAATGACGCAGATGCTTTCCTGGTCTGAATGGATTAAATAGGAGCATTGAAATGTAGTCGGCGTCCTTCTAGCTCAACCTCTTTAGATCTTGTAGCCCAGAGGTCTTCAACGTTTTCAGGCCAAGGACCCCTTGGCTGAGAGAGAGAGAAAGCAGGGACCCCCATTATATATTGTATAAAGTATTTTTTAATTTCATAGATTTCATAGGCAGCTTCATAGACTTGTTTCACAGCACTATCATGTTGGATTCATTTTAATGTGTATTTCCAGACATTTAACCATGCTCTAAAAACAATACTTAGTAAACCTGACCTTTCACTCTGTACTTTCTGTACTTTCACTCTTTTTTCCCCCCTATACCGAACCACTTTGCCGAAAATAGTAGATCTACAAGCACACAAACTATTTTTGGCTAAAGTTCTCCTCAGAATAAGGATGCTTGGTTGAAGTGGTTAATGTAAAAATCACAAAGATTTGGCGGACCCCCTGTAGTAACTCTGAGGACCCCCTAGGGGTCCCGGACCCCCTGTTGAAGACCTCTGTTGTAGCCGATGGATGGAGTTAGAGCAGAGGGGTCAGGGGTCATGAGGAGTGGGCAGCGTTCTTTACCAGAGGGCCGTCACTGACTTCAATAAAGTGAGACACTTTGGACCAGTGTTGATTTTGACAGCAAATTCCATTCATATTTGAGTCATCTGAAATGTTTTACCGTTAGTCTAGTTTTAGTCGACTAAAATATCATAAGATTATAGTCGACAAAATCTACAGTTGATTTAGTCGACTGAAATGTAGTTTGGTTGGTGCCTTGATGGCGTCGTAATGGCTGATCTTACACTTGGTTGCGCGCTGAATAGCCGGTTTCCTGTCATTCCGTACCCTTTGGACCATAACAAAAAGTCACATACAAGTGCATCCGCATTACAACTAAATTGTATTTTAACTACAGTGTAATATCACTAGTCTGTGTCGGCGGTGTGTAACCGCTCATGTGTGCTTTGAAAAAAATAAAAAATAAAAACATTCAGCCCTTTTTTTTCTCATGCATGCACACTGCATCACTGTTATATGTATTTACAGTTCAATACATTCTATCATGTTGTTCAAATGGCAGTGTGTATCCAAATGTAACCAGGTGGGGAGAAAAAGGTCTCTACAAAAAATGCAAATAAACTAAAACAGGCTTTTAGAATGAGACCAAACAGAGAGGAATTCCTTGCACGTTCTACTGAGAAATAATCCATCTGCCCGGTAACACATACTGTGTCATTTTAGATGTATTTTGCGGTAACCATTATTTTATACTTTGGGCTATTCAGAAATAGCTTGTAGATCTGCATTTAGTTTTTTGCTATACTCATCTTTGAATATATATGTTTTTTTTAAAGCAAACATTTTTTAACTCAAATACTTGCTTCTGGGGATTCAAGAAATGTCTTCTAAATCATGTTTTCTTCATTTATTTTTTTACTTATGTTGCTATAATATATATCAGTGGTTCTCAAACTTTTTAGATGTCAAGGACCATTGTCTTGAGATGCAGAAGTAAAGATTTGAGTTAAAAATGGATATATTATATTCAAAGATTTGCACACATTTTCACTTTTTTTTTCTTTTCTTCAAAAATAGCAGATGTACAAGCTCATAGCGCGGCACTCGGCGCTATCTGCTATTTTTGAATAGCCAAAGAAATCTAAAGTGACACAGATGTGTTCCCGGATTGAATGGGTTAATTTCAAACTTGTCTATTTTTATTTAAAATAGTGTATGCTGTAGAACTTCATATAAAGGCCATAGAAAATCCATACATTTTTTTCCATGGAGATTTCAGGAAATATCAATTATTTTAAGCCTGGAACTGGAAGCCATCCAGGCTCATGGTGAATCGTGACCATAAAACATTTGATTCTGTGTCAATTTATTTTTGAATATTTAATTATATTATATAATATATTTAATACCCTTTTTTTTGGGTGGTTTTCATTTTTTTTTTGACACCGAATCAAATGTTTTATGGTCATGATGATTCACCAGGAGCCTATACAATAATTTATATAAATATTTTCGAAAATCTCTGTGTGAAAAATGTATGGGTGTTCTACCTGTGGCACCACAAAATGGCCGCCACTGCTATGCCATATAGGAAGCTATAGATGGGAAATAGATAGGTTTGAAACATAGTTTCTAACCTATTCATTATTTATATAAAATATTGTATGGCATAAATATTTGATTAAATACTGCAGATCTCTCTCTCACTCTCACTCTCACTCTCACTCTCTCTCTCTCTCTCACACACACACTCTCACACACACTCTCACACACACACACACTCTCACACACACACACACACACACACACACACACACACACACACACACACACACACACACACACACACACACACACACACACACACACACACACACACACACACACACACACACACACACACACACACCCAACCAACCAACCATATTTGCTGCTGAGAAACGCACTCTTATGCAAGATCAAATGAACGATTCCTACTTTACATCTATACTCTGTATCCTCATTTTAATAAGGTTAGGTCATGTAATGGTTTAAATAAAAGCCCAGGATATTAATTGAAGTTTTATGGAGAGCAGACGTAAACGCTCTGAGCAATGTGCAGTGATAAAACAGGAACAATCCATTCCTTCACATGTACTCTGTATAACCTATATTTTTGTAATGTGTTTTTTTTGTTTAAAGGTGTTGTAAGCGATGAAAGAAACAAATGAGCAGACAAAACACTATAAAATGTAAGCTGAGGATTTTGCGAGAGAAATAAGCAACTAGGTCTATGAAAACGAGCCCAAAAGAAGTGACTATAGCCCACATGAGCACTTCAAACCTATATACTTTGAATATAGCCAATCTACAAGCTCACAACGCGTCGCATCGCAAGCTTGTAGATCTGCTATATTCAAAACCATCTTGAGGGGGAAAAAATGCAAAATGTGGAATATTTCTTTTTAACACAAATCTGGTACAAGGGTCCCTGGCACAAATTATAATTTCAGATGGGGGTGGGGGGGGGACAAGCCTGAACTCGCTTATAATAAGCAGACCTGGCAACACAGGTTATTTCTCCTGATGAATGCCGGCTGTGTGTCCATTTGGCTTGCGTTGCATCACTTCACTGACATTTCATGACAGCATTTAAATTGATGCCGTCGTCATTCTGAAATAACCGGGATTTACCGGATTACCGGCGTAGCCTACCACCCGCCCGCCCGTAATCTATCTTCACTGACGATGTCGTTCTCCTCTTCCCTCTGTCCCCTAACACATTGTGTGTGTGTGTGTGTGTGTGTGTGTGTGCAGGTATCAAGGAGGTTATCTACCTGTCTGATAAGTACCATGACAGCCCAGAGATGACTGCCTCCAGGAGAATGCTCGGCATGGCTGGCGTGGAATGCAGGTGTGTAACACACACACATTACCTCTTAACTCAATAGGTGCCAGAGGTTTATTAAAACAGGGTACATCTAGTGCCAGCGATCTCGCCGTTTACGCTGTGCTGTTTAGAGCTGTAGAATCGACGAGGAGCACCCAGATGTAAACAATGGATGCGTGTATGACAATGGATGGTCCTGGCTAACGCCTGGAACAATAACATCTCTCACACGAGTCACCATTGCGGAGTGATCGCGCATCGAAAATGACTAGTTTTCCCCCATGTAAAAAGTTAAGGAGATGTGGAGGTTTTTATCAAGGAGATAGAATGGGAGCGGATGGAAGGGAGTTTTTTTTTGGCACGGTGATCCATCTGTCCCTTCCATTTAAGAGGCACTGTGGGTGATTCCAAAGTTGCGCTAGCCCCGCCCCTTGTGGAACAATTTCACAGAGATCTCCGGTTATGGCACTCAACGTGCGTCTTTGCAAAACCGGAGATTCACGGTTTTGGCACCCAAGGAGTTAACTATTTAGCTGCCAAAGACGTATATATACGTCTTTTAATAATCAGCTGTTGTCCGCCAAAGACGTATATATACGTCTTTGAAAAAAAGGAAAAATTTTTATTTATTTTTTGTGAATTTTTTTATAATTTCAACCCTTGTCGAATTACGAACAGATTAGGAGCTAAAAATGTTCGAAGATTTGCTGCTCCATTCATTTCAATGTTAAAATTCAAACGGACAAACAATTCACTTTGTTTTTTGGTTTAAAACTACTGGTTTTGAGCTATATTGAAACATCAAACAACACATGTCAACGAGGTCAAAATGACCTCGTTGACATTTGTGAAACCACACCTGAATCTCATCTGTGATTAGAAACCATCTGGGGATCAATCATACTGGAGGAAAAAAATCTGTGGCTACGCGAACAGGTACCAAAATCATGGCAAAACCCTGGCAGAGGCTACAGACTGTTCTGAAAAAACTCTGGCAGTCAATGTGTTAATTAGGGCTGTCACGATTATGACATTTTACTTGACGATTAATTCAAATAATTACGAATAACGATTTAATCGTGTTTTTATCGTTGAACACTAGAACAGGGGTCTTCAACAGGGGGTCCGGGACCCCTAGGGGGTCCTCAGAGTTACTACAGGGGGTCCACCAAATCTTTGTGTGATTTGATTTTTTTTTTACCTTAACCACTTAACCCTAGCATCCCTTTTATGAGGAGAATTTTAGCCAAAAATAGCCGATCTACAAGCCCACAACGCCTCGCGCTGCGAGGCGTTGTGAGCTTGTAGATTGGCTATTTTTGGCAAAGAGCTATCGGTGTAGAGGGAAAAAAGAGCAGACCACATAAACAAAAAAAAGTCGAATCCGAAACACAATTTTATACAAAATAGAGGGGGTCCCTGCTTCATCTCTCTCTCAGCTAGGGGGTCCTTGGGCTGAAAACATTGAAGACCCCTGCACTAGAACATGTGAATAAAAATGTACATGGGCAAAGCTTGAAGTGTGCAAGACACTGAGGCTCTAATGTCTCCCTGTGAGCAGGCTGGTGCCATGCATGGTTTCATTTCTGTGAGAGTGAATGTCGTGCACATTGTAAAGTGCTTTTGTATGAAGGCGCTGTACAAAGGCATCATTCTTACCATTATGAAGGCCTCGTCTACTTGTACAATTACAATGTCAGTTTAGTCTTATCCAGAGGTACTTAATGTATACTTATTCGTATGCCAGTATCACATGCCAAAAAACTCTGCTTATTCCAATCGCACACTTATTAACACATTGGCTGTCAAGATATTAAGCATAGTTTTCTATCCCCATGCCAGCGTAATTACCTTAAATCAACGATCGTTGAAACGCCGTGGAAGATACATTGTGTACAAAAAAAACACGAAAAAAAGAGTTCCTGTGGGAAGGCGGAGGGATCTGTGAATCCACAGGGACAATAACGTTCCAACCACGATCGGCCATTTTGGGGCTTTGGTCCGCTGAAAACGGGTGGTTTTCAATGCAAAAAAAAAGGAAACTGAGTTACAGCGGCAGTGGCTCGGGGGTAGAGTGGTCGGGTAGAGTGAACTGGAAAACCGCAAGGTTCCCAGTTCGATCCCGGGCTGGGGCGCTCCCCTAGAGTTAGTGTGGAAGTGTCCTTGAGCAAGACGCTGAACCCCTAATTGCTCCCAATGAGCAGGTTGGTGCCTTGCATGGTTTCCTCCGCCATCGGTGTATGAATGTGTGTTTGAATGGGTTAATGGCACAATCAATGTAAAGCGCTTTGGATAAAAGCGCTATATAAATGCACCATTTACCATTTACAGCTGTTTTTCTGAAAATCCCATCGTTGGGGCGGATGGCTTCCTTCTTTTTTGGAAGGACGTCACATCCGACTACTTCTTCTCTGAGTGACGATCGATCATTCCAAAGCTGTGTTAGGTCGCCCCTTGTGGAATTTTCAAAAAAGATATATGTTTTTTTGGAAAGAACGCATCAACTCGATCTTGGCCATCAAGTGATGCATTTGAAAGAACGAGTATATGCGATCTTGGTAATCAATGTGTTAAAGGGATAGTTCACCCCCAAAATGACTTTTTTTTTCCCCTATCGATTAGTCACCCCATGGAGACTTTTATGTATATATTTTTTTGTTTTTGTCTCATTCCTAAGCCAATCATTTGATGACCGGCAGCGGTTCCGGTAGGGATAAACAATTGAAAAAGGTGACGAGGGATGAACAAGCATCTCTGGGGGGGAAAATGGTGACAAGAAGAGATTGAAGGAGCAAGGAGTGTAGTTTAAAGAGGAACATGAAGTCAACAGAGATGGATTAGACTTTAGAGGGTTGAGGGAGATGGAGAGAAAGAGGAGAGACTAGCAGAAGGAGAGGGAGCGATAGAGGAGAGGATGAGAGGGGAGCATACATACATCAATGTATTTACAGTAGCCTCCCCAGGGTCTGTCTGGTACATTTCACCCAAACATGATGGATATTAACTTCTCTTTCCTGGACTGTCTCTCTGTCTGTCTCTCTTGGAGTTCTCTCTAACTGGGCCCTACTGGGCAGACCTGGGGCTCGGCTCGGCCCGAACAATTACCATACTTTGAGGCCCAAAAAAACAGAAAACCAGAAAAGGTCTCATTATCTGCTTAATATCATCAAAGTCACGCATCCAACAAGCTTTGAACTGAGCAGATTGGACTTTCCGTTCCAGAGATAATGGCCAAGACATCTTGAAAACGACCACTTTTGCCGATTTTCGATTGAGTTTTAGCCATTGTCGCCGTTTTTCTTTAAAATAAATAAAAATGTTTTATAATATATGAGATAACGCGATCCAAAGATTTGCTGCTCCATTCACTTCAATGTTAAAAAATACATTTTCCTGTGTTTTACCATGTATTTTTGAGTGAAACATGCTATTATCAAACAACAAATGGTCGCGATGACCTCGTTGATATTTGTGAAACCACACCTGAAAACCCTCAGTGATTAGTAATCATCAGGGGATCAATCATACTGGGGATAAATAGTCTGTGACTACTTGAAAAGGTAAGAGAATCGCAAAATCCTGGCACTGGGACCACACAGCCAGAAATATGTCTGGCACTGAATGAGTTAATAACACGGGCTAGGAACGTAAATGTTTACCTGAGTAACGTTCACTTTGAGCTGCTTCCAACACATCCACTGCCATTCCAGACGGCCTTACCGTTAGGCCGCTAGAGGCAGTTGAAAGTCATTTTTTGGGGGTAATAGATTATTTTTCGCGTATGGTCGGGTACGGGCAGAATTTGAGAACTCTAGTCTCTCTCATAGAGGTGCAACAGTTACTCAAACTAACCAATTGAATCGATTAATCAGTTCTTAAAAAGCATACATTTTGTGGAGAAAACACATGTTCTATTCCTGTTTTGTATAGGTGACAAATATCATTTTTTACGATTACATAGTATAAGACGGGGCTCATGTGGTTAATCCGACTAAGCAATTTAGTCTGTTATAAAAAACAAGAATGAATCTATTGGAATCTTTCCACAGTGGTTCTTTGACATTACTAATACCAAAACACGTGTCTCCATTATTTGATTGATTTCTGAAAAAAAGTAATCAACGGTATAATTACTTTATTATCTTCAGTCAATATTTGCAGCCTTACTCTCTCTCATTTCTTCTGTTCAATATGACCAGAACCTGGACGAGCAGGTACTGTAGATTTAGTAGTGGTGTGTGTTTAACTCATTCAGATCGGGAACGCATCTGTGTCATTTTTAGATTTCTTTGGGCAATTCAAAAATAGCAGATATACAAGCTCATAGTGTGGCACTGAGTGCCGCACTATGAGCTTGTAGATCTGCTATTTTTTGTTTGTTTTTAATCGTGGAGTGTGTGTGTGTGTGTGTGTGTGTGTGTGTGTGTGTGTGTGTGTGTGTAAAAAAAACGTGTTGCTATAATATCAGTGGTTCTCAAACTTTTTCCATGTCAAGAACCCCCCAAAATGATATGAATTTGGCCGTGGACCCCCCATCTCAAAGTATTTTCTTCCAGGGACCCCCACCAGAAGCAAAGATTTGAGTTAAAAATGTTCCCTTTTAAAAATATATAAATTCAAAGATTTGCACAAAGTTTAATGATTTTTCAAAAAAAATAGCAGATCTACAAGCTCATAGCGCTATGAGCTTGTAGATCTGCTGTTTTTGAATAGCCAAAGAAATCTAAAATGACATGCCTCCCCGATCTTAAAGGGCTAAAATTCATATAATGAATGTTTGTGCTTGTCTCTTCACCTGTGTGTGTGTGTGTGTGTGTGTGTGTGTGTGTGTGTGTGTGTGTGTGTGTATGTGCGCGTGTGTGTGTGTGTGCGCTGCAGGCAGTTCAAGCCCAGGAGGACGCAGATCGTCATTGATTTTGACTCCATCAACCAGGCTGGATCGTCGGAGGCTCAACCAGCATGCAGCCAGGCTGGAACGGCTGCGCTCGCGTCAGGGAGCGAGGGAGCACCAAAGACTGTGTGAAAAGGAGAGAGAGAGAGAGAGAGAGAGAGAGAGAGAGGAGAGGGCCATGGTGGCTCTTGTATTTTTTTTTCCCCCTTTCTCTTCCTTATTTGCTTTGTACCAAAGGCAGAATACTCAAGGATATCTTGACTTTCTATGTCTCTGATCAGCCAGACAGATATTCTCAAAGTTAAAGAAAGAAAGAAGAAAAAATATATGTTTTCATGCTTCGCCTTTCATGGCTGCTCGGCATGACTGAACATTTTCATTTTATTCCTTTTATTAGATTTTTTATATTTTAATCCATTCAATCCGGGAATGCAGCTGTGTCATTTTGGATCTCTTTTGGCTATTCAAAAATAGCAGATATACAAGCTTGTAGATCTGCTGTTTTTTTTTTTTTTTGTGAAAATGTGTGCAAATCTTTAAATACTGTATATATATTTTTAAAGGGAACATTTGTCAAATATTTTTGTTCCAGGGACTCCCCAGAAGCAAGTATTTGAGTTACAAATGTTCGCCGCCCTATGAGCTTGTATATCTGCTGTTTTTGAATAGCCAAAAGAAATCTAAAATGACAGACATGCGTTCCCGGATTCAATGTTTTAAATGTTCTCTTTTATTGTATTTAATTTTTTGAGTGGATGTCTCACTCCTATAAACACCCTTCAAAACAAGGGAGGAGTTGGGGCCTTATAAGGCAGTAAAGGGGGGGGGGGGTGGTAAGGGGCGTGCACTCACGTTCATATTTGTACCCCTTCTTTTACTTCTGAGATGTTTGCTGCATGTTCTGGGTTCTGAGGCTTTTAGCCGCTCAAGGCCAATGGATTACTTGTCTTACCAATATAACAGTTTAATTTTGACAGTCGTGGGAAGGACTGATTTATTCAGAAAAGGGTGACCAAGGGTTGGTAAAAAAATAAAAATTGGGTCAGGTACTATGTTACATTTGCGGTCAAGTTACAGAACTACAAACTATATATAAATATAGCAGGGTCAACTAAAACTTAATTTATATTGTGTTGTATGACGGTGTCACACTTTGAATAAGTATATACAGTATTAAAGGGATAGTTCACGCCCAAAATGACTTTCTTTCTATCGATTAGTCACCCCATGGACACTTTTTGTTTTTGTCACATTCCCAAGCCAATAATTTGATGACCGGTAGGAGACACAGTGAGTATCCTTTGTGTCTCCTACCGGTCCACTTTGTGTCTCCTACCGGTCCACCGGTCATCACATTTATTGGTTTAGGAATGCGACAAAAACGGTAAAAAAAATGTCCATGAATTCAAGTCTCCATGGGGTGACTATTTGCTAGAATAGGGTGAACTATCCCTTTAAACATAATTTATTTTAAACTCTGTAGACCCCAGTTCTCCTCAGCTGGCTTAACGTTTACATTAACCGTGAAGTCAAGAAGCAATCGGTTAAAGTACACAGTATTCCTCTGGTAGAGAGTTCTCATGTTCTCTGACCATGTGAGAGTATAGTGAACCATGTCCTGAACCACAGGTTCAGAGTGTGGACCTTCTCAGAGCCTCTCCACTGAGCAAAGATTGACTGTTACACTCTTCTGCTCCACTGACTATAAAGTTTTATTTTTTTGGCAGATGGACGGTGTTCTCATGCCCTACTAGTGTTAGTTCTCATGGATTAAAGTTCTCAGTCGCCACGACTGATTTCAGTCATTTGGATTCCATAGAAGCCAGCAGCATGTTTTCTATGGATGTTGCGCAGCAAAAATAGCCTATCTACAAGCTCTCAATGCGTCTACGACGCATTGAGAGCTTGTAGATAGGCTATTTTCGGTTATCATTAAGATTAGAGCATTTGAAGTAGTCAAACTAGCCATATGTTAAGAAGCATCTTCCATAAAATCTTAGTAATAGTGTCTGATAAATTCATATTAAAGCAAATGTTAAAGCCTCAATCTGTGATTTATTCACCTGGTTGACAGCAAGGAATTTGCATCATCATTTAGCATATTGTGTTAATGATTTAGGAATCAGCTCTAGTGTGTGTGTGTGTGTGTGTGTGTGTGTGTGTGTGTGTGTGTGTGTGTGTGTGTGTGTGTGTGTGTGTGTGTGTGTGTGTGTGTGTGTGTGTGTGTGTGTGTGTCGCATGTTAGGACACATTAGGTCATACAAACATTTTCAGTTGTGAGATTTTATCTTGCTTTAATCCATGAGTTCTAGAGCCTGACGATGCCGTGTGTTTATGTCCCATACCGAGTAGGGCTGACACGATTAACACATTTAAGTTGACGATTAATTTTCCCACAAATAATTAACCATGTAATTGTGTTTTTGCCATTGAACATTGGAACATAATATGAATACAATTTTAATTTCTGAAACGTTTGGGAACCCTTTGGCATATAGACCACCGATTGCTGATATGTTTTGACCGATTAATTTTAAGTTAACAAACAAATAAAAATATCCACAAAACGTATTCCAAAATAAATTAAAAAAATAGCTGATCTGCAATCTCACGCCTAGATACTCATGGATTAAAGTCGCCACGCCTGATTTCAGTCATTTAGATTCCATTGAAGCCAGCATATATGGAACAATACTTTTTTTCCGGTTATTTTAAAATTAGAGCGTTTGAAGTGGTCAAACTAACAATATGTTCCAGAAGCATCTTTCATAAAATCTTACTAGTCTCGGATATAGAGTATCATTATAAAAGCCAGGTTAAAACCTAAAACATATCTGTTTGTGTGCCTGGAGACCCATCTTTTTACATATTGTGTTCATTGTTTAGGAAACGGAGCATTAGAACTTCAGTCCTGAGATTTTATTTATAGCTTACATCCATGGATGCTGTTTTTGAAAATGCTTGAAAATGTTCCCCTCTGCATAATTACAGAAGTCGTCAAAAAAGTGAGATGATGGCCAATGGGCCCTAGTTAGATCAACTGTGTTAGATCAACTCTGTGTTAGAGGTCTATTTCTACACTTAGGATTGATTGTAAAGTGTGTCTGTCCACCAGTTCTCAGCCAAGAGGAGAGAGTGAGAAAACCCCATTTTACCCACAGCTTTATTAGGGTAATTTATCTCTGCAAAGTGTTTTCTTGTAGTCGTTCCACTTGATGTAATAGTTCCTTTCTGAGGGTCGTTTAGCCAGCAGGGGAGCATTTATTCTCATTTAGAAGACTAAGTTGTTTTAAAGTCACATTTTATTTATTTTTTGGGGGGGCGGAAATGTTCTCGCTGCAGCGGTTTTAGTCCAAATTAAGTATATTTATAGGTGTTTCCCAATACATGCTGTGGCACGGTGATTCTCAACATGCACGGATACTGCAAGCCCACCTCCAAATAATTGGCAAAACATTACAATTTTAATGATAACATTCAAATTAAAACAATTTATGGAGGAAACAAATGCCATGGTAGTTTCTTCTTTAAAACTTTTGAACATTATTTTCATTATTACACCAATTAATAGGTATTGATCCAAGCCGACCACAGAATCTATTGATTGATAATTATTAAAATAAACATGCTAATTAAAATGCACAAGGCACAGCCGCGTTAAATAGTCAGATGGGTGGGCCACGAATGCTTTAAAATTACATTTTTTTTTTTAAGTGGGCCACTATCCAGAAAAGAGAACAACACTGCTGTAGCACACTGAAAATAACTTGTTTTATTTCATCGTTTTATTCTGTATTTAACCCATTGATACCTGGAACGCATCTGTGTCACTTTAGATTTCATTGGCTATTCAAAAATAGCAGATATACAAGCTCATAGCGCGGCACCGAGTGCCGCGCTATGAGCTTGTAGATCTGCTATTTTTGAAAAATATTGAAAACAAATTTTTAGATTTTTTTCAAAAAACTATCGCCTCAGGTCTTAATGGGTTAAATAACTGTGCACCACTGTATAGATAGGACAGAGGTGTGGGTGTGTGTGTGCATTCGTTTATGTTTTCCATCTGTCCGTTGTGTATACGTACAGTACATACCGGGGTCCGCAGGGTGTACTAATGGACTAATTACTTATAGCATCGCCTACTCTTAATGTTTGGCTGTGTGCTTAACATTTTGGGTGCAATGTGGAATCAATAAACCCTGCACAACTCCGCGAGCTCTCGTCTTGTCCTGGTGATTCTTTGCACACTTACGACTTCACAGCTGTTATGCTGTCAAGGACCCCCAAAATGATATGTATTTGGTGTCCCCATGTCAAAATATTTTGTTCCAGGCACCCCCAGAAGCAAAGATTTGAGTTACAAATGTTCCTTCTAAAACCTATTGTATTCAAAGATTTGCACAAATATTCACGATTTTTGAATAGCCAAAATATAAAAGGTTAAAGTGGTTAAAGTTATTGTGATGCTATATTAACACATTTTGCTGGGGACCCCCTGGAACCCCCCCCCCCCCCCCCCCCCCCCCCCCAAGCACCCCCGGTGGGTCCCCAGACCCCACTTTGAGAACCAACGGCTTAGAGTAGCGGTCATTCAGTGCAAACGTTGAAGCCTTGTGTTAATTGAATTGTTACATTTTATGTTGCAGATGCTTGTCTAATTTTCAAGGCTTTAAATGGGCTTCCTCCACTGAAACAGTTAATCGAGCGAAGGGAAAGTGGTGACAGAGCAACAAGGGCAACTACCAGAGGGGACTGTGATGTACCATTCAGACGGGAGTGTGTTTGGTGAAACAGTCTTCTCTGTTAGTCTCCCATCACTGGAATAGTCTCCCTATACCAGGGGTCCTCAACAGGCGGACCGCGGTCCGTTTCCGGACCGCGGGGCACCTCTCTGTGGACCCTGGGAAAATTATAATAATAAAAAAATAAATAACTATAACCCTAACCCTAAAACCGAATTAAAGTAAGAAAAAACGGGGGGAAAAGTACCCGGATCCGCCCAAATCCGCGCCCAAACCCGCGCGCGCTTCGCGCGCGCGGGTTTGCATGTGCGGACCCTAGCCTTATTCAAAAACGGATTTGTGGACCTTCAAGATTTGTTGTTGAGGACCCCTGCCCTATACCGAAGTAAGAGAGACCACCAACTATTTTACCTTTACCTAATTCAACCCTACCCATTAAGACCTGGAACGCATCTGTGTCACTTTATGACTTGAACTAAAAAAAAGCATTATTTTACACTTTGGCTATTCAAAAATAGCAGATATACAAGCTCATAGCGCGGCACCGAGTGCCGCGCTACGAGCTTGTAGATCTGCTATTTTTGAAAAATCGTGAAAATCTTTGAATATATGTTAATTAAAAGCGAACATTTTTAACTCAAATCTTTGCTTCTGGGGGTCCCTGGAACAAAATATTTTGAGATGGGGATCAGCGGCCAAATACATATCATTTTGGGGGTCTTTGACATGAAAAAGTTTGAGCACCACTGATATAGAAACATACGTTTTTTTCCCCTGCTGGGATTTAGAAGACATTTGTAGAATCAGCTTCAGGTCTTTTAAGAGATGGCTTAAAGCTAATCTGAGTTCCCAGAAGTTTTCGCCGGCTCGGCGAGGAACTTCTGGGCCAAACCCCCTGTATTTGTGGGCGGGATGTACGTCACGCTCTGAATCTGAGCGGACACGCCTCTTACCGGTTGCAACTCGTCTAAAAAGTCCGACGAGAGGCAAACAGCAGTACACAACAATGGCGGTCGAAATTTCTCAAGGGGAAATTGCTTCCCGTCGATCCTATAGACGGATTTCCGCGCGACGTCATCACAGAGCAGAATGCGCAATCTGCGCATGCCTGGGGGTCAGTGGGGGAAAGGCGCGTTCGAAAATACAGCCCTGAGCGGCAGTGAGCGCACTGGCCAATACAAACTAATAGGCGAGTGTGCTCCGGTGCGTAATTTCCAAACGCACCCATAGGCTTCCCCCCGCAGCTGCGCGGTCATATTCCTCTCATGTTTACTAACAGGAAACCTCCCTATTTAGATGCAACACCCACTGCATGTGGATCCCGCCCCCTATTCTTCATTGGCTGTTGATTTGAATCACAACGCAGTGGCCGCGCCCCCGCTGTCCAAACTCCGAGGCAATGCCTCCCAGACTAGCTTAAAGCTAACCAAATTTGTAATCATGGGCAATTATCAGCTCCGTTTGGCACTGGTGTCATTTCTCATATTCTACAGTAATTGTTCAGTCTCCTGTACTACTCCTGTCTACTGTCTTGTATTGATGTCTGTTTTTGTATGGATAGTTTTATCATCACTTTTTAACAGCCTGCTCAGGGACTACAGATGAAAATTAGCTTTTGGCTAACTGGCTCATTTACGTGGATGTGAAAACTGACATGTTGATTAATGTGCACTGTCTCTGATATAAAAAAAATGGAATTAGCTTTGAACAAACGCACAACGATCTGAAGACGTGTCAAAGCGGAGTTAGGATTCATAAGTATTGTTTCACACAGCATGCCTACTGTGTGTGTGTGTGTGTGTGTGTGTGTGTGTGTGTGTGTGTGTGTGTGTGTGTGTGTGTGTGTGTGTGTGTGTGTGTGTGTGTGTGTGTGTGTGTGTGTGCATACATACATATGCACACACACATATTCAAAGCCTATAAACATGTCCAAAATTGTGAAGTCGGAACCATTCTTTCTGTAAGGGCGGAGGCAGAGATGGCACTTTCCCCCCTCCCCTTTTGTATTGTTTTAATTGTTATTTATTCCCCCAGACCAAAAGTGCACATGCAAAAGTAACCTCAAAACAAATGGACTAAATAGTGAGAATGGGACCTCTCAGTGGACAAAGACTGTTTTATTCTGTTTAATTCAGTTGAGGACAATGTTTTTGGGCCTTCCACTGGCATGAACAGTACTGGAGTCTTAAAAATATAAGACCACATAAACCTTTATTGATCCCCGGAGGTCAATTTGCTTATATGGTGCATTTATATAGCGCTTCTCTCCAAAGCGCTTTACATAGATTGTGCATTACATTCACACACATTCATACACCGATGGCGGAGGAAACCATGCAAGGCACCAACCTGCTCATCGGGAGCAATTAGGGGTTCAGCGTCTTGCTCAAGGACACTTCGATACTAACTCTTCGAGTCATTGCAGCAACAAAATTGCTTTTTATTTTATTTTATGCCGCACACCACCTACAAGGCCCTCAGCAGCAACCCCATTGCTGTTAGAACTGTACTCACTCCCAATCTTCTGCCGTAATCTAAAGACTCACCTCTTCGGACTCCACCTTAGCCCGTAGCAGTGGTGTAAAGCCACTAAGTACATGTACTCAAGTACTGTACTCAAGTACAATTTTGAGGTATTTTTTACTTCAATATTTACAATTTTCAATACTGTTACTTCTACTCCACTGCATCTCGGATCCAAATATTGTACTTTTACTCCACTACAATTATATGAAAACTTTAGTTACTAGTTACTTTGTAGATTTTGATAATTATTACAAAATATACATTAACCACTTCAGCCCTACATATATTTCGGCCATTTGAAAATAGCCGATCTATAAGCTCACAATGCATCGTGATGCGACGCATTGTGAGCTTGTAGATCTGCAATTTTCAAAATATGTGTATACATTTCATACATTTTGAAAACTTGTGAAATGGGACATTTGCATAATGAGCACTTTCTACTTTTGGTACATTAAGTGCATTTTGATACCAATACTTTTGCACTTTTACTCAAGTAAATGTTTAATTACGAACATTTACTTGTAACAAAGTTTCTACATTGCAGTATTGATACTTTTAAGTAAAACATTTGGAAAAAAACTGCTGAAGACTCACCTCTTCAGACTCTACCTCAGCCTGTATCTCTTGCCCTATAGCCTTGATGACCTTGCAATCTTATGCAAAGGTTAATTTGTAATTTAGATAGCATGTTATTAGACAGATGCCAGGTTCATTTGTTGACCTGGCATCCTTTAGTTTGTATAGTTTCAATGTACAGATCATTTATTTTGTTATAATATACTGTTTAGAATGATGACAAATTCTTGGTTTACCTATGATCCTAGATTACTATTTTTATGCATTTGATGTATTACCTCGTGTTTAATCCCTCAAGACATAATGATAATGATAAAAAAAGGAGAACTGAATGGGTTCCCAGATTGCCTCGTGTTTTCCTTGCTTACTGTAAATCACTCTGGATTAAGAGTGTCTGCTAAATGCCTGAATAGGCTCTATGCACAGCAGCCATATTGGAAGGAAATTGGGCCTCTTCCTTACTTCCTTCACAGGTGTTACCAATGATACTAATGTGAAGGCTCTGTTCCATTCTGGTCAAACAGAGTCAGGGTGCTGATATTGTGCATGTTGGCTCACTGGAAACACTCTGCTACACCAGTGGGTCTCAAAGTGTGGTCCAGGTACCCTCATGCTGGTGCCTTGAGGGGGTTCCAAATGGCCCCTTACGGGTGTGTAACTCTGAGAGCGTACAAATGGGACCAAATGGACCCGTAAGGGTCCATTTGGTTCCATTTGTACACTCTCAGAGTTATGGGGGTCCTTGAAATTAAAATGTTTGAGAACCACTGTGCTACACTAAATGGAACAGAGACTTCATTGGAATCATTGGTAACACCTGTGAAGGAAGTAAGGGAGAGGCCCAATTTCTTTCCAATATGGCTGCTGTGCATAGAGCCTATTGTAACTGTCACAGCACCTACAGTACCGGTAATATCCTTGTATGAAACCTCATCCTTATTAAACCGTCACCTGCACGTTCCTCTGGATAAGAGCATCAGCTCTCTACAGGCAGAGTGATAAAGAGGAGGATCTTATCAGGCTCAGTGATACGAGGTTTTCGCTGAATGCTCACCCCGGCATAGAGACGCTAAGGTCCATGTGATTAAAGGGAAATGATTGAATATAATATGCAAATATTTCACAGCGCTCGGTGTTAGTGTTTCAGTAAATTAAAGCATCACTGTTTATCAATGATGACAGTGATATTGGAGCGTGTGTTACAACCTGACGCGCACACCTAGATTTCCATTTAATCTCTCAATTTATTTAACCTATTTTAGATTTCTTTGAGCTATTAAAAAATAGCAGATCTACAAGCTCATAGTGCCGCGCAACGAGCTTGTAGATCTGCTATTTTTTGGAAAAATCATGAACATTTGTGCAAATATTAGATTATTTCATTTTTCAAGGGGACATTTGTAACTCAAATATTTGCTTCCGGCGGTCCCTGGAACTAAATGTTTTACAAATGTTTGCTTTGAGAAATATATATCCAAAGATTTTCAAGATTTTTCAAAAATAGCAGATCTACAAGCTCATATAGCGTGGCACTCGGTGCCGTGCTATGAGCTTGTAGATCTGCTATTTTTGAATAGCCCAAAGAAATCTAAAAATGACAGAGATGCGTTCCCCCCGGTTTGAATGGGTTAAGCATATCCTGGTCATATTTCTAGGTGTAGCTCTTTTATATTGTGTGGATCTTTTCTTTCTTTCTTTCAGACGCTCGAGGCTTACGGTGTCCCTCCTCCCAACCTACCCCTGAGTCCTGACCATATGGAGTCACAATCAGCTTTATTGTCTCATCACAGGTTTACAGAAGTAAAAATGTGTTGTCGTGCATAGTTCCCATCGTAACGTCATTTCCATAGAACAAAAAGAAAGTGAAGAAGAATAAAGGGGGGGGGGTCAAACAAGAGAAAAAAGTGAGCATGGCAGCAGACATATACTGTGCATGATATACTTATGGACGCTAGTTAAAGTGCTAGAAAAACACTATAAAAAAGACAAAAGTCAGTGCTTTGTTACCTTTGTACATGGGATTAAGGTGCAAAATGTCAGTGGGTGTCGACCGCATAATCCACATAAAGTAGACTGACACTGGCATAATCCACAAGTAAGTCCACACAGGTACCAGAGCCATGGTGATGAACCCAGACAGCAACATCCTGACAAGAGGTGTTGCAGGGGGACACCGTCTCTTGCATGGAGGGCTCTGAATGGCAGGGTCAGTGTGTGGAAGACCAACCTCCCCCCCACTATATCTAGCTATAAGCTTCTTCTCAGTCCTGAAGTATCAATACTGCGATGTAGAAATACTGTTTAAAGTAAAAGTACAGAATAAAAAAATGACTTGAGTAAAAGTACAAAAGTACTGGTATCAAAATGTACTTAAAATACCAAGAGTACATAGTACTCACTATGCAAGTTTTCAAATGTATACAAATATTTTGAAAATAGCTGATCTACTAGCTCACAGTGCGTCGCACCGCAATGCATTGTGAGCTTGTAGATCGACTATTTTCAAATGGACGGAATGTACAGTATATAGGGCTGAAGTGGTTAATGCATGTTTTGTAATAATCAAAATCTAAAAACTAACTAGTAACTAAAGTTTTCAAAAAATTGTAGTGGAAAAAAAGTAGCCTACAACGCGTCGCGCTGCGATGCGTTGTGAGCTTTTAGATCTGCTATTTTCAGCATGCAACCAAGTGTAAAATCATCCATTACGATGCCATCAAGGCACCGCCAAAATACATTTTAGTCGACCAAATCAACTGCAGTTTTAGTCGACTGTAATCTTATGATATTTAGTCTACTAAAACTAGACTAACAGTAAAACATTTCAGATGACTAAAATATGACTAAAACTAAATGGAATTTTATTCAAAAGACTGACTAAAACTAAATCAAAATGTTGCTGTCAAAATCAACACTGGCCAGATGTAGGCCTACAGTATGGAGGATGGAGATGACTGGAGACATCGCTGGAGGACTCATCTGAGGATGAACTAGAGAGAGGAGGGGGCTCTATCTCTATCCATGGGTTCTAAAGGTTGACCCTGACATCACTTACACAACTGATGTCAAGTAGAAGACGGCTCAAGGTAGGAACCTTTTCGTTTCATTTTGCTGGTGCTGCTGCTTGTGTTGTATGCTGTGTGTTTACTAATGTTATTCAAGCTGTTGTCTACTATTGTCTTTTAGAGACCCAATGACTGGGTGGCAATGGAACATGTTCAGTGTCTGTTTCTGGCTCTTGATTTGAAGACTGATGTGAATCTAGAGAGTATGTGTGTTGTGTTGTGTTGTGTCTGCCGTTGAAGGTAGTGAGTTGTAACTGGTAACAGAAGATGTGTATGTGTGGCTCGAGGTTTTGGGCTTTGACATAACAGCTGCAAACTTCTTCATTTGGAATTGAAGACTGATGTGGATTTTGTCTCTGCTGTGCAATGTCAATGTAGGCCTATTTCTCATGGACTATTCTTTCTTTCTCTCTTTGTCTCTTTCTCTCTTACTCACTCACTCACTTCTTCACTTCTTTCTTTCTCCAGATTATGTTGCTTTGCTGATCTGTTGCTTTGTGCTGTATGATAGGCTGTGTATACAGTACAAATGTAATTCAAGCTGTTGCTCTATTGCAGTAATTCTGTGTTTTACTGATGTGATTCAAGCCGTTGCTTTTCAGTCAGTGATAACTGAAAGATGATGGGTATTGTTTATGATCATTGAAAAAACCTTGGACATAGTTGTGTGTATCCCCAGATATGGACTGGTAACATTAATGTGATCGTGGGCTCAATAGACCCCTTAACAGATGACGTCACACTGATAAGAACCAGTATGCGTGCAACCAGTATGCACGCAATGAAACCCATTCTATCAGGTCTCGCTAGGACGCGCCTCACTAGCCAACACACAAGAGGGGGTTGGGGTGTGCTGAAACCAGCGCACCCCAAAACAACAGGTTGGGAATTGATTGCGTGAAACAATCACCTGTGCGTCTAGTCTCAATGTTAGTAAACAAATAATTGGTCTATACTGTGTGTTTTGTATAGCCTATTGTGAAATTACTGTGACGCCTCAATGGTGTACTTAATCGAATTGAGCTTTGCCAAAGTGAAAGGAGTTGAATATTTTTTTCGCAAACTGCATATTCAAATACAAATTTTCTTAAAACATATTTTGTGTTGTAAAAGGTAACTCATGTTACTTACTAGTAGCTAATTGAAAGTATTATTTTTGTAAAATAGATATCATTAAAAAAGATGTATTAATTGCTATCCACTGGCTCAGGGGCTGATCCTGGTTCTTTTGAGAGATGTAATTCACTAGAATGGGCTCTCTGTGTACGCAACAAAAGATAACTGAAGAGCTCACACACGCACGCACGCACGCACGCACGCACGCACGCACGCGCGCGCGCAAATGTCCAAATACTGATAAGTGGCCTGTATTGACACAGATGGATGTGGTGTAGGTGGTTATCAGTTCTCACTCACTCACTCACTCACTCACTCACTCACTCACTCACTCACACTCTCTCACTCACACTCTCACACTCACACTCTCTCACTTCTCCACTGATTCCAGGATAAACATGTCTATTAATTTCAACTCACACACACATAGGGCCTATTTCCTCATTTATGCGACCGTGTCACGCGTGCTGCAAATAGCAGATCTACAAGCTCTACAAGTTTGTGGTTTCAGTTCACAATGCCATGTGTTGTGAGCTTGTTATCAGCTATTTTGGGCATGTGACACCGCCCGTACGACGAAGTATAAATCAGGCCGCCAGACATATCTCTATTATCACACCTTGACATTCAGCCGTTTGCCTTCTGTGTGGGTTTTTTTCCAGTGGTGGAATGGAACTAAGTACATTTACTCAAGTAAAATGTTGAGGTATTTTATGCTTTAGTGGAGTATTTTCAACACTTTTACTAAAACAAAAATATTGTTCACTCCACTACAATTATTTGAAATATGTATATTTCTGCTATTTGAAAATAGCCGATCTACAAGCTACAACGCGTCGTGAGCTTGTAGATCTGCTATTTCCTACAGTAGGTGACCAGTGACTTTGACCAGTTTCACTTTCAGAACCTTTGCATCATGCATGTCACACTAACAGTATGCGGCACAAACACAACACCAATGGTTTTGATAATGTGGATTGTGGAAGTTAAACGGTGGATTTGTGGATAGGACTCTTTGGATATTTTGACATTTCTATATTTGTTATTGTTATTATTGTTATTATTGTTATTATTATTATTGTTTTAGATATATTCTAGTACAGGGGTCTTCAACGTTTTCAGGCCAAGGACCCCCTAGCTGAGAGAGAAATGAAGCAGCGACCCCCCTCTAAATTGTATAAAATTGTGTTTCAGATTAAACTTTTTTGTTTACTTGATCTGCTCTTTTTTCCCTCTACACCTGTACGTCTTTGCCAAAAATAGCAGATCTACAAGCTCACAACGCCTCGCAGCGAGGCGTTGTGAGCTTGTAGATCTGCTATTTTTGGCTCAAGTTCCCCTCAGAAAAGGGATGTTAGGGTTCAAGTTAATGTAAAAATCATACCACACAAAGATTTGGCGGACCCCCTGTAGTAACTCTGAGGATCCCCTAGGGGTCCCGGACCCCCTGTTGAAGACCCCTGTTCTAGTACATATCTATATATTCTAAGCTTTAAAGACAGCTTTTAGGAAGGCCACTCGACAAGCCTATCTGGGTTTTTTGTTTGTTTTGATTTAGATTTTTTTTTTCCTTTTCATATAAAAATTATAGTTTTTTTTCCATTTTGTTTTGTTTTTATCATATGTCTTTTTTAAATGTGCAATAAACTCAACTAAAAACTAATAAGACTATATGAAAAAAACTTGTTATATCAACAAAACGCATCGCATTCTGTTTGCGTGACATGCATGATGCAAAGGTTTTGAAAGTGAAACTGGTCAAAGTCACTGTGGCCACCTACTGTATTTCCACATTGTGGTATTGATACTTTTACTCAAGTATAACACAAATGTGAGTACTTCTTCCACCACTGCTATTATCACACCTTGACATTCAAGCCGTTTGCCTTTCTGTGTGTGTTTTTTTCCTTATACTCCCCAAACACAAAGAAAAAGGGAAGAGGTGTAAATTGCTGTCAGTGTGGCTTCTCCTTCTCCTCCTCCTCCCCCTGTTGGATTCAAACCCTTTAGAACAGCAGAGAGCCCGTCTGGGAGCAGGAGGAGGAGGAGGAGAAGAGAAAGAGGAGAAAAACAACCTTGGAGGGAAATGGAAGTGAATAGAAATGAGGATGAGGAGGAAGAGAAACAATGTTGCTGAATTGTATCTTAGAGTTTAATGTAATTAGACATAAAGGAGACGTGCAGAACATACTGCTGGCAGAATGCAACGTTTTGTTACTTTGTATTCATCTGCAGTATATCCGATATACAGCATTGGTTCTCAAAGCGGTCCGGGGGGGTCCCCACAGGGGTCCTTGGTGGGGGGGGGGGGGGGGGGGACTGCTATTTTTGAAAAATCTTGAAAATGTATGCAAATCATTTTTTAAAAGGCAACGTTTTTTAACACAAATCTTTGCTTCTGGGGGTCCCTGGCACAACATGTTTTCAGATGGGGGTCCGCGGCCACATACAGGATCTACAGTTGTTTGTAGGTCTCTTCAGTATCTAGTTGATCATAAAATATTGTTGCTGTCGGGCAGAAAACATATATCTCCATAAATACTTAATCTTTATAGTTTGTTTGTTTTCCCCCTTGAATTAATGCTCAATTTTTTATTTCATCGACAGTGGCAGTATAGGGGAAATAACCGCTCTACAAGCTTACACAACACGTTGTGAGCTTATAGATCTGTTATTTATAGTCTATACATTTTAGTCTATATTGATAACAGGACCACAATGGATACAAGACATGTTTTTCATTTCCTGAAAAGTAACGGTTTCCGCCGACAGCGATGGTGCGTGCGTGTGTGTGTGCGTGTGCGTGTGCGTGTGCGTGTGTGTGTGTGGGGTGTGTGCGCGAGTATAGATCCATAGAGCATTACAGCAGTGTGTATACTTGTGTGGGCCTGTACAAGTGTGTGTGTGTGTGTGTATATAAATCCATAGGAGCATTAATACAGTGTGTCTACAGTGTGTGTGTGTGTGTGTGTGTGTGTGTGTGTGTGTGTGTGTGTGTGTGTGTGTGTGTGTGTGTGTGTGTGTGTGTGTGTGTGTGTGTGTGTGTGTGTGTGTGTGTGTCTCTCTCTCTCTCTGCATGCCTGTCAAACAGCAGAATGGTGAACACAGCATCACCCAGAGTTCCCATGAACATCAATCAAGTTGTCATAACAACACTGACCTTCACTTTAATACTGTATGTGTTACTGTACTCTCCCGTGGTTATACATTTAATTTGGGTTTTAGCACAATGACAGGTAGCAGTGGTGTAAAGTAACTAAGTGCATGTACTCAAGTACTGTACTTGAGTACAATTTTGTGGTGTTTTTGCATTATTGTATTTTCAATTTTCAGTACTTTTACTTCTACTCAACTACTCAACTACATCTCAGAGACAAATATTGTACTTTTACTCAACTACAATTATTTGAAAACTTTAGTTACTTTGTAGATTTTGATTATTATTACAAAACATACATTACTCACTTCAGCCCTATATACCTTTCAGCCATTTGAAAATAGCAGACCTACAAGCTCACAATGCGTCGCGATGCGACGCATTGTGGGCTTGTAGGTCTGCTATTTTCAAAAGATTTGTATACATTTTATACATTTGAAAACTTGTGAAATGGGACACTCTGCATAATGACTACTTTCTACTTTTGTACTTTAAGTACATTTTGATAACAATACTTTTGTACTTTTACTGAGGTAAATGTAACAGTGTGTTTCTACTGTATGTTGCAGTATTGATACTTTTACTTGGGTAAAAAAATGTAGTACTTTTTCCTCCACTGGTGGACTCTTGTCATTATAATTATTGGCAAATATAGTATGTAACTTTGCCCATGTGTACAATTAGAGCTGTCACGATTAATTGTCACACAAATAATTGCGATTAATGATTTAATTGTGTGTTTTGCCTTGGAACATATGAATACCATTTAAATTTAACAATTTAAATGTTTGTTTTTTTAGGCTTCGTAATCAGAAATTGCACAGGACGGATATGACAAATAACTTAAACTTACAACGAAATTACTGACACATTTAATAATTTATACTTAAGGGATGGTTCACCCAAAACACACACACACACACACACACACACACACACACACACACACACACACACACACACACACACACACACACACACACACACACACACACACACACACATTCTATGAATGATCCTCTGACTGAATCACCCTACTGTGTACAGTTACCCCCACCTAATCATCAATGGCCTTCCAGTAAGTCAATGTAATCCTTTAAAAAGGTTATGTTGCCACTGACCTAAAAAACTGAGAAAACATACAACAAAGAGGGGGGAGAGGGGATACAGTACGAAGGTGGATTACTAAAGCTTACGTAGGAAAGTGTTGAAGGAGTTACTCAAGGTGAAAGAAAGCCTTCAACTCAAACACAACGGTATACGCTTGAACATGTGCCGTCTTGTTTCGCCCCATAAAACCGTCTCAATGCATTGGTACAATGTAACATCAGGCATTTAAAATAATGATAATAATAATAAAGTCTGCACAATAGCTGTGGCTTAAAGATCTTCCAGTAAAAGTTGTATTTGTTAATGGTTGGGACTAAAACGGTCTTCTTCAGAATGAAGCATGGACCAAACTGTAAGTCGCTCTGGATTAAGAGCGTCTGCTAAATGCCTAAACTGTAAACTGTGAATCAACACTCCTCATGTAGTAACAAATAGGCATTAGACCCTTAGCAAACATTGATACGGGACTTGGAAATAGAATGTCTTTGAACACACCCATACGCTGTTATTTGCTGGAAGTGATCAAAAGGTATAACGGCCAAAAAAGTGCCCGTCTACCAAAGCAATGGTGAAAAGAAAAGCAGGTAAACACCACCACACTACTCCAATAGCTGATGAATGCTGGTATAGAGGGACATTATGGGTAAAACATATTATATATTGTTCATAGGCCTGTCACAATTATTGCATAATCGCCTTATTGCCTGCATAATCGTCATAATCGTTTCATGTTGAAAAATCATTTTCATCATCACGTCAAAATTATGACGTGATGTAAGCTTGTAGATCAGCAAGTTCCGCTATTTTTACTTATTTTGTTAAAGGATGTCTTTTCTCTGCAATCTGTTGCTAGGTTTTTGAAGGTTGCACCAATGTTGGGCTAAAGTGCTAACGTGAGCGGGCTAAAGTGCTAACGTGAGCAGCAACATCAGGCTAGCTGCTAGCATGCTAATGTGAGCTTACAGCCTACATCATAAAACGTCAATTGAAAATTATTCTGGCCTACTGTAGTGGAATCATTTCTTAACTTCATTTTACATTGGGCTCCAGTGTTACGCATATATCCTGAACCAAGACGACCTATCACCAATGATGAGCTAAGATGCTAATGTGAGCTTTCTTTGTCTACTTAATGTTGCTGAGCTTTAATTGCCATAGCATCATGAGCTGAGTGCTAAAGCGTCTAAGCTTTGATTGGGGAAGCAGTTTCATCTGAGCTGCGTAGTTTAATGATTGGTCTACTTTTGTGGGGACTGTGACTGTAGCAGCCTCAGCTGAGCTGCTTAGTTTTCTCTGATTGGTCTACTTTTGTCTGGATATTTTTGGGCACTGTAATCAACTTCCCCCAGAGGTTGGAGAGGGTGCCTCAACTCTGGAAAACCTCCTGCATTGTCTCAGTACCTGAAGTGCGACATCCCTGGGATCTCAACAACTACAGACCAGTGGCTCTGACATCACAAGTCATGAAGATCTTCAAGTGATTGTTTCTGCAGCACCTGAAACCGCCGGTGAGTGACCACGTTGACATTCTGCAGTTTGCTTACCAGGCAAACATTGAGGTAGAAGACGCTATTATCTACCTGCTAAACCGAGACTATAACAACTAGAGCAACACCGTAAGGAGCATGTTCTTTGACTTTTCCAGGGCCTTCAACACCATCCAACCACACCGGCTAGGCAAGGAGCTCTCTGTGATGCAGGTGGACCATGGCTTGGTGGCCTGGATTGCGGTCTACCTTACCGGTAGACCACAATACATCAAACATTACCAGTAACACATTTTAGGCGTTGCCCACCTTGTTGTCTATGGTAGTAGCTGTTGGGTGGTTAAATTCTGCATTTTAGAATGCTATTATGACCTACATATGCAGGCAAGCTATTATTTAAGCAATTTTGCGACATTCCCGTCCAGCTGCATTATCGATGAGAGTGCCTGTATATGGACTTTAAAACGTAATACGCAGTACACGTGTTACCTGAGTGATGAGGGGACACTCCAGAAAAAAACGCTAATGCATTTGGACTATCCTGACAAGTTGAATTCATTATACAACAAGTCTGTAAGGTTGTCACCATGTTTCTGGGACCAGACTCCATCAAACCACTGAGTGCAGAGCCTGTGAAGTGAATGATCTTATCAACTTCTACCAAACACACAGTATACCACAATGCTTGGGAGCAAAATGACTCCGCACTCATCTAGCACTGTCCCGAACACCTCCATTCGAGCTTTGTATAATTCTGTTTGGATGCTAATATTAATTAGCCAATAAATCAAATCAAGACTCTTTGTGATGTGTAGAGATACTTTGGTTGAAGGAGGTTCTGGCGCCCCTAAAGTCTGGACCTACCACTGCTGCTGTCTCCTCTGCCCCTCCCTCCTCCATCTGGACCTGCTGCTGCTCCCGCCACTGCTGTTCGTCCCCACAGGACTGTTGGATGATTAGCCAGCCCTCCCGGTGCATTTTCCGCTGCTCTTGCTTGTCCCGGCAGGACTGTCACACGAAACAGCCAGATGCCTTGTATCATATATTCCTGCCAAAATGAGAGGAGAGTGAGCCAGAGTGCGAGAAGGATGGATGGCATGCAAGAGATGACCTGGATGAAGGCTTGGACAGGAATGTCATGAATATACCATTTAGTTTCCATCAGAGGGTAGGGCTGGGTTCTGTCTATAGGCAAAAGTGGCGAGTGAAACTCGATCTCGTGAAATTGTCGCACTGGTTGCGAGACGCACAAACACACTGGCCAGCTGTGAGTTTCGGAATAGTTGAAAACGGTTCAACTTCAACAAAGTCTGGTCCAACCAGTCAGTAGGAGGCTATACTGATCAACCAATGAAGATTCAACTTCAGTTGTATTGTTTTTTATTGTGAATCAGGTCAATCTCATTGTGGAGGAGAAGCCGATTTGGCCGTCACTGATTTCCCACAGCTATTTGAAATAACATCAAAATTCATACAGGGACATAAATAAGAAAGCCACAGCATGGGAGCTTTGTGGCTGCCAGATAACAGATGGAAATACTGACAAACCAACTTGCACTTGTCTTGATTTGCTGCCATTTTTTGGGAAACTTCCATGGAAAGCATGCCGAACAGCTTGATACAGGCCTATCACTGAGATAATGAATAAAAAAGAGAAGAAAATACCGCTACTTTTCTTTACAGCCTGCAATATTTACTCCAAAAACCCAAGAAGATATTCTAGCATCCCGGGGTGTTTATTGGACGAGAAAGGGATTTCCCAGCATGCCTCGGGGTGCACACACATGTTATCGTGTTAATATCTGCCATGGGAATGTGCTCAGAGGGATTCTTGTGTCGTTTGTGATTGATGTTGTTGGTTTATGTTCATTTCACCATTTGTTTCATTGTATGTGTTAATTTGGGGGGAAAGCGTGATGGATAGGGGGTGCCTGCAGGGGGCACTCTCCCTCCCTTTCCTGCTCAAGTTTGAACGAGTTTGTTTGGTGTTTGTGTGCTTCACACAGTCACATTAAAAAAGAGCGTTCCTATAGCGAGAATTTGCCAGCGTGCTGCGCTTCCATCATTCATTAAATTGTTGATGGAAGTAGGGTGTCATCAATCAAGAAAGTCACCGCTGCCCTCCGGTGTCTTGGAACAGCATCTCAGGGAAGAGGCCAAGAGAGAGCGAGTTGGATGCCAAAAAGCAGTCACTCACCGCCGGGTGACGGTACCTGATTATATAGCAGAATATTGGGAATCACACTGCGGACCCGCAAGTTCTATGGCCGCCACTGTCTAAGCCTTGCTGCCGGGGAAACAATAAAAACAATAAAAACGTATTCCTGGGCTTCACTGCTCAGCTTCACAGATGGAGGCACCACTGCCACGGGTGGCTCCAGGGGTCCCTGATGGCCACCACTCCCTGCTGCTTAGCCCCGCCCAGCAGTGCACCACCTAGAGGAAATGCCAAGTTACCTGGGTGCAATAGAGATGGGGTCCGTCGGTGTCTACCACATCTGGGTTGAATTAGTGGCTCTCTTGTGTTGGCATTGGACGGAGCAGCGCCAGAGGCATCGACTATCCTCAGACAAAAGGACCGGATTAGCTACAGCATACCATTCTTATGGACACTCTAGAACAGTGATGCCTTCATGGAGCCTGGGAACAACTGTCCACCAGATAGTAGAAAAGGAGAGCATAGAAGCCTATGCAGCCAAGCTGCTTCGACTAATCCAATGCATCTATCCTGCTTTCCTGCGTCATATCCAGGAGCAGTTGGCACGACAAGTGTTCAAGGAATCCGTCCTAATCATCTTCAAGACCGCAGCGGCGTGTCCGGACATCCTGCAATGCCCTCAAAGACGCAGAGCATGTAGAGCCCATACTGCATTTTACCAGTCGGGCTTTGACTGACCCTGCTCTTTATCGGATAAGCCGAGTGGGTGGACGGTGACACAGACGGCAAGGAGCCAGTCCAGCTGGTGTCTCCAGTCTCTCTCCACCAATCACATGAGACGCCAGAAACACAGAGGAAAGACCAGCGCTACCGTTCCAGCTGCTACCACTTACCAAACATTGACTCGTTAGATAGGCCAGGCTGAAGGACTGCATGTGGATTGTGGTCTTAACAACACTCTGTGCTAATCTGTGATGGACATGGGAGCCTCCCTGTTTTTGGTCCACCTCGGGACCCTGCTAAACGCATACAACTCACTGTCCCCCGTGTGGTCAACTACCAACATTGCAGATACAGACAATAACTGGGGAGAGAACACTGTGTCACAGAACAGTGGCGAATAAAAGTGGGCAGAGATACAGGACGTGGTTGTCAAGTGCATCATTGGACAGGACGTACTGAGGCATTATGGAGTCGTGGTGGACATTCCAAAGGCCTGTGTTCACCCTGTGAAGGTGAACCACACAGGTATAGTATATCCTGCATGTTCAAGTATGGCCACTGTAGGACAAGACACCATGACACGAGATCTATCAACCGTCCTGAAAGTTATATCGGACCACAGGAGGGACATGCAGCTTGGTTTGACTGTGCAACCAATTGTCCAACCTCTGGTACCAGGCCAATCAGAGGAGACACGCATATTATGTGGGTGAGCTTTGTCAGCCACACCGAGCCACCAGTTACTGGACCTGCTGAAAGAAAGAGGTTCTCAACAACTTCACTGCCAGCGATGAGGACTGTACGCAGTTGGTCCGGTATGAGATTGACATCGGAGATGATCCCCTGATCTTTCTCCACCCACACCAATTGCCTACCTAAAATGCCAGCTGCAGAGCAGAAAGTAGAGGACATGACGACAGCGGGGATAAATGAATCCTCCAAACAATTCCAACAATTGGAGGTTCTGCGCAGATTACAGACACACTAACCAATAAAGATGAATACCTTTTGCTCTGCATCGACTATTCCCATGACCACATATAAGGCTCCAGCTGGGTTCAGCTCACTGGACCTGCCAAGTCGAGCTATCCCATGATGCTTGGCCCAAGACTGCCCTTCTGTTGAACAAGGGTTATGGCAATTCCAAGTCATGTCTTTCGGATAATGCAAGCACACCCCTATGTTTGAGCGGCCGATGGAGATTGTCCCGGGCAAGGCTTCTCAGACTGCTGTGTCAGACGATCAGAGATCGCTGTCTACTGATTACGTCTGGAGCTTTCTAAATGAGATTACCCATGGCTGTTTCTCCCTCTTACATTTCCCGTGTTTTTAGTTTATTGAAATAATGTCATGCACATTTTCCAGTGCATAGCCTACTGCAGCAGGCCTTGTTGACTAGATTTAGAAGAGATTTTGTAGATCTTGCTCCAGAAATGATTTATATGGGGAATATTTGTCATTTAACATGCAAGTCAATGGGTGACAAGCAGCGATTGCCAAACCTTGGTCTGACAGTGGAGTGGGTGGGGCTTAGCGAAGGGTCCATTGCAATGTTCAAGCTACAACTGGCCTACTAGCGTTTTGGTGTATATTGTATGTCTGTGCCGTAAAGACTTTCTAAATACCGTAGATTACAAGCTGTACTCACTGAGTTTGAGGTGAAATGGGGACTTTTGAGAAGATCTGGATCTTCAATGCCCACTGTGAAACAACACCATGTTAACAGGTGGGTCACATTACATCAATCAAATATCACCTTCGGAAACCTCTCATATTCTCTTTTCTCTTTCAGTTCTCTGCCATGTTTCTCATTTCCATCTCTTCTCTCTCTTTCTCACACACACACACACACACACACACACACACACACACCTCCATCTGTCACTACTGTCAAAACATAATTTTCAAGGCAAGGTTCTGTCCACTCAACTTTTCAAGTAAAGGTAAAGAATATTGAAGTTGTACGTACTGTGCTTGAGTTACGCAACTCCCCACGAGACTATATGTCTAGCCTGTCTCATCTAGGGATGTGCACAGCTGGTCGACTGCTCCATTAAACGCTGCTGTTGCCACAGGTTCTTGTTTCCATTTCATGAAAAATATCAGTTTTGGACATAGATTTCCAATAGTAATTATTAACTTTGATTTGATAATGTTACCCACTCATTGTCTTGACTGTTTTAAGATACCTTTTTTAATTGCTTCAGTACATGCCTATATGACCTGTGAGTATGTAAAAAGATCTTGAACAACATCCAAGATTCCGTGTACTGATGTGGATAACTGCCGAAAACGATTGAAAAGGTAGCACCTCTCAGATTTCCCCATGGTGCAGGGAGGGACTGAGAACACGGATGCTATCAACGCATTGAATGGGACATTATCACGTTTAATCAGACCATTGAATGGGCGAAGTAGGCGACATACCGACCTACCCACGATTTATCAGAACATTCATTGGGTGTTATCAGGATATACTGACCTACCGACGGAGATGACTTACCACCGAGGGAGCTAAAGCTAGCGAGTTGCCATGCTGAACGTTGCGACGTTCGCTTGCGCCTACTCCGCCGTCCAAGTTATGTTTGGTGTGGGGACTGCTCTGCCTCCAGTAGGTCTGTATCTCCTGATTACACCCAATGAATGGTCTGATAAATCGCGGGTAGGTCAGTATGTCGCCCTACTCGCCCATTCAATGGTCTGATAAAACGTGATAATGTCCCATTCAGTGCACTGGTAGCATTCGAAGCCGGTGCCCAGATTGAGCATGTGGTAACAGTTTAGCTTGGGCTGATTGGTCAGCAGGGGACATACATACATGAGTGTGTGTGCCAGGGAGTGACTCCATGCCAGGCTCCCCTCGGTAAAGCAAGATTATTACAGTTTTGTATTCGTCATCGTCTCCGCCAGGCCGGGCAGCCCAAAGACTATGGGGACTATGCTTTCGCCCCCTGTGTCCGCCCATCATTCCCCACTAGACTAGACACTAGAAATGTGCTGTGTGTGTGTGTGTGTGTGTGTGTGTGTGTGTGTGTGTGTGTGTGTGTGTGTGTGTGTGTGTGTGTGTGTGTGTGTGTGTGTGTGTGTGTGTGTGTGTGTGTGTGTGTGTGTGTGTGTGTGTGTGTGTGTGTCACAAAACAGCACCATTTTTCTTTTCTACTGCATGTGGCCTACCTGACGAGAGGGAGAAAATTAGAGAGAGATAGCGAAAGGAAAGGAAGCTATTTCACATTGTTATACGATATGAGCATAAATGCAACAGGTTGAAGTGCTATCGAAACAATGGAACAGAGATGCTCCTCATGTCTGTCACTGTCTGTCACTGTCCAGTTTAGTTGATTAACACATATTGCTGTGGAAACTGCAATCGGTCGCAGCTCTGCGTATGTGGACAGTCCAGTTATGGTTTTGCTGCAAGTTGCAGCTAGTTGTGTTTCCATCGATTGGTGTGGACTGGGCTTAAAATAAAATAAAATATTTTTTTGATAAAATATCTGAAGAGCATGAGATGATGCACTTTGCCCACACACATGCTCTCAGTGTAAGCTTACAGTAGTGAGTACCCACCACCCACCCACTCGTGTGTGTGTGTGTGTGTGTGTGTGTGTGTGTGTGTGTGTGTGTGTGTGTGTGTGTGTGTGTGTGTGTGTGTGTGTGTGTGTGTGTGTGTGTGTGTGTGTGTGTGTGTGTGTGTTTATTAATAAATAATTCATAAATAATTGCCCTATTTTATGCTTCAACGTATCAGTATACTGTAACTCTGATTGGAACCATTATATTTATTTATTTTTACAAAAAACAAGATGCATTTAAAAACATTCAGCAAGATCATTTTTACCTTGTTTTTCAAGTCTGTCAACGGATGGTGTGTGTGAATCACGTAAATGCACTGATGGTCAAATTACATTCAGGTAAGCGTCCAATGTGTAGAAATGTCAATTTGTCTGCCAAGGATGTTAAGAACTTAAAGAATGACCTTCACTGGATGTAATGTGAAGATCATTCTTTTAAGTTCCGTGAATGCTAATTTATCCTTGGCAGAAAAATGGTCATTTCTCCACATCATTGTTATGGGACAGATTGAAGCACAGGTTTGGAACACAGAGCGTATATCTGCCAAGAGAGACCGAACCATTCAAAACTCAGCTCTTAACACATTGACTACCATGGACGTAATATCATGTCACTATAAGGTCCATGTATTTTTTTTTTACATTTCAGTTTATCGTATGTAAAGCAAATAAAACATACACGCATTCCTAGAACTTGAATGGTGCTCTCTGTCTTTTAACTAGATAGCGGTTTGATGCATCCAGGCTATTGGAAAGCAAAGTATTTTTATCCACAGCGGGGGACATTTTGATTTAACCCATTGGCTGGGAGCGTATCTGTGTAATTTTTTTTATTTCTTTGGCTATTCAAAAATATCAGATCTACAAGCTCAAATGAGCTTGTAGAGCTGCTATTTATTTTGTTTTATCGTGAAAATTTGAATCTTTGAATATATGTATTTTCCCCCCCGCTATTTCCATCCTACCAACATGAATGTGGACAAGAGGTCCTGCCGTCTCATGTCCTGTTCGTCGTCCATGGTTGGATCGTGTCTTTTCATTAAAACAAAGTGTTTGTTTTGTATGTTCTGTCTGGTTGAGTTTTCAATCCTTTCTTAAACAGAGCCTAGTGAGAGTATATGAATAATAGCCTGTCAGAAGGAGATAGACGGCACTTGGTTTGATCTGGTGTTCATCTCGAGTTGACGGAGCTGCTTATCGGCTGCTTAACGGCTTTAAATCATCTCATCTCCATGACAGTCTCAAGCTGACGTCCTGACGGCAGAACTGTCAATATGATTGATTTTCAAGGCATTTTGTTTGTTTTTTTGTTTGCGGAGGAGGTTTGGGGATTAGCGTTTCAGTTTTGTCGGGACTCAAGTTGAATAGAGCGTACAGTATTTGTTATGATGGTAAAACTGGCTGAAGATGTTGCTATAATGTCTCCTCCTTAGTGAATAGAGCAGTGGTGGAACATGTACTCAAATGTTTTACTTAAGTAAAAGTATCAATACTGCAATGTAGAAATACTAATACTAAATTCCGTAATTCAAAATTGACTTGAGTAAAAGTACAAAAGTATTGGTGTCAAAATGTACTTAAAGTAACAAAAGTAGAAAGTACTCATTATGCAGAATGTCCTGTTTCAAATGTATACAAATATTTTGAAAATAGCAGATCTACAAGCTCACAATGCGTCGCTCTGTGACACATTGTGAGCTTGTAGATCTGCTATTTTCAAATGGACGAAATGTATATAGGGCTGAAGTGGTTACTGTATGTTTTGTGATAATAATCTAAATCTGCAAAGTAACTAGTAACTAAAGTGTTCAAATATTGTAGTGGAGTAAAAGTACAATATTTGCCTCTGAGATGTAGTGGAGTAGAATTGAAAGTATTGAAAATTGGAAATACTCCAGTTAAGTAAAAAATACCTCAAAATTGAACTTACGTGCAATACTTGAGTAAATGTACTTAGTTACTTTACCCCATTGGTATGTACGTGTGTGATAGCATTTGCATGCTTAGAGGATAGGGGTGGATGATAATATGAACCGTTATGTACACACACTCCACACACACACGCATAATGAGACCCTCATTATGACTACAAACATCGAGGGGCATGGGATGAATGGTGATGAGAAACACACACGTATACACGCACACGCACACACACGCACGCACACACACACACACAACTGCACGCACGCACGTGCGAGCTCATCACTGTGCTGACAAATCTGTCAAAGGACCAATTTGTTCAGCCCCCACCTAGACAGATGTAATTGAGTCGTTGCTCTCATATCCGCACGCTTACACGCACGCACACGCACACGCACACGCACACACACACACACACACACACACACACACACACACACACACACACACACACACACACACACACACACACACACACACACTGTGTCAGCACAGGTGATGTGCCATGTGTCTGACTATCTCTGAATCACATCCCTCAGTGCGCTCGCGCCAGAAACCAATATTGATTTAGAAGACTCCCGTGGATATACTGTGCGTGCGTGCGTGCGACGTGTGTGTGTGTGTGTGTGTGTGTGTGTGTGTGTGTGTGTGTGTGTGTGTGTGTGTGTGTGTGTGTGTGTATGTGTGTGTGTGTGTGTGTGTGTGTGTGTGTGTGTGTGTGTGTGTGTGTGGGTGTGTGTACAAAGAGATATGTTTGTGTAGCGAACATCATCAGTGCTGAGAAGTGATGATGTGTGCTAAGCAAACATACTCTTTGCACACACACACACACACACACACACACACACACACACACACACACACACACACACACACACACACACACACACACACACACACACCCCGTACCGTTAGAGAAGTGCAGTCTAAACCATTTTGAAATAATGTTAATCTAACTTAAAACATTTCAAAATTACGCACGCAGGCAGGCAGGCAGGCAGGCAGGCAGGCAGGCAGGCAGGCAGCCATCACCTTAGTTAGTTTAGAGAAATAACATTTAATTGTTTTCATTTCGAGGCGTTGTGAGCTTGTAGATCTGCTATTTCAATGTAAACAGTATTCAGTATATAGGTGTAAGGTGGTCATAATGGCCTAGTGCCCTAGTTGCTTCTTTTGGAAGCGCTGTAAGCTTTTACATGTGCAATTTTTGGAATTGCCAACATTTAATGGATAAATTCATTAAAATGTATTACATTATTACTTAATTAAACCTCTTCGTCCCAAGTGGGACATACAGTAAGGCTTCGACGATCTGCCTCCATCGGGACCTGTCTTGTGCTGCATGTTGTGCCTCGCCCCATGTAAGGTTCATCTCCTTAAGCTCAGAGGTCACGGTTCGTCACCAGGTGGTTTTGGGTCGACCTTGACTCCTTTTCCCTGCTGGGGTTCATCTCAGTGCAACCTTTGGGATTCGATCCTTAGCACTGGGCAAATGGTGGCTTCGTTCTTACATGCATGGCAGCCATCAACGGTCCCAACCACCACGCTCGATGCTGGACCTCCTGCCAGCTGCCTGATGCCAGAACCAATTTATTTAAAGGGATATTTAGTCACAACAAAAAAAAAAAAAGATTCCCTGACCCCAACATGGGTCCGAGCCCACTGTTTAGGGAAACACTCTCATGCATGTCAAGTACGTGAATTGAAAATGGTTGACAATCTATGCTCTGACCTATACAGTAACAGTATAACTGCAGGGTCTGTCCTCATAGACTATCATACGAATACCAGGAACGATAAATAAATCACCACAGTTTGAAACTGTGACAAGACACTTCTACAGAACGGCCAGGCGGTCAATGAACTTTCTGGTTGAAGCCACACACACACACACAACCAAACAAACAGAGGAATCACAACTGAGGACTGAGGTTTGACGAGCTATAAAACAACATATGTTCCTCTGAAGAAGGTCTACACTACAATACATTCTCCTCTGAAGAAGGTCTACACTTCTCCTCTGAAGAAGGTGATTATGGTTTATGTTATTTATTTTATTTCCTTTTGACTTCAAGTTTTCAATTTCGGTTAGTTTAAAAAAAATAATAATAATCAAAGTGGGTTTGCCAGTTTAGTTTTAATTTTATGAAAAAGGCTTAGTTTTAGTAGAGTTTTTATTAGTTTTAGTGTTTTTTGTGTTTTAGTTTTTAGATTGTAATATGGGGCAGTTAGGGGCCAGATTTAAAAAGCTCAAAAAAACTGCGAAAATATTAGATCTTGTTGATCTTGTGGATCTGCTAGTTTCACTATTTTTAAAGAATAATATTGAACTCTTACAAAACTAGAGGACATTTTCTCTATGGTTTAAGTTAGTTTAGTTGGTTTTGTGAACACAGAATACAGTTTCAGTTAACTTTTTCGTTTTTTTTTAAAGCCTAGTTTTTGTTTTTATTTCAGTTAACTAAAGTATTTTGTCAATTGTAGTTTCCTTTATTTGGATGTTTGTGTTAACTGTAATAACTCTGCTCCAGTGGTGGAAAGTACATTTACTCAAGTACTGTACTTAAGTAAAATGTTGAGGTATTTGTACTTTACTTGAGTATTTCCAATTTCCAATACTTTTACTTCTACTCCACTACATCTCAGAGGCAAATATTGTACTTTTACTCCACTACATTTACTTGAAAACTTTAGTTACTAGTTACTTTTCAGATATGAATTATGATATAATGAAAGACACATTAACCACTTTAGCCCTATTTTATACACAGGCTATTTGAAAATAGCCGATCTACAAGCTCACAACGCGTCGCATCGCGGCGCGTTGTGAGCTTGTAGATCTGCTATTTTCAAATATTTAGTACTTTTACTTTTGGTACTTTAAGTACATTTTGATGCCAATAATTTTGTACTTTTACTCAAGTAAATGTTTTATTCTGGACTTTAACTTGTAACAGAGTCATTTTATATTAGCCTGGGATCCAGCCTGCTTCGCTTCGTTCGGCGGACTTTTATTTCTCTCTTCGCTACTCAGTCTGGAATGCGTCCTATCTCCAAGGGAGGCGGGACATGCCAAACGTTTCGAATCGTGCCGTGGCTTCTGATTGGTCTGTGGTGCGGGGCGGGACAAAAAAAAACGTGTGATCGTTGTGATTCGTCATTCGTTTGAACAACATCCAATCAGCAACGACGTTGCTAACGTAACATATGTAGTTCCAGTGTAGTTCTGCAAAACGAGTCAATGGGGTGCATTCCAGACTGAGTAGCGAAGAGAGAAATAAAAGTCCGCCGAACGTAGCGAAGCAGGCTGGATCCCAGGCTAATTTTATATTGCAGTATTGATACTTTTACTTAAGTAAAGAATTTGAGTACTTTTTCCACCACTGCAGTCTGCTCTGGAGGTCTAACCAACACTATATTCTCCTGTTCAGGATCCATCCTGCAGAAGATGAAGAGACTCACTGTGTGCTTGTTGTTCCTGAGCTGTGTGTTCTGCCTGGCGACAGGACAGACACACACCAGCTACAGCCAGATGGAACCTCGCCTGAAGACCTTTGTTGATCTGGCTCTGAAAAAAGCTAATCAACAACTTGATTTTGGACATCTGAACTTCTTTGCAATCGGTGAAGTAGCAACGGTAATATACTCCTATTAATGTCCTCATCGTGTTTTGAATCATTATTTTTGCATGGTGTACGTTTTGTTACACTTAATGTAGCTTTACGTTAAGAGAGTAAGTGTGCTCTCTTGTGAAACACATATCAGAACTGTTACAATGTATCTGCTGGTAACTTAAAGCAGCACTATGTAACTTTCCTCTTCTACCCCGGATTTTAACCTGGTTTCCTGCACATTAGTACCATTGAACTAATAGAGCCGGCCTGCTTGCTCAGGGGATACATTGAATATTGACCATCAGGTCAAAATTTGTGTCAGATCCTGTGTCTAGGTGAGACATGACCTTTGACACGATCTAATTGTCTCAGAGCAGGGAGACAAAATACAACCATACATTTTTGAAATCTTGTTTGAAATGACCAAACCTGCCTACCGATGATGTCACTGGTAGGCAGGTTTCTGAACGGTCCACACCCCACCAATGAGACGCAGAGTGAGCAGACAGAAGTGATGTCATCTTATCATGAGCATCAGGACCAACTATATGAAGATAAGGTTGAAAATTAAGTGAAGTGGGACTTGGCACTTGAATTGAATTTGGTCTTGTCTTGTTCTCTTGTAGCTCACACCCGGGGTGAGACTCGACGTGCGTTTGAAGAACACAGTCTGCAGAAAGGCTTCGGGTGCAAATGACCACACACATCGCCCTGAGTGTCCATTCAAACAGGTTGGTGAAATAGGCTACATCACATTCATTATGAAACTCTGATCAATGAAGGCTCAGTGATGTCTAAAGACGTAACAAAACTATCATTATTATTATCCTTCTGATGACATCACTGGAGGGATCTCCCATTTTTTCTAATCATGTATAAATGATGTGCAGATTAAGCCAGCATAATTTGAAGTTGTCTGTTATTCTTTCTGTGTTTCATCTCTGTCTGTCTGTCTGTCTGTCTGTCAGCTCCTGGTTCGTTGTTTTGTGTGTAGCTACGATCCAAACACCAGCGATCCTTTCATCGACTGTGTTCGCCATAAAGATCAGAGGACGGTAAATATGTCTCTATGTTTCTAATGTCTGTCCTTACCAGTCTATCTCATTTGTGCTTTTCACAAGAAATCTTTCTTTTTTTTATGTAGTGCAATAGCACATCAAAAGCTCACAATGTGCTGCGATGTGATGCATTGTGAACTTGTAGATCTGCTAACGCTTTTTAAAATAGTAAAAAAAAAAGTGATTTAACACCCCAACCTTTTTTATTAGCTTACTTTACTATTATTATTATTATTATATTTGCATCTTATACTCCAAACTTAACATACATGTGTTGTTTTCTTTCAGCGATTTGCTGTATGGGACCAGCACTGTTCCTTCAGACTGCCTGGGGAAAATGCGCCAAACTCTAAATTAATATAGAATGAGTTTAGACATGACCACTGATCTGGAGCATGTGAACTAATGTCTCTGATTCTGAATTCATTCATGACTAAGATGGATACGCCATTGCAAATATTTCATGTGTCTGAAAATGAATACATATGTTGAAGCTAAAGATCTGAAAATGAATACATATGTTGAAGCTAAAGATCTGAAAATGAATACATATGTTGAAGCTAAAGATCTGAAAATAAATACATGTGTTGAACTACCTTCATCAAAAATAAAGGTAAACCGCTTGAATGCTTTGTAATATAACATTTTCTTCTATCTTTATTAAAGGTAGGGTAAGTGATTTATTTTTGTAAAAATAAGTGTTGAATAAAACTATATTCTGGATAGTACTCAAGGGCAAGACCACTTTGGTAGAGGTTAGTGTATTTACCTTGCCACGATGTAACTCTAAAGATGGAAATAACAAATAATTGCTCCATTAATTAGAAATGGTTAATTCTAAATATACTCCTCATTGACTTACACTGTACAGTAAAACAGCTCTTAAAGTCACTCTTTTAGGCCATAAACGAACACAAACAAAGCTGATTCTGACAGTATAGAACATCACCAAACCCAGTACTGTTTATTTTTTTAATGAAAATGTTAACTTCATTTTGATTTCCCTATTTTTATTAGGAAGATCCGCATCTTCAAATAGTAAAATCAACAGGAAGTCGACATTTTTATTTAATAAACAAACAGTACTGGGTTTGGTGATCTATATTATCACACTTTCCCTACCTTTAAGTTGATTACATACGAATCAAGTAACGTTTTGTGTAACAAGTGATGAGATCAATGTAAGTATGGAACAGTATGATGTGTTGCAACAGTAAGTAGAGGAATTATTCCTCTGGACACCATGAAGACCCATCATCTTATTCAGAGTTTGAACACAATCACCATAGTCCAATGATTGTCTTAAAAAAAAGGAAAGTCTCTATTGAAACGGCTATAGCCCCTCTGAAATTAATTAAATTAGTGATTGATTGATTGATTGAATATTTTATTAGGCAAAAATGTAAAACAGCACAGTTACATTTAAAATACTTTGTCTAACAGGTCTGTTCATGAAAGTCCTTGCGGTCTTGTTTCCAATGAGGCCTTAGTATTAAATTCATAGACATATATAGTGGCACCACAGTTAAAATATCATTACAAAAAAACAGGTAAAAGATAACATTATGTACATCCCAAAAAAAGGGGGGGGGGAATAAAATAAAAGACTATGTACAAGAACAGGAGGCGGGGGGGGGGGGGGGGGGTCGTCTGTCTAAGGTTAAAATAGCACTACCTCCTTTCTTGGCCTCCTGAAAGGTGAATTTTAGTGTAAGTCACAAACCCACGGTGAGGCCTTTAAGGAGGGCCTTTCAGGCAAGCCGCAAGTGGAGCCTGTAGGACCACCACGGCCCAAGACACCATCACACCGGAGTGGAATGTTTGGAGCGGGGAAGTCTTTTGCAACGCTCAGGTCCTGGACCTGGTGAGACGAAGGAGGAGCCCGGCCAGGAGGCCACCCACAGAGCCTAGAGTCCCTCCACGTGCCAGAGCCTCCCCCGGTCCCGGCAGAGTATGGACTCACTCCCCACCTTCAAATCCCACCTCAAAACTCACCTTTTCAAACAGGCCTATGCTCACCTTGAGTAAAGGTCTGCTGCAGGCCGTATGTGTATTTTGTGTGTATTTTAAACTTGCTTTATTGTTTGTATTTCTTTTCTGTTTTGTTAGGCGACCTTGGGTGACCTGAAAGGCGCCATATAAATAAAATGTATTATTATTATTATTATTATAGAGTAGTTCCGGAGAAGCGGACTGAGTGGCCCTGTCTTTCCCTAAGAGGACTGACCGTGGGTAGATACTGGGTCACCTGGGCGAGGGTGTATGTTGTTG
>NC_139939.1:56349162-56474162 GCF_963454915.1 Gymnoscopelus microlampas
TATGTCAGTGGTTCTCAATCTTTTTCATGTCAAGGACCCCCAAAATAATATGTATTTGGCCGCGGACCCCCATCTCAAAATATTTTGTTCCAGGGACCCCCCAGAAGCAAAGAATAGAGTTAAAAATGTTCGCTTTAAAACTATATATTCAAAGATTTGCACATATTTTCAAGATTTTTTAAAAATAGCAGATATACAAGCTCATATTAGCTTGTATATCTGCTATTTTTGAATGGCCCAAAGTGTAAAATAATGCTTTTTTTAGTTCAAATCAAAAAATGGCACAGATGCGTTCCATGTCTTAATGGGTTAAAAATAGCAACACCTTTTTTTTTTTTTTAAATGCCGTTTATGGCATTGAAGATACGCTCGACCACATCACTGGTTTCAGTTGGTTCAGCTCGGCGAACCAACTTTTCGCGGGAGATATGTAGTGTAGAGCGAAAACATAAGGGGGACCATGGGTCACATGCTCAGCAGAGAAGGGTCGCCACTGTAGAATAATCCATTATTATGATGTAACGGTGGCGTTTGTATTGGCATGTTACCTGCACATGTGGCCTTCTAGTGCCTTCCTGTATCTTATTTTCAGAATGTTTCAGGATATTCAGCCATAATAAGTACAAATATATGCAACTCTAAGAAGTTACACATGTGACTAGACTGTTGAAACCAGGGGCATTTGCACATGCCACATGAGAGTGTTGAGAGAGTTGATTGATTAGATCAGATAAGGACAGTAGCCACTCTTAAAAAACAGTAATGGAGCCTGATTGGTGTCATCTAAGACAGTACCATGTCAACAGATTCTGTTGATTAACAAGATTAATCAACAAAATGTTACACCCACATGGGTAGACCAAACCCACAATAAATAGGGTGGATGCTCACTGATCAGTACGAAGTGTCATGCAGGCATCAGTGTTACTAGTTGACAGGGTGGGTTTGCTGCGTTAGTCATTTTCCATCGCGAGCTCCGAGCGACTGACGAACCTGACGCTGTCGGTGCTCTCAGCACAATGTCCAGCCCAGGAGGAAAGAAGAAGTCGACTAAGACCTCCAGGTCCACCAAGGCGGGGGTCATCTTCCCTGTGGGACGGACGCTCCGCTACATCAAGAGGAGCCTGCCCAAGTATCGCATTGGGGTGGGGGCTCCTGTCTACATGGCCGCTGTCCTCGAATACCTCACCGCCGAAATCCTGGAGTTGGCGGGTAGCGCAGCAAGGCACAACAAGAAGGGTCGGGTCACCCCGCGACACATTCTGCTGGCAATCGCCAACGATGAGGAGCTCAATCAGTTGCTGAAGGGCGTGACCATCGCAGCGGGTGGCGTTCTGCCCAACATCCACCCAGAGCTGCTGGCGAAGAAGAGAGGTGCCAAGGGCAAGCCGGAGACGCCCGCCTCACCCGCTCCCGAGAAGAAACCCAAGACGGGCGAGAAGCCAGTGACAAAGAAGCTGAGTGGAAAGAAGACAGGAGGAAGGGCAAAGAAGCAGGGTGAGGTGAGCAAATGGGCTTCAGCAGACAGCACCGCAGAGGGCAGTCCAGGAGATGGTTTCACCGTGCTCTCCAGCAAGAGTCTCTTCCTGGGACAAAAGTTGCAAGTTGTGCAAGCCGACATTTCCATCGTGGACAGCGACGCTGTCGTTCACCCGACCAACTCCTCCCTATATACAGGTGGCTATGTAGGTAATGCTCTGGAGAAGAAGGGAGGTGAGGAGTTTGTTGAAGCCGTCCAGGAGCTGAAGAAGAAACACGGCCCTCTAGGGGTGGCTGGTGCTGTGCTGACCGCTGGCTTCGGTCTACCTGCTAAGTACGTCATCCACTGCAACAGTCCAGGTTGGGGCTCTGACAAGTGTGAAGAACTGCTTGGCACTGGCTGACGAAAAGAAGCTCAAATCAGTGGCCTTCCCGTCTATTGGCAGTGGGAGGAATGGCTTCCCCAAGCAGACCGCTGCACAGCTCATCCTGAAGGCCATCTCTACCTACTTCGTGGCCACCATGTCCTCCACCATCAAGACGGTGTACTTTGTGCTGTTCGACAGTGAAAGCATAGGGATCTATGTGCAGGAAATGGCCGCGCTGGAGTCGAGCTAAAATAACTTCTGTTGTTGCCCTCCTGTTGACTCCCAAATGGCCCTCGTCTTCTTGGCGCGGGGGATGTGTTTTGTTTAAAAAAGACAAGATGAAGAAAAAAGAGGCCGGCATATTTATTTGCATTATGGTTTTGTTTTCTCCTATAATCCTAAATCCTGGATTTATTTTCTTCTGTGGTGTTTAATGTACTGTAGAAATGCACTGCTGCTCCTGCAGCTTTCATACAAACGTTTTTTCCACAAAAGAGATCCAAGCTATCTTTTAAAGTTTAAGGATAAACTTCTAATGCAGCGACTCCCAACCCGTGAAGATATTGATAGTGGGCCCCCAAATAATCGGGCGAAACACTAAGACTTTATTGATAACATAACATTAATAATAATAAAAATTATAATGTTAAAAAATAAAGTCATGGTATTTTTTTCTTTAAACTAGAAGGAATACGAGCACAAACTCCACGCACAAAAACAATATCAATAACTTGCACTTGGGTGCACGGCTCCAAATGTATATCGTGTACGGAATGATAGCCAGCAGATCTGTCCATTTCAGGAACTTCTCATTTTATTAATCAAGCAGGCAACGTGACAATGCCTTCTTCAGCTTAGTCAGACTGTAAAGTGATACAATTCAGCTGTGTCATGACTCAGCTGAACAGAACGCGAGTTCTGGCTATCATTCCTGACATTGTTCTTCTTTTTATAATCTTGAAAAATGAGTTTTCCGAACATTTTCAAGTGGACCTTGATCCAAAAAGAAGGTTGGGAACCGTTGTTGTAATGTTTAGTGTGACATACTGTACGTAAAGATAGTAAGTCCTTGGTTACAAGGCTTCGGAAGAAGGCCAAACATGAATATGGGTTCATGCACGTGACAAGCGGTATATAAGCTATAACTATCCTCTCTCTTTTGAACTCCAAAATGCAAAAGATATTCTGACCTTCGTTTTACTTAGAGTGTACTTTCTGGTTATCAGTTCTTGCTTCATTGGAACATCTCTCGTGTTGATGGTGCTGTATATAAAAAGGTTTGCCGTCTGATACTGTATAATTGTTACAATCAATGATCAAACACAAGGTCTGTACACAGTCCGATAATAAAATGCCTTTAAAAAACATTAAAACATTTTTTTTTGAAATGCTGTTCATGAATTGCCATCCTAAAATGTTTACGTTCTCACAAGGATAGTAATTACAAACCTCTGTGTGTGTGTGTGTGTGTGTGTGTGTGTGTGTGTGTGTGTGTGTGTGTGTGTGTGTGTGTGTGTGTGTGTGTGTGTGTGTGTGTGTGTGTGTGTGTGTGTGTGTGTGTGTGTGTGTGTGTGTGTGTGTGTGTGTGTGTGTGTGTGACAGTGTTTTTGTGCGCGAGGGTGCGTGTTTATTCAAATCTCCGTTGAGTGTTTTCTGTTACACAAAGCCTTATTGAAGGACAAAATGCAGTCTGGGTATTATTATACACACAGGCATTCAGGCTGCAAGTACACCCATTCTTCTCTGTTTTTCTAAAGTCAATACAAGGTCTAATCCAAAGACGTGACGGTTCGCAAACGCTGATCACAATGTTTTGCAACGGAAGTGTCTTTTACCCGGAACACCTGGTCATTTCCAGTAGGAAACAACAACAATGTCACCATGTCACCACCAGTGGTTTAAAGTAACTAAGTACATGTACTCAAGTACTGTACTTAAGTCCAATTTTGAGGTACTTTTACTTTATTGGAGTATTTCCAATTGTCTATTACTTTTACTTCTACTCCACTACATCTCAGAGGCAAATATTGTACTTTTACTCCACTACAATTATGTGAAAACTTTAGTTACTAGTTACTTTGCAGTTATAAATGATTACATTATAAAGCTTACATTAAAGGTAGGGTAAGTGATATTATATTTGGTTAAAACAAAAAGTATTTTGTTAAAAGGTTAAAGCACTATATTCTGATAGTAATCAATGCTATAGAGTGTTTGTTCAGTAACAGGAGTCTCCCTGTCTCTCCAGCTCTTTAATAAACAGAAAATAAATTTTCCGGTAGGTGTCAACATCTCAGCCAATCAGGAGAAAGTACCCATTTTTAAGCTTCATTTTTATAGTGTTCCAGTTCCAATTTTCTCTGCTCATTTCTTAGTGTTATCACTTCCAATTTCACTTGTTTAATCTATATCCTGATTGAGTTCTCTATCCTGATTGGATAAAATTGGAAATGAAACGCATGCATTTTCTGTTTTATAAAGAGCTGAACAAACACTCTATAGCAATGAGTACTATCAGAATATAGAGCTATTTAACACGTATTTTAACCAAAGAAAATCACTTACCCTACCTTTAACCACTTCAGCCCTATTTTATACCTACATGTAGGCTATTTGAAAATAGCCGATCTACAAACTCACAACGCGTCGCATAGTGACGCGTTGTGAGCTTGTAGATCTGCTATTTTCAAACAAACAGTTTAGTACTTTTACTTTTGGTACTTTAAGTACATTTTGATACCAATATTTTTATACCTTTACTCAAGTCAATTTTGAATTCCGGACTTTTACTTGTAACAGAGTATTTCTTCAATGCAGTATTGATACTTTCACCTAGGTATAAGGAATACTTTTTCCACCACTGCCAGTAGAATACAATAGTAATAAAGTAACAATAATGTGAGCAGCAGGTCCTCGTCTGCCTGTCCTACAACCTCACCAAGACCTTCTGTCTCCTGCTACTGTGTGCTCAGCCACCAGGGATTGATTGATTGATTGAATACTTTATTTAGACATGGAAACGATACATGGAAGTACAATTCACAATACAAGGTCCTCTAAACTGGATCGCTCATAAAAGCACAATGGCTTATTTAAAATGAGATCCCCACGCACTCAAATCGCCATGATGATGTTTAAGAAAACAGGGGGCAGCGTCTTTAGGGGCCAATTGGAAAGCAGTGTTAATGTTGACCGCAAATTCGGGATTCATTCTTAGTCTTTTGAATAACATCGCTGATATCATTCTGTCTGTCTGTCTGTCTGTCTGTCTGTCTGTCTGTCTGTCTGTCTGTCTGCCTGCCTGCCTGCCTGCCTGCCTGCCGGGCCCGTCCGTCCGTCCGTCCGTCCGCCTGCATTTGTTTGTTTGTATGTTTCTTTCTTTCTTTCTTTCTTTCTTTCTTTCTGTCTGCTATAAAGCACCTCAATCACACAAAGAACCACAAAATAACAGATTAAGATATACAGTACATGATTTGTTTTGTGCGATACAGATCCTAGTACATCTTTATGGTAGAGTATGAAAAGAAAAACACGTCACATTCAAGGTTTTCTTTATTGTTAACATCTTTGTGTGGCAGCTACTGTAGAACATAAGTCCCTACACAAGACGTATAACAATAAACATGACATGTTTCCTTCAGAGCTTGAGTAGTGTTTACCTGATTTCTGAAATGCCACCTGCCTCTGCCAACAGATGGCAAAGCACAGAAAATCCATGCTGTTAGGTTGCTGTTAGCATAAACATAGTATATATTACATTTATTTATTACATTATTTTAAAATGGTTTGACCAATTGAACCACAGCACCATGCCTATTCTGGGGGAACATAGCAGATCTACAAGCTCAGAACACAACCCGTTTTGAGCTTGTAGATCTGCTATTTTTGGTGAAGAGATTTGGTGTGGACGGGTAAAAAAAAGCTGTCCGACTAACATGTGCAACTCACATTTGTTTCTTTAACCCATTGAGACCTGAGGCCAATTTGACAAAATGTCTTCTAAATCCCAACAGTTTTCTAAAACACTTATGTTGCTATAATATCAGTGGTTCTCAAACTTTTTCATGTCAAGGACCCCCAAAAATGTATTTGGCCCCAGACCCCCGTCTCAAAATATTTAGTTCCAGGGACCCCCCCCCCAAAAACCAAAAATTTGAGTTACAAAATGTTTGCTTTAAAAAATATATATATATTCCAAGATTTGCACAAATGTTCACGACTTTTTCAAAAATAGCGGCTCTACAAGCTCATAGTGCGGCACTCGGTGCCGCGCTATGAGCTTGTATATCTGCTATTTTTAAATAGCCAAATAAATCTTAAAATAACACAGATGCGTTCCCGGTCTTAATGGATTAAGACTAGAGGGTTTTAAGTGGGTAAAAAATAATATATTCTTACATTTATAAAGAATGTTCTTCATGTCCAGAAGCCACACATGCGCTGAGCGAAGACGCCTCTGCTAGTCGATTGTGGTCACGTCTCTCCAACCCTATCAATATCGTATTGCTGTCGGGCATATAAACCTTGACTCTCCATATTTCAACTTTTTATGTATTTTTTTTTGTTGTTGTTTTTGGAAAATGAATGCCCTATACTTCACCATACAAGAGTGTTGCACAAAAGTAGTGGAAAATAGCAGATCTGCTAGCTCACAACGCGTTGCGATCACGACGCATTGTGAGCTTGTAGATCGGCCATTTACATTATTTAAAAAAATGTTTTCTGAAATAAAAAATAATAAAAAAACGTTTTGGGGGATTTACAAGGTTTTCTCCCGACATCAACTATATGTGGAATACGGTAAAGTATTGATGAGAGGTGGTGATCTTCTCCCAAAAAGTTGAACTCTTTGCTGCTCGAGGCGTCCAGAGCGCTCCTCCGCCAACGCCGGACGGCCGAGGGGCGCTGAAGAGGAGAGAGCGAGCTCTTTACCGTAGACATGCCTGTCAGAAAAGCCTTCTGCGGATGCAGCCCCTTAAGGCCCCCATGTCCACCAAGATAGTTGTTTTTCCTGAGCGCAGCAGCGCATGTTTTTAATCCATTGAGACCGCATCTGTGTAATTTTAGATTTCTTTGGCTATTCAAAAATAGCAGATAAACAAGCTCATAGTGAGCTTGCAGATCTGCTATTTTTTTTCCGAAAATGTGTGCAACTTTGAATATATATTTTTTTAACTCCAATATTTGCTTCCGGGGGGTCCCTAGAAGAAAATATTTTCAGATGGGGGTCCTTGGCCATATACATATAATTTTGGGGGTCCTTGACATGAAAAGGTTGGAGGGCCACTGATACAGCAACGTACTGTTAGGATTTAGAAAACATTTCTAGATTATGTATTTGGCTGCGTACCCCCCTACCAAAATATTTTGTTCAAGGGACCCCCCAGAAGCTAAGATTTGAGTTAAATTACTTTCGCTTAAAAAAAAGCAAAAACTATTTCAAAGATTTGCAAGTTATCCTCTAAGCAGGCAGGCTCTATTAGCTCAATGGTAAAACATTTCAGCAGGAGACCGGGTTCAAATCCGTGGTAGAAGAGGAACGTTGCATATTGCAGCTTTAAGCCAGCATGTTTGGTGTGTATGGCGTGTGATCCTTCCACATAGTATCACCTGCTTCTTCCTCAATGGAAGAACTTTGGAAGAAATTGCTTCTTGCTTTGTTGGGGCGTCGAGGCATCGACGATTTATATTCATACCAGCATCACATTGAATAGTGTTTATATCTTCTCTGGCTGCCGGCAGATGCTCAGTCAGTGCTAAAAGGTCATATTCATAACACGTTCATATGAATAATAGAATAAAAATAATACTTCCACAGAGCCTTTGAAAAAGTTATGGAAGCATAACTTAAGTTTTGTTTACCTCTGACATTTTGATGGCGGTCATTATCCATGTTTTTTCCCGTCGTTGTTGCTTAGAAAGGTATACCTTTTCTGTTAAAGAACAAATATCATCCTCCTCCCCGCCCGGCGTCCCTCCCCCCGTACACGGCCAATTGTGTTCGTATAGGCCATACATGGGCAACTGGCGGCCCGAGGGCCACATGCGGCCCCCACCTTCACTTAATGCGGCCCACAGGTTAATATCGGAATACTGATATGTTATTGATGTCAGCTGTTACAATTCCAAACATGCAAACATGACCCGCTTTAATTACTTCAGTCTAGTAGCTTATTAGAATTCTATAGTCTTTTTTTAAGTTCAATGTATTTGTATTTAAGTCCATAAAGTTAACATAAATATAACTAAATGCATTCGAAATTAAATAAAAGTGTTACTTTTCGGGATTCCAATTAAAAAATAGCAGATCTAGAAGCTCAAAACGCGTCGTAGATCTGCTACTTTTGTGTGACATAGAATGACGAAAAAAGTAAAAATACGGAGATACAGTATATGTATACGTGGCCCTCTGGAGTGTGGAAATGTAGTGGCCCTCTCCATCATCAAAGCTATAGACGTTCGACAAAATGTCGACCAATCTTGTGGTGGATTCGAACCCCCAGACTCCGCGGTGGTGGGCACTGGGCAGCTACAGCTACTACTGTATACAGTATATGCGAGTCAGTGAAATGAGCAACCTTTTGAAACAGAGGTGTTGGTTGAGTATGAGAGTATCTCGTGCACCGGTTCTCTACATACTGTAAGTGGTTCTCAAACGTGTTCAAGTCAATTAAAATGTATTTGACTGCGGGACCCCCATCTGAAATTGTTTTGTGCCAGGGACCCCCAGAAGAGAAGATTTATCTTAAGATTCAAAATGTTCCAAACATTTTCGATATTTTTCAAATATATTAAAAAAAAAGTGTATTATAGTGCAAATGTACAAGCTTGTAGCTTGTAGATCTGCTATTTTTGAACACATATAAATTGATAACGTGGTTAAAATGATGTTATATTAACTACTTTTAGTGGGGACCCCCTGGGGTTCACTGGTGTGCCGTGGGGATCGTAGATATCGTAGATACTTGCAATACATCTCCGATGTAGATCGTCTATTTTCGAATAGCCTAGGTATAAAATAGGGCTAAAGTGGTTAATGTATGTTTTATAATGTAATGATTTATATCTGCCTAGTAGCTAGTAACTAAAGTTTTCAAATAATTGTAGTGGAGTAAGAGTACAATATTTGCCTCTGAGATGTAGTGGAGTAGAAGCAAAAGTATTGGAAGTCGGAAATACTCAAGTACAAATACCTCAAAATGTTACTTAAGTACAGTACTTAAGTAAATCTACTTATTTACTTTCCACCACTGATTGCAGGATCATTAAAATAAACATGCTCTGAAAATACACGGGGCCCACCCATCTGAAGTGGTCAGATGGGTGGGCCGCGAATACTTTTGTGATTTTCAAGTTGATTTTCAAGCCCTGATCAATAGACTCTATTTCACCTTTAACATAAAGGCAGGGAAGACCCGGCCATTGTAGGCTGCATGGAAGTCCATATTTGGGCAACGGTTTGTTTTGCGTCTGTGTTGTGTCACGCCCCAACGCATATATGGCAGGTTGATTTACATACTGTATATTCACAATAGACTGCGTCAGAGTTATAGCTGTAAATATTAGAGCAATCATGGTGTATGAACACAAGAACCAAAAGGACGTCGCCCAGGGGGAACCCGTAACCGTGAATGAGTTCCTGATAACGGACGAGACCCTCTTACGAGTCCAGAAGCTGTTTGAGGAAAACGAGGAAGAGGTCGACAAGCTGTTGGACGAGATGACTAAATGGGGGAAAGAGAGACAGGGACTAGTTTTGGAAAAGGAGGCTTTCGCTGAGAAGAACCTGCAACTCCAGAACCAACTGGACCTCATCCAGGAAGAGCTCAGAACCAAAGAGTCTCTTTGCCAGAAATGGGACGAGGAGAGACAGAAACTAGCAGGAGAAAATGAGGCTGAGGCTAAGAGGATCGAGCAACTCCAGATTCAACTCTACCTCATACAAGAAGAACTGAGAGACAAAGAAGTTAAGTTCCAGACAAAGGAGGAGACCCTCCTACACGTCCAGAAACTGCTGGACGAGAAGGAGAAAGAGATCGCCGGCCTTAAGGCGAATCTCTGCACTCAAATGGAAGACTACAAAAGGAATCTGTCCTTGAAAGACCAAGCCTGGCAAGAGGAAATGAAGCAGTTAGAACAGTGGAAGATTTACGAACAAATGTACCAGATGGAGGAGAACAAGACGATCGGCGATGAGTACAATGTGGGCGAGGACGATCTGAGCACCAACGAGACTCTTTGGTGCATAGACGAGAAATGGGAGGAGGAGAGACTGGGTCTACAGGATGCTTTGGTTAGGAACGAGCAACTCCGGAACCAACTGCACCTTGTCCAGGAAGAGCAGAGAACCAAAGAGACTGATCGGTCCACGGAGGGTACATGGGAGGAAGAAAGACGGGGACTAGCAAAAGAAAAGGATGCTTTGGCTAAGAAGAATGAGCAACTCCAGAACCAACTGAACCTCATCCAGGAGGAACTGAGAAAGAAAGACGTTAGGTTTCAGACAACGGACGAGACCCTCCTTGATGTCCAAAAGCTACTGGAGGATAAGGAGGAAGAGATCACTGCCCTCAAAGAAAGTCTCGTTCAAATGCAGGACTACAAGGGGAGCGTCTGGAACGACTACTCGCAAGATGAACTCGAGCGGTTAGAAGGCCATTGCTACCTTAGGGAACAGATGTATCAGGAGGGGCACAAGAAGATGACCAGTAACAGCCCTCAGAATGAAGCACCCATCAGCGAGGAGGATGATGATGTTGTAGAGATCAAGTACGAACTGGGCCACATCCAGGAAGAGCCGGGAAGCAAAGATATCGTGTTAAAGGAACTGTCCAAGAGGACAAACCTCCATCATAAGAAGTTTGTCAGGAATTGGAACGCAAAGTCGTGAAGAAACTGAAGAATGAAATGTGTGTGGCCGTGTGGAAGACGGAAATGAAGTACAGGATTGTACAACAGCAGCACTTTAAAAAGTTTTGCTGTACGTCTGTCTTTGATATAGGCAATGTCCGTTATTGTCCTTCTGGGCCTGGGGTTTCCAACCACTGTCAAGCGAGGCCCCCCGACTGTCTTTGTAGGTAGAGGTATTCAGTCGCTGTGCCCTTTGCATTCCACGATTTGTATCGTCATTTACACTTTTATTTAGATAGGGACGAGTATAAATACAGGAAACTGAAGGCAGAGACACACGCGACATGGAGTTTGATTCAAAATGGGTCCTCGCGGCTCACATGGAGCATATGGTTAGTTGCTCTCCCATGCAGTGTTGCCAGATCTGCCTATTATAATATGGCTCTGCCACCATGTACAACATCCATTTCCTCTTTTGTTTGCTTTTTTAGTTCTGTCACTCCTGAGTTAGTGACCCAATTTATATATTTAACCTGGGAATGTAGGTTTAGTTAAGACGTCAGAAGTGACCTTTAAGTAATTCTGTTAAAATTTAAGTTTGTAATGTCTTTTACTCATCAAAAAAACTGAGTAAAAGACATTACACTACTGCAGTTGCAGTCTCCCATTAAAAGAGACTGCAACTGCAGCCTGCACCCACTCTGGACCCCCCCCCCCCCCCCCCCCCCCGCGCGTGGAGGCTAATGTTATCCCCATGGGAACACTAACCGTGCAGTTCAGTAAAATCAACTCTCAGGTCCTATAGCTTGTAGTTCTGCTACTTTTGCTATTTCTTAATTTGAATCCGTTTTGGACTGGAGGTTTCCACCCGACAGACGATATGGATATCATGATGTCCACAGTGCACGCATGCAACAATTGACGCGCTGTCTGTTCGAAACGATCAACCGCTGCTGCAGCTCGAATGTCCGGTCATCTGCGTTATTATTAGCACCATTAGCTTAGCTGAAACAACGGTGAACAAGGGCTTCTTCTCATGGTTGCGATAACGATTCGACGTTGGGTCGTAAATGATTACCGGGTTGTCAGACACAGCCGGGGAGGATCAAAAGAACAGCGTTCCTCTCCAAAGGTTGAACTATTGTCTGCTTGAAGCGTTCAGGGCGCTGCGCCAAGAAGCGCTGAACGTCAGGCGGACTCTGTCTTTTCCCAGTATTTCGCCTAGGTTAGGTTTAGGCATTCTTCGGACTACAGCGACGTCACCCGTTACTTATCGTTCATCCGCCGTATTGTTGCCGGGTCAACTCGGTGCATAGCAACAATAGGAAAAAGGCAGACCGGTGCTACTTTCTTTGATATTTTGTTGTTATGTGGATTCATATGCCTTTTTTACCTTTTGCGGTGTCTGGACTAATAGCATGGCCATCAGTTGAGTTTGAGAACATTTTTGTTTACCTGATAGAGAGTCCTGGTAGTACTTACATTTACTTTATTCATTCAAATCTTGAACTATTTCATGGTTTGCTGATGCACTGGTGTTTATTACCAACAGCCGTTGCATATGTTGTAAATACTTGCACCTGTTTTATTGCAAACTATCCCAAATCAACTGATTACGTTCCCCCATTTCCCCCACATTATTTTATTGACTTATTTTTGTCTTAACAGGTCCAAATAGCAAATGACAACTTGCGAGAAAATCATTATACTGCTTTCAATCTGGCATCCCTCTTTTTGGGCATATGGTTATAGGCAGAATAGCGGAGAGTTTAGAATATTTAGCGGTCTCGTTTTCAAGATCGAAAAAACATAAAATGTAACAATGTGTATGTTCCGTAATGCAAAGCCAATGGTGAAAGCTGTGTTGTTTGACCCGGCAAAATACCCGTATGTGTGTCTTAAAGAATAGTTTCTGTGAGGTCAAGGTTAGGGTTAGCCATACTTTTTTGTGAGGTTAAGTTTAGGGTTAAGGTTAGTGATAAGTTTATTTTATATCTATTTGTGAATTAATTTTTGTATAAGGCATATGTTATTGGGTTTAACTTTAACTTTAACAGCCATGTTAGAAAAGCCACCAAGTGATTTCTTTGCCAGACGCACACAGTCCCCCAGTGTGCAGCCGTGAACATTATGACATTATGAAACACGCATTAACCACTTTAGCCCTGTTTTACACATAGGCTATTTGAAAATAGCCGATCTACAAGCTCACAATGTGTCGCATCGCGGCGCGTTGTGAGCTTGTAGATCGGCTAGTGCTAGAGCACCTGCCCTTTGCCCTCTTGACCAGAAGTGCCCTTTTGAAAAAAGGAAAACAAACATTCTTTTTTTTCCAGTTTACAGCAGGGGTCTTCAACAGGGGGTCCGGGAACCCTAGGGGGTCCTCAGAGTTACTACAGGGGGTCCGCCAAATCTTTATGTGATATGATTTTTCTTTTTACCATAAACACTCGAAACCTAGCATCCCTTTTCTGAGGGACTTTAGCCACAAATAGCAGATCTACAAGCCCACAACGCCTCGCGCTGCGAGGCGTTGTGGGCTTGTAGATCGGCTATTTTTGGCAAAGAGGTATAGGTGTAGAGGGAAAAAAGAGCAGACCAAGTCAACAAAAAAAAGTATAATTTACTTGAGCACCTGCCCCTCAAAATGTCTGTGCACGCCACTGCCAACATGTCTTTACCATAGAAATGCATTGCACATACGCAAGTGTTTTATTTTATTGTTATAATTAACATTTTATTTTTGATCAAAGCCACTGTTGGTGGTATTTGGTTAAATGCATTGTTCAGTTACAGTTATACTACTTGAAGAAGCCTTTTATTGTTGTGAAATGTTTGTAACTGATATTGTTTTTTTCTCATTTTCTCTAGTTTTTTGTCTCATTGGAGACCATTTCTTTTACACGCTTGATTTAGAACATACTTTTGATCAATGGTCACGATTTTCTCATGCTTTGCTCTAAACTGAATATGATTTATTTAGGGTTTCACTTGCATCTCAGTTGTGGAGATGCTTCAGCAAGGGAGGCTTTGGGAAGGGGTTTTCCCCCTCTTCATACTGTTATGTACAGTTTTTTTGTTTTTTTGTTTGTTTGTTTTATTCTTCTTACACTATCCCAATAGTGTAAGAAGATCAAATCAGATCTCTAGCATACATTGTGGGTGTCCTTTTCACCCGTGGTTCTCAAAGTGGGTTCTGGGGACCCCCAGGGGTCCTTGGGGGGTTTCAGGGGGTCCTCAGCAAATTGTGTTAATACAGCATCAAAATCCTATCCTATCCTACTACTTTAATTGAAATGACCTCCAAAATGTGTCAGGGGTTGGTCAACACACGAACACTCCACTTGCCCCGAAACTTGCCCCAGACTGTTGATCAGAGCTCTGGCTATAATATAGGCTTCTATTCCCGCCTTCAATGTACTTACATATTGTACGGTTAATATAAAAAACTACATTTCCTACTACATCTTAACATTTTAGCCACAGCAGCTTTCCTACTTTTTGGCCCCATCATCCTTTTTCTTATCGGGCCTAGATGTGAGGGCCGCAAAGCGGCCCAAACCTCTAGTCATTTTAACCACTTTATACATGTATTTTTGGCTATTCAAAAATAGCAGATCTACAAGATTGTACATCTGCTATTTTTGAACATTTTGGGGAAAAATAAATCTAAATTGTTTGGAAGAGTTTGAATATCTTTTTGAATTGTCCAACACACATCTCTTCTTGGGGTCCCTGGCACAAACCCAAACCTCTAGTTTTATCAAATGGGGTCCACTAGAGGTCCTTTTACATTACATTACATTAATGTACACTGAGTCCAGCCCAGTCTGTCAGGGGATTTGCGGATTGACTCAACATCTGACTGGGATTTTAAGTCTAAGATGTACACGCTAATGGGTGCCTTGAGTCCAATGAGAATGACACGATCCCCCACCGTGCAACACGTGAAAGCACTAGTCATCCAACGTGGGCCTTTCCCTTCGGGCTCAACCTTCTTCCAGGAGAAGATCTCTGGATTGAATTTCCACAGATCAGATTTGGAGCCGCCAAATATGCACAGCTCTCCGTTGTAGACGAAGGCTGAATGAAACCCACGTTCTTCTGGAGGGAGCTGTGCACTAGGCACGCTCAGCCAGCAGTTGGTCTCTGTGTCAAACACTCTGATGGTGTTGTACATCATCCACTCCCCCCAGCCCCCAAATACATACATCTTAGCCCCGATCATGGTGGCAGAATGCCACGCTGAAGCAGGTGCCGGTATCCATCTGCTGGTGTCGATTGAAGACCAGACCATTGAGGCGGTGTCCAACTTGTAAATGTCATTGGTGCATTCATCCAGCTTGTTGAATCCTCCATGGACGTACATGTCCTTTCCCAAGACACATACAGAATACCCTTCCGTTACCTCTGGAATAGTCCCGGAAACATTTGGCTTGAACCATCGGTGGGTGTTGACATCAAATGCGTGTAGCACAACACTGAAGTCCCCATGGCATTTAACCACACCCACGACGTAGATGATATTTTGTATCAGCACAGCTTTGTGGCCCCAGGACTTAGAGGGAACCTCAAGGGAATGTTCTCCTTCAGTTGTCACTGCGGGCAACGTCTTCCAGCATAAAGACACAGTGTTGAAGACGCAGACATTGATACCATGATCCATGTTGTCCACGCCGTCATCGACTCCAAAGCAGAACACCATGTCTCCCACTGCCACGGCAGCGAAGCATGTCGTTGGGCCTCCGCTCACTTTTGTCAGCGTGCAGTGCGACATCTTAATCTCTCTTGAGTGATCCTCCACTGTCTTCAACCCGTCTCTGAACGTCTATCGTTGTGTGCTTCTCTTGACGTCTCTGCACAACCTTATATACTGTAGGCTGACCAGAGCGTGGGTCTGATGTCACACACAACATAAAGCATGTTGCCTAACAACGGCCGATTTGTGCAGTTGCCCATTCTACCCATTTTGTACTTAACCATTATCAGGGTCAATACTGTGATGACATATGACATCATCAGGGATCTCCATATATGGACATATACTCGGAGACCAGTCTATGATATCGGTACTGGGACGTCATACTGATGCCATCAGGGATCCATATATGGGGATTTGTGTATGAATGCTATACTTTAGTACAATTTTGAGGCATTTTTGAGCGGTGCAACCGCTCCTATAAGAGGGTTTAGGACCCATCCGTGGTGAAAGTTTTTCTTTCCGTCGTGAAAATTTGTCTTTCACTGTGACGGACGCCATGCTGTGGAAAACACGCCCATAGGCTAAGCTCTGCAGGACGTGCTGTGATTGGCTAGCGAGACACATGATGAAATTAACTTCAAACTTCGCAGACGCGCTGTGATTGGCTAGCGAGACGCATGATGAAATTAATAATAATTTAAAAATGTAAGCACGTCACTTCGCAGGACGTGCTGTGATTGGCTACCGAGATGCATGATGAAATAATAACTCATAAATTGCACCGCTCACTTCACACTGGGTGTGATTTTTGAGCGCTGCAACCGCTCCAATAGACGGATTTCCGCGCGACGTCATCACAGAGCAGAATGCGCAATCTGCGCATGCCTGGGGGTCAGTGGGGGAAAGGCGCGTTCGAAAATACAGCCCTGAGCGGCAGTGAGCGCACTGGCCAATACAAACTAATAGGCGAGTGTGCTCCGGTGCGTAATTTCCAAACGCACCCATAGGCTTCCCCCCGCAGCTGCGCGGTCATATTCCTCTCATGTTTACTAACAGGAAACCTCCCTATAAGTGGGTTTGGGACCCACTGGTGAAAGTTTTTCTTTCCGTCGTGAAAATTTGTCTTTCGCTGTGACGCCATTGGCTAAAAGTACTCAACCCCAGTAGGACGTGCTGTGATCACATGCTACTTTTAGGTCCATATACTGTATGGCAGGGTCTTCAACAGGGAGGGGGTCAACCCTAGGGGTCCTCAGAGTTACTACAGGGGGTCCGCCAAATCTTTGTGTGATATGATTTTATTTTTTTACATTAACCACTTGAACCCTAGCGTCCCTTTTCTGAGGAGAACTTTAGCCAAAAATAGTAGATCTACAAGCTGTTGTGAGCTTGTAGATCTGCTATTTTGGGCAAAGAGGCATAGGTGTAGAGGGGACAAAAAGAGCAGAAAAGTTTAATCTGAAACACAATTTTATACAGTATAGAGGGGGTCCCTGCTTCATCTCTCTCTCAGCTAGGGGGTCCTAGGCCTGAAAACGTTGAAGACCCCTGCTGAATGGAGATCTCTGTATCGGACAGTCCGTGTCTCTTTTATGCCCATAAACGGAGATCCATCCTGTCATCAGTATATGGCTATATATGGGCATGCTGGTTTGCCCATGTAAGGAAATCTCTTTATCTGTCAGTCCTCGACCCTTTTATGCCCATTATGGAGATTCCTGATGTCATCAGTATATGCCCATATATGGGCATGCCCCCTGTTGTGCCCACATATGGAGCTGACTTACTTGACGTATTCCTGTAAGCTCCTAGATGGAGCCTATAGGGCCGCAATCACATTGCATGGGCCCACGATATGTGCGGTTGTCTTTGCGTCACTCTCAACTGATCTTCTACAGGTCTTTTTGCCCTGTGGATTCCAGTCCAGTGCAGAGAGGTACTAGAACCAGGAGACCTGGTACTGCCAGACCCTTAGTGGTTGAAATCTGAATGGTCGGACTTCGCATGACGTGTGTGCAGAGGAAAAGAGGGACAAGGAAAAGAGGGACAAGGACTGACAGTATCTGTCAGTCCTTGTCCCTTTTATGCTTATATACAGTATGGACAAAAGAGGGACAGACAAGGACTGACAGTATCTGTCAGTCCCTTACATGCCTATATAGGGACAAAAGAGGGACAAAAGCGGGACAGACAAGGACTGATATGTCTGTCAGTCCTTGTCCCTTTTATGCCTATATATGGACAAAAGAGGGACAAAAGAGGGACGAAAGAGGGACAGACAAAGCCTCATGTAGGCCGACCCTCTGGGTCTGGCAATAATATAACTAGAGGGTGGATTGCCCCACCCCCAGCTATTCTTTTCAACGCAATTGCTCAGTGGCGTTTTGAAGCACCCGGAAGTAAGAAATATTGGTTCCATGGGTCCATTCCATTGGTTCCATGGGTCGTGAGCATGCGCACAAACAGGAGACGCACGCGCAGAAGCATTTTAAGTGCGTTCTCGGGTTTGACCACCAGGCTTGGCCGCTTCACTGTTCTACCGTGGTTCTGGGGGCTTGGTCCAGTGCCTGCCTAGTGATGTTTTTAGTTGGCTTTCGAAGGGTGTGTCCAATCCACCCCCACTTCCGCTTCTTCACATCCTGGCTGATGGCGTTTTGGTTGGTTCTCTCCAACAGGCTGGCGTTTGATATTGTATCGATGTGTCCTAGGCATCTGTTAACAAAGGTCTGGAGTTTGTTGGTCATATGGAGCTGACTCGTGGTTTATTCATGGTTACGTTGATATAGTGACGTGGCCGTGTAGAGCAGTGGTTTTCAACCCTTTTCATGCCAAGGACCCCTAAATCGATATACCTTTGGCCACGGACCCCCATCTGAAAATGTTTTGTGCCAGGCACCCCCAGAAGAGAAGATTTAGTAAAAAATATTCGCTTTAAAAAATATAAATATTTAAAGATTTGCACACATTTTCAAGATTTTTCAAAAATAGCAGATCTACAAGCTCGTAGCGCGGCACTCGGTGCCGCGCTATGAGCTTGTATGTCGGCTATTTTTGAATAGCTAAAGCTAAGTGGTTAAAATGATTGTGATGCTATGTTAACTCATTTCGCTGGGGACCCCCTGGTACCCCCCAAGGACCACTGGTGGTCCCTGGACCACTGGTTGAGAACCACTGGTGTAGAGGATTGAGTACTTTTTCCACCACTGCTCAGCAAGAACGCATAGGTCTATATGCATTCTAAACCACTTGAACCCTCGCATCCCTTTTCTGGGGGGAACTCCCCCCCAGAATCAAAACCCCACATAAAATCGGGCCGAGTTTGAAGTCGGTCGATTGGTCGGTACCATATATGACCATATATGGGCATAGCGGACGGACAACCAGATCTCTGTGTCTGTCAGTCCTAAAACAGTACTAGATATCTCTTTAGTACCGTTGAAGTGTTCTTTTGTATGTTAGCCTTCAGTTAGTGAAGTTGAAATACTGAAGTTGAAATGTCTTTTAGTGCTTTTGAGTTGTTCTTTTGAAAGACTGAGGGCCCGATCTTGCACGGCACGTCATCCCTTGTGCCTAATCTTATTAGGCTTTTTTTTTTTGTGTTTTGAAAAACATTTTAAAATAGTGAAAATAGCCGAACATCTACACACATTATGAGCTTTTAGATCGGCTATTTTCACTATTTTAAAATGTTTATCAAAATAAAGTAAAATATAAACTAATAACATTAGCTATATAAAGGATAAGGTGCCGCACAAGATAGGGCCCTGAGTATACTACACCATTCATTCACTTAGTGCTCTTGAAGTGTTTGTTTATAATGTTAACATTGAAAGATTCACAGCAATTTTGCAATGAACGTTAGGTCTGGTAAGTGTTCTTTGGGACTGACCAGTAAAGCCCAGCTTACTATCTTGGCTTTGATGGTCATTCCAGCCAGCCAGCTGGCCGACCACCAGCAGAATCCAGCTCAGCCTGACTGGGTGACCAGCTGACCAGCTAAGTCCAGTTAAGACCAGCTAAAACCAGCAACCATCATAAGCTGGTTTAGGCTGGGGTTTTTTTCCCAGCAAGGTACGGAGATGGGATGTTTCCGTCCGACAGCGACAATATACAGTATGTAGCCTATATGTATATGTATATGTATATGTATATGTATATGTATACGTATATGTATATGTATATGTATATATAAAAAGATAGATAGATAGATACTGTAGATAGATAGATGGATGGATGGATGGATGGATGGATAGATAGATAGATAGATTGTGTTTGAGCTGTGGAGTGTCACTGTGTGGTCCCATGGAACAGGATGTCACACCAATGACAGACCCTGCGTTCTCTTCTCCTTCAGGGATCTCTGTAATTCTCTTCTCTCTCTCTACTCTTTTTCGCCCCACTGTGTGCGTGTGTGCACACGAGTGCATGTGCGCGTGCTGTGCGCGTGCATGTGTGTGAGTGAGAGAGGGAGGGAGCGAAAGTGAAAGGAAGCGAAAGTAAGGGAAGCACAGTAGTAAAACATGCCACATATGGAAAATCTAAGTCATATCAAATTAGCGATTAGAGATTAGTAGTGTCTCTCTTTCCCTCTTGACGTTCTCTTCACTCCATCCTTTCCCTCCATTGTAGTGACACGTCTGTTCATCTCTGAGCCATCTAAGGCCTGAGTTATAATATACGTAGTTGTGTGCGGGTGTTACTGTACACACCAAAAACAGCCTAGTGTGCGTCAGAGGCACGTAACCACGTACAAATGAGGCACAGGTATGTCCTGTCCTGTGATCAGGCTAAAGCAAAGCAAAAGCAAAGTTTGTTGTTTACCCAGGGTGTTGGACTAAGTGCGGAACTTATTTACAGCCAGACCCTGCATGGAAGCCTTGCTCAAGGGCTATTCAGCGGTGATTCATGATTGATGTGATGAATTGGGGAATCGAACTAGGGACCTTCCGGTATCAAGGCCGCCCCTCTAACCACTAGGCCACCGCTGCCACTTCTCTCCATCTCTCCAGCTCTCCATCTGTCATTTGTCACAACGTGACAGGTTGTAGATCAGCTATGTTCTCTATGGAGATTTGGAGTATAGGGAAAAAAGGTTAGCGTCCAAGAGCACAGACAATGTTGTGTAGGTTTAAAGTTGCACTATGTAACTTTTTTTTATGAATAAAATGTAATGTTGTCCAATCTGTATAGTAGAGTATATCAATACAATATAACTTATACAATCTGTATGGTAGAGTATATTAATACAATATAACTTATACAATCTGTATGGTAGAGTATATCAATACAATATAACTTGTACAATCTGTATGGTAGAGTATGTTAATACAATATAACAGGGGTCTTCAACAGGGGGTCAGGGGCCCCTAGGGGGTCCTCAGGCCTACTATAGGGGGTCCGCCAAATCTTTGTGTGATAGGATTTAGTTTTTTACATTAACCACTTGAACCATAGAATTCCTTTTCTGAGGGGAACATTAGCCAAAAATAGCCAATCTACAAGCTCTCAACGCCTCGCGCTGAGAGCTTGTAGATCGGCTATTTTTGGCTAAGAGGTATAGGCGTAGAGGGAAAAAAGAACAGACTAAGTAAAAAAAAAACTTTAATCTGAAACACAATTGTATACAACTAGAAGTTCGGGCCGCTACGCGGCACGAACGTCTAGCGTGACGCGTCGTTCACTTTGCAGTGCCACCTTACAGGCACCTCACAGTGTGAGAGAGAGTTTTGTGCTCTCCTAAATCCACGGCAGGCTTTGAAAGTACCCACTTCAGAAAGAGGTGACGTGCATCACCTCTCCAATGACCAAAACCCACTATGGAAGCCGTCGAACTGGTGCGATCTGACGGCATCCTAGAATTTATAGGTAGGATGTGATGTCATGTGATGTCATGCTGTCGTGAGATTACGTCACACTGGCGTTGTCATCGTGATGTCAGATTACGTCACACTGGCGTCGCATACAGACAACCGACATGGCGCAGGATTCAAATTGTATATATAGATATAGAGTAGGGGGTCCCTGCTTCATCTCTCTCTCAGCTAGGGGGTCCTTGGTCTGAAAACGTTGAAGACCCCTGCAATATAACATATACAAGTGGGGTGGTTGTATTTTGTCTCCCTGCTCTTCTATTGAGACATATAGATGGTGTCAAAGGTCATGTCTCAGCTAGACACAGGATCCGACACGAATTTTGACCTGATGGTCAATATTTCAATTTATCCCCTGAGCAAGCAGGCAGGCTCTATTAGCTCAATGTTAAAACATGTCAGCACTTGCGCAGGAAACCGGGTTCAAATCCAGGGTAGAAGAGGAAAATGACATAGTGCAAATTTAAGTAAGCCAAGAATCAGTGACTGTGAACTTGAAATTCAGACAGGAATCAGGGACAGGAAACCCATTTGTCAGCTTCAATTGTGTAGTGTTCCTGTTTCTTTCTTCTGTGCTCACTTCTTTGTGTCATCACTTCCAATTGCACTTATTTATCCTCTATGTCTGCTATAAGAGTTCTCTCCCCTGATTGTTGACATTGTTATCCACCGGAAAATGTATTTTCTATTTGCAAAAGAGCTGGAGAGAGAGAGAGAGAGAGTTAGTTAGTTAGTTAGTTTATTTATTTCGGTCATGATTTCTTTTTACAACAAAACATTTGAACATACAGTACATCTTAGTCAACATGATGACTATTTGGCCGAAAAGGTATGGGCTGAAGCCGAAGCTTATTTTGCCCACCTTATTACCTTTTAAAATAAATTATCATAGTAGCTTAAAGAAAACGTAAGCGCAAACAAAAGAAAATGAACTAACACAAACTTCAAATATTACATTTCAGAATAGATGAAACAAAACAAAAAAGATGAAGGAATAAATAATAAAAAAAAATAAACATTTGAATTTACATAATCTTTTCAGACAATTTGTACCTTTTGCAAATTTAATTATAACAATATCTTCTATCACTAGTATCGTTGTTACTATCGCTATTTTGAATTCATTACTATTTGTATTTACTTAATAATTCAATTATCTATTTACTTTCAAAATACTAGGTTACATTTGTATCAATATACATTTCTCAATATATCTTCTTACACATGATATATGCATTCAAATACACATCCATAATTATGTATATGTATATGTGCATATGAAAATATGCACAAACACATAAATGGATACACACTTTCATGTTTTTACTTGTTCATTACATTGATGTTTTATATCTATCAATTACATTTGCTTTATATAATTTCTTATACGTTTTAATTGAGTTGGACATTTTAATATGATTTTCCAAAGAGTTCCACAGATTTACCCCTATGACTGATAGGCATCTCCCTTTGGAGTTGGTCCTTGCTTTTATTTTCTTGAAGATGGCAGTTCCCCTGAGCTCGTATCTGCATTCCCTGGGCTTGAACAGCTCCTGCATGCAGCTTGGAAGTAACCTATTATGTGCCTTGTACATTATTACAGTGGAGTTAAGGTTGACCAGGTCTTCTAATTTTAGTGTGCGGTTTTCGATGAATAGTGGGTTGGTTGGTGCATAATAATCAGACATATTAACTATTCTTATTGCTTTTTTTTGTAGCATGAAGATAGGATGGATGATTGTTTTATAAGTATTTCCCCACACTTCCACACAGTAGGTTAAATAAGGTAATAGTAGGGAGCAGTACAGTGTCTGGAGTGATTTTTTGTTTATGATACCTTTCATTTTATGAAATATGGCTATTGTTTTGGATAATTTTCTTTTTAAGATGTCTATATGCGGCTTCCAGGTAAGTTTATTATCAATAATGATTCCTAAAAATTTAGTATGATTTACTTGCTCTACTTCAATATCATTTATGGTTAAACGAATTGGAGATTTTATTTTTTTATTTCCAAAGATAATGAAGTTAGTTTTGCTGATGTTCAATGACAATTTATTTATGTCAAACCACTTTTTTAAGATTTTTAAGTCATTTTCCACTGCATGCAGGAGCTGCCCCAGGTCTGCACCCGTACAGTACAAACTGGTGTCGTCTGCAAACAGAACACAGCGCATATCCTTCAGGGCTTCGCAAATGTCATTTATGTAAAGAATAAATAGTTTTGGACCCAGCACCGAGCCCTGAGGAACTCCAAATGTAGCTTGCAAGATGTCTGAGTCAACTCCATTTAAATTAACAAATTGTTTTCTGTCTTTAAGGTAGCTTTCAAGCCAAGAGAGGGCAATACCCCTGATTCCATACCTCTGCATTTTTTTTAATAATATCCCATGGTCAATAGTGTCAAAAGCCTTTTTTAAATCTATGAAGACCCCTACTGTGTATTCTGTATCGTCTATTGCTTTTGAGATGTTTTCTACCAGTTCTATTACTGCCATCGAAGTAGACCTTTTGGCTCTGAATCCATATTGGTGAGCGCTTAGTAGGTGGTGTTTTTCTATGAAGTTATCAAGCCTTTCCACAAAAAGTTTTTCCAGGATTTTTGAAAATTGGGATAGGAGAGAGATCGGTCTGTAGTTTGTTAGTTGCTGTTTGTCTCCGGTTTTGAATATGGGTATTACTTTAGCCGTTTTCATTTTATTTGGGAAGATACCAGTTTGGAATGATAGGTTGCAGATATGGGTAAACGGAGTTACAATGGTTTCAATTATGTTTTTTACTATCATCATGTCAATATTTGTATGGTCAGTCGACTTTTTATTTTTGAATTTGTTAACAATTTGTATTATTTCATATTCATTTACACTATTGATGAAGATGGAATGTGGATTTAACTTGATAAGACTTTCATCCAAACCGTTCTTATCTCTCGGCTCCTCAATCTCCTTTGCCAGATTAGGACCTACATTTACAAAAAACTTATTGAAGTCATTTGCAATTTCCCTTGGATTATCCATTATTTTATTATCATTTTTGAAAAACTTTGGGTACTCAGCTTTTCCAATGCCTTTCTTAATTAAGCTGTTTAGTATTTTCCAGGTTCCTTGCATGTTATTTTTCTGTTGTTCCAGTAACTTATGAAAATAATCTTTTTTACTTGTTCTTATTATATTAGTTAGTTTATTTTTATATTTCTTGTATCTGTTTTCTGTATCCTTGTTTCTATTCTTTAAGAAATTCTTGTAAAGTAAATTTTTCTTTTTGCATGCATTATTTATACCTCTGGTTAGCCATGGTTTTTCCTGTTTTTGCTTGTTTTTGTGTATGTTTTTTTTCATGGGACAATGTTTGTCATATAGATTCATTAATACAGACAAAAAGGCTTCATAGGACTTATTGGGCTCTATTGCAGCATATACCTCACCCCAAGTCTGATTTTGGAGGTCAGCTTTGAGGGCATTTATAGCTTCAGGTGTTCTTTGACGTGTCATTGTAAATGTGTGATTTGTATGTTTGTTATCCTTCCTGAGAAGTTGTGGAAAAATTGCAAAGACAGGGAGATGGTCACTTATATCATTTATTAATAGGCCTGCTGTTATTTGACTTTCTAGTGAGTTTGTATATATGTTGTCAATCAGTGTAGCGGTGTCTATTGTTATTCTGCTGGGTTTTGTTATAACAGGGAATAGATTATTTGTAAACATGGTGTCAATGAAATTGTTAGTTTTATTGTTTCCATGGGGATTTAGAAGGTCAATATTGTAATCACCACTCATAATATTTATCTTGTTGTTTTTATTGTTGCCAAACATACTGTCAAGTTTAGAGTTAAAAATGTCAAGGCAGGATCCAGGCGTTCTATATACACAAGTGATAACTATGTTTTTCGAGTTTTCAACAATTATTTCAACTGTGATGGATTCAAGAATATTTTCAATGTTCGTTTTCATTACTAAACTAGTTCTTAATGCTTTGTCTACATATATAGCAACACCTCCTCCTATTTTATTAGTCCTGTGTGATGTGAACAATTCGTATCCTTCCATTTCAACATTGTGAGTTTTTTCATCGTCAAGCCAGGTTTCAGATATGGTGACCACGCTGAATTTTTTAAAGTGGCACAGATAATCCCTTATTTTTTTGAAATTTTTGTTTAAACTTCTGCTGTTGAAGTGTATAATTGAAAAATTGTCCTCCATTTTTATATCTTTGAACTGGTCGTCAGTGTAGTACTGGCAATTATTATTTAAGTTATTATAAAAATTGTTTTCGGGATCTATGTCATTTTCAATCTCATAAGATTTGTGTTCAATGTGGTCAAAGCTGTTGAAGTTGAGGTGTTCATACTTACTATAGAGATTTTCTACCTGACGTTCCCCATTACTTTGATTAATTATTTCCTCAAAATCTTCCTCCTCAACCTCTCTAAATGGAAAAAGCTCTTCACGATCAGTCATTTTGTTTTGATCTATAACCATTTTTCAAGTGGTCACACTTCATCGGAAGACAGTTGTAAATAGTCACGCATATAGGCGTACACACATATACACGCACACACACATACACACGCACACACGCACACGCACAAAACCACGCATGCACACACACTTCCCTCACCATGTCTCTGACCATATAAGGAGCGGTTGTTACAGGGAGACACGCATACACGCACTCGCGCACACAAACCCACAGCACAGACACACCAAAATGCAGATGATGACTGCAAAAAAGCAGAAAAGTCCAGCAAAAAGAGCAAAGGGAGATATAAAAAATACAAAAATAGGATACAAAAAAAAAATTACAGTCCCAAAGTCCCGCAAAGCATTGAAAGCAGCATAACGGGTGGGGGGGAAAGTCAGCAGAATCCCTCCATAAGCAAAAATAAGTCCCATGCAGAAGAAAAACAAAGCAGCAGTAAAGAGCAATGAGCGTCCCTGCAAGGTCCATGGAAAAGGGAAAATAAAGAGAAAAAAAATCCATGCAAAAATCTGGGCAAAAAATCAGGGCAAAAATTGGAAGTAAGCAGGAAAAAAAGAGGATGAAAACAATCCATCATATATTCTAGGGTTCTTACTAATGGTCCTCTTATAACAAAGCCATCAAGGCCCTCAGGATCCTTATCTGTACAGATCAAGGTCGCTGAGTTTTCTTACCTTGATAACTTTGGCTTCTTCAGGCGTGGATCCGTTCAGTTTTATGAACACATTACAATTCCTGGTCCAGGTTGCTTGTATCTGTTTTTCCTTCCTCATGATGCGGGCCTCTCTTGCCATCGCGGCGTTCTTTTGCGTCAGGTGCTCGTTCATATATACATTGGTACCTTTAAGTTTTCTTCCTTGCATGAGTAGCTCCGTCTTGTGTTTTCGATTTACAAAGCGAAGGATGATGGCTGGCTTGTTCTTCTGATCCTTTCGGGGAAGAGTATGGCACGCCGAGATGTTGGTTGGGTCCATGTGGATGTTCTTGCTCTCGAAGAAGCTGGTGACTTGCATTTCGAGGGTTTGTAGGTCCTCGACTGGAGCATCTTCTCCATTGCTTCCTCCTGGAGTGGCTGCTCTCGCGTATGATCGGGGTTTAATTTCGATCCCGGTCAAAATCACATCCTCTCTTCGTGAGTATTGCTCCAATTCATCTACTCGTTGTTCAAGTAGGTCGATTTTTTCATCCTTTTCCCTTGCCTGGGTTCGGAGGAATTTAACCTCCTTCATGAGATCCTCCAGTATCACTTGTTGCTTTATTGCTTTGCTGATCTCAGCACTCATATGGTTCTGGGACTTTCGGATCTCTTCTATATCCTCCTCCATCTTGCTTGCCTGCTTCTTTGTAGCCATTTTCAATTTCGTTTTGATCAGTCACAAATGAATTAAGTTCTATTCTTTCATTCAATTGTTTGGGGAGCGGCTCCTCACGGCTCCGCTACCTCGCGCATGCCTAGGGAGACAGCCAGGGAGGACTCTGTTCTGTTCCTGAACAAAAGCACTTTGAAGCAATGATTGCCATCAGAATATAGAGCTATTTAACACTTATATTTTAACAAAAGAAAATCCCTTACTGCTTTCAATTCCTTCACTCCATCTCCCATCTGATTCTCTCTCTCTCTCTCTCTCTCTCTCTCTCTCTCTCTCTCTCTCTCTCTCTCTCTCTTCCCCTGGTGAACACTGTGACAGGAACTCACCATTCCGGGGGACACCAGAGCGAGCGTCCCAAATGGACGTCTCACACTGGGGTCGTAGGGTCTCTGGAAGCCGATTGGCTGGGTGCCAGTGTGGGGGGGGGGGGGGGGGCGAAAGTCAAAGGCTGTTGTCTAGGCTGTTTGGTGGCAATACATTAATTGCAGTGGTGGAAAAAGTACTGAAATGTTTCACTTAAGTAAAATTATCAATACTGCAATGTAGAAGTACTCTGTTACAAGTTAAACTCTGGAATTCAAAATGTACTTGACTAAAAGTACTAAAGTATTGGTATCAAAATGTACTTAAAGTACCAAAAGTAGTAAAACTACTAAAATGTTTGAAAATAGCAGGCCACAACGTGTCGCGTTGTGGAAGGTTTTGTGAAATGGGACATAATGAGTATGTTTACTTTTGATACCTTATGTATTTTTTGATGCCAATACTTTTGTAATTTTACTCAAGTAAAAATACTGAATAAAGGACTTACTTTTAACAGAGCATTTCTACATTGTGGTATATTAGAGAGTATACCTGAGTAATTCCACAACTGCGACACAGACACTAAAAAATAATAAAACATTTAACACGAACACAAGCGCAAGCACATTAACACAGATATACACACATAGTGGTTGATCAAATAGAAAACATTATACCCTCATTGCATTGTTTATTTCTCGCTTCAAATGTTTTCAAAAACATTCTTGAGAGCAACGTTTAGTTGTAAATGACATGGTGTGTTTGTTTACACGGCTGTCATGTTGGATAAAGCATAAAATCAAGCAGCGCAGAGTCTGAGATTTTTTCTTTGAAATCATTTGTCGTTTGGGAGATATTTAACTTTAAGCGCCCAATGCATTGTCAATGCGGCAATGGACATTTAAAGGGAAACAAGTACAAACTTTGGCAGGCAACTCATCCTACATACACCTAGTAACCCCATTCATACTTTACAATGTTCATCTTACTGTGGACATGTGTGCCTGAAAATGAATCATTGAAATGTTTCATAGTTTTAGAAATATACTCCTTTAAAAGTCCAGAAATGTATAATGGAGGTCAACGGAGGATTTTGGCACCTAAAAAAAATATAGAAAATCCATTCACAATTTTAAAATTCCACCTTACTGTGGACATGCATGCTTGAGATTTCTTTCTTTGAAATCATTTGTAGTTTTGGAAATATTTAACTTTAAGCGCCCAATGCATTGTCAATGTGGCAATGGACATGGGGGGACGTGGGCATGACCCATCACATTCATGTAATGTCAATGTACAAAGCTTAGTGTGCTTGTCTACTGTCATTACAATTAGTTGTGATATAGACTCTATAACCATTTACCGTTATCGTTCTTGGTGTGGAGGTGCAGCCCTCTACACTTATTTACATTTCACATCACATTTGTCATTGTGTAAAATGATCTAAAACACAGCATGAGCACTTACTTAGTGTCAGGTTACTTTTGGTCAAAGCGGGGATCGAACTGGCGACTTTGGGATCCATACTTCGCCTTCTTAGCAACGCTAGTTTTAACATTTCAGTGCTTTTTGAAAATATTCGGATACATAATTGCTTGCAGCAGGATTTTACATGAAGCTGAGTTAGAATTGCATCCATTCCCTTCCTTTTTTCTTCCCCCCTCTCCCTCCTCATTCCCCTTACAAGTCAATGTTCCCCAGGTTTGGCGCAGGGGATTGTTGGCTGGACTGGTGGGCCGTGGGTCATGAATTCGACTCTGGCTTAGGGTGGTGCACTTCTTGGCCGTTACAGTATATAGGTCCATATTTTCGCTGGTGTCTTACCCATTATCCCTAAACTTCTTTGCCATTTTTTACTATTTAAAAAAAAACATTTTCAGTTAAAATAGCCAATCTACAAGCTCTACAATGTGTCGATGTCGATCAGCTAGTTGAACTATTTGAAAATGTTTTTAAAAAATATTTAAAAAATGGCAAAGACGTTAATAATATACGGATAATGGGTATAAGAGATAAGTACTCAAATGTTTTACTTAAGTAAAAGTATCAATGATGTGTGTGTCTCAGATATGGTTCCATCTTCTAATAAATATGAGTGAGGAGCAAATACACGATGTTGAAAATGTGCTCCTTTAAGTGTGTTGCTGTAGGTGTAGATGCATGTGGATGTAAAAGAAAATATTATACTTCATTGCTGTACATGAGTAATGTAATAATAATAAGGGTAATAATAATAATAATAATAATAATAAGTGTAATAATAATAATAATAAACTTTATTTGTATAGCACCTTTCATGACATGACATGCAGCTCAAAGTGCTTTACAGAGCAATAATACAATTACAGAAAAAGTACAACTAATTTAACAATAAAGTAAAAAAAAGGAAAAGCAAAAGCATAACACAACATTAAAATAATAGCAAAAAGGCATTAGGATGACGTTTGGACAAATTATGTTATAATTGAATTCATTGTTAATGTTAAGTATTTATTATTTGAGACAAGCCCTCAGTCTAAGTTTCTGTGTCTCTGTTTCTAATGGCCATCAGACAGTACAGTATTTGTCCAATTGATGATGGGTCACAGAGGTCATGGCAGGTAAAGGATATGCAACCAAATAGTAAACATTACATAATGGGCTAAACTCTACTGCCTAGCTGTTACCTAGCTATCCTGAATTATGTTATGCATGTCTTAAACTACATGTTTTAATCAAGGTAGCTTACTTCAAGGTTCAAGGTTACTTTATGTTGTCTCCCTTGGGAGAAATTTGTCTTATAATTCACTACTTGTGTTGCAACTTGCAGGTAAAGCATTCAATGAGCCTCAATGAGACCCCAACACACCCCTGGATCACAGTGCAAGAGGATGGAACAGTCCTTATGGCTCATTGCACCTGTAAGGCAGGCTTAGGAGAGGTGTGCTCTCATGCATATGCTGTGTTGGCTGATGTTGATAAAAAAAGATGGGCAGGCTTGCACCCAGATGCCCTGCGCACGGAGTCAGCCCAGCATGGAGTCTGTCCGAGGTGTCCCATATGCAGAGATCTGCAACATCAGTTTCAGTCACAAACAAGAGCCCTGTCATGTCCAAGGCCTTAGTTTTCCTGATATTAGGAAAGTCATCTGCAAAATACAGTATAGCTGTAATGATCATCTGACAGTGGTACAACTCTTAATATTTCCATAAAGTCTGTTGTAATTCCTGACAAGCTAAACGATATCGAAAGTTGTACTAACTAACGGGGGTTCGAGTTGTACTAACTAACTGAGGTTAACTGAGGAGGACACCAGGGAGCAAAGTAAAGCTAAAGAACTTATGGTTGTGGTATGATCAGAGGCCAGGATGAGTCACAGCATCAATATTTGGTGAGGCAGCCAGAGCAAAAAGACCTGTGTCCTCCATCAAAAGGATTTGCTATACCCGTGCTTGTTGATTCTCCAATGGTGCAGCAAGGTACATAGTTTAAAGCACATTTATGGTAGAGGTTTGGTTGTATTACCCTGCCACGACGAGTCCCACAGACACTGCAGCCACAAAACAGCCACTTGAAATAGGATAATACTGCAGTAAAGCTGAGGACACAGATATCTGCACATCTGGACACGGTCTGGCGGAAGCGCTTTCATAGGTTGACCTGGGTACCCAAGACATGGAAATGTGTGGAGTGCAGAAAACGAGTAGTATTGCAGTAACGTTTCTAATAGTAAACCTGGCCAAACACAATCAATAATCAAAGAATATGTTTGATTTTGACACCTATGTTACCAGCGTGCAAGACCTCCTGATGACCTGATAACATAACAGAAAAACTGAAAAAATATATCTTGTTATTGGACTGTCATGACTCATACATTATTACCAGATTAAATTATTAAAAAGCAAAGAAAAGCCTTCACTGCCACCTGTTTTTTTTGTTTTATTAGTTGCACAATGAAACAAATGAACGGCAGCCAATGATAAAAAACGACATCATTCAAATTTGTGATGTACATTGCTGTGCTACACAATGTTACTGAAACCCATGCTATTCTGAAGGGACAACAGATGGATAAATGTTGCACAAAGCACAGCAAACTCTGACCATCTTGTCAAGAGATGTAGGCTCTCGCTCTCCTGGAGTTGCAGTCTGGTAGAGATAGAGATGGGTAATGTGCTTTGTAATATGTGTACTTGTTCCTCACAAGACCAATGACCCGTTCTACATGGATCTGAACTGTTGCTCAGTCCTGGCCCTCGTTGTCTCAAGTTCACATGGGTGCAGTTGCTTTTTAGCGGTGCCAACCGCTCTACACTTGACTTTGTCCGTCCGTATGTCCGTTTGTCCGTTTGTCCGTTTGTCCGTTTGAGCACGGGCTTTAAACAGCTATAACTCCAGTTCGCAGCATGCCAGCAAGTCCAAATTTGGTATGTGGACTTAGACCACCAATAGGGACGAGCATTGATTGCTGAAGCCCCGCCCCGCCCTATTATAGCGCCACCAGGAGGCCACTGGCTTTAAACAGCTATAACTCCAGTTTGCAGCATGCCACCAAGTCCAAATTTGGTATGTGGACTTACACCACCAATAGGGACGAGCATTAATTGCTGAAGCCCCGCCCCGCCCTATTATAGCGCCACCAGGAGGCCCCGCCCCAAAGGCACCGCTTCCTTCACACAGGGTGTGATTTTTCCCTTTAGTGAAGTCAGTTATTTTGAGATGAGCACCGTGTTAAGGCCAGGGAGTGTATCATACCATATCCCACTATGAGAATGAATATTAATTTTGATTATGTCTTGTGCTGTCATGCAACAGTTTTGTAAGATCTATCATTGCACAAACGAATATGTCAATACAATGGTAATCATATTGACAGATTGATTGATATAATGTCTCTATGAAACAATAATGTAATTAAAAACAGACACAGTCACTACTTGAGGTGCATTGCTACAGTATGCACGATGATAATGTAACTGATGTTAACCATGACTCCTAATGATTTGTTTTTATGTACTTAGTTTTACCCATTTTGGGTTATTTATATGGTATTGGGTTATTTTTGGTTATTTTTGTACCCAACAGCATGTATATTATTTGTTTACCTACATTGCCTGTGGGCACAATCCACTTTTACAATGTGTAGTTCATTTGAACGCATTAAAGTAACTGTTTTCCTGTTCTCTGTTATACATTATAGTTCCTAAGTACAGTAACCAGGTTAAAGTTACTAAAGTTTTAAAAAATGGCATTACTTGGGTGGGGCCTTCACTGAAATCTGTCATTCACGTCCCAGCAGAGTGATTCAAATTCAACAGCTAAGAAGTATCACAGTAGCTCTCACTCTCGATAAAGCATATGTTAATTCCAAATATTAACACCTCAGTCTACAGTCTTTCTATGCTTATGTGTTCACTAATGATTATTTGTCCTAGTGTCTATGCTGACCTGGTCTTGGCTAGACACCTGTCACTCCCCTTCTCAGCTCATTTGTGATTAGAGCCTGACACTATAAAGAGGAGCTGTAGCCAGCTCTCGGCTATTCCCCCCCAGCACCCCAGCAGAGCACAAGAGTTTTTGGTTCCCTTGACTATTTGTACTTTCTTTATTTCAGTTACGATGGGCTGATTGTAAGTGTTTTTAATGTTTGGTATGATTTTCGTTATTGGTTACTTTGTACTTTGTCTTTTGGTAGTTCATGGGAGTCTGGTGAAAGGACACAATTGTAACTTTGATTAGAAATATAAATAAAGATTCTTTATTTAAAGGGATATTTCACTTTCAAAAAAACTTTCAGTCATTTTATAGTTTACTCAGGCTTTTGTGAGCACCCCAGACCGTTTTTATGTTGTGTGATTCATTATTTAGATATTTAACATTCATTTTATCAGACACGCCCCCTTCCTATACAAACCCATTATAACTTCAAACTCCATTTTTAACATGTTAGATTCATCAAAAACACCCGTCCTTTTTTCTGGTGACTCTCCCTGCCCTCCTAATACGCGAGGGGGCCGTGTTTTTTCGATTACCTTTTTCATTTATTTTATTTAATGTTTTTATTGTATTTACTTTTTTAAATTTTCAAAAAAATATATTAAAAAGAAATGAAAAAAAATATCGAAAAAACACGGCCCCCTCGCGTATTAGGAGGGCAGGGAGAGTCACCAGAAAAAAGGACGGGTGTTTTTGATGAATCTAACATGTTAAAAATGGAGTTTGAAGTTATAATGGGTTTGTATAGGAAGGGGGCGTGTCTGATAAAATGAATATCAAATATCTAAATAATGAATCAAGCAACTTAAAAACGGTCTGGGGGGCTCACAAAAGCCTGAGTAGACTATAAAATGACCCAAAGTTTTTTTGAAAGTGAAATATCCCTTTAACTGCTGTCCCTTCAGACTCAGTGATTTCATTTCCCATAGAGTGTCAGGACGTAGTCTTCTTCGTTTGCCACCTTCACCTTCTCGACGATGACAGGGAGCACTGCTTCTGCTTCGACAAAAGGACCCGCAGATTAACATGTATTTGTCCACAGACCCCCATCTGATAAGATTTGGTTTTAAATATACTTATTTTCAGGTTTGTGTTTGCTAACAATGTGTGTTAACATAATTTATACACTAGTCCTGACTTTCTGTTCTGATTCAGATTACACAAACTAGGTATACCACCTGTTTGATAACCGATATAGGGTGATGAGTTAAACAAAGGGGCTTTGAGGAATGTTCAGGATGATCTTATACAAGACCATAGATGTAATATAGTTGGATGATTACATGATATGATTAGATGGCGGACAAGTTTCAAATAACTTGATCATTGAGAGACAAATCCTTTAAGGTGTGCATCTTTTTTGGAAGCATATATTCATTCTGTAGATTTATTATTCACTGTAACACCTAATACAAGGGCACAGAAATGTGGCAGTCATAGGGGTCTTAAACATTTTCAGGCCAGGGACCCCCGTTGGGGGGGTGGTACAGCATATATTGTATAATGCAGGGGTCTTCAAAGTTTTCAGGCCAAGGACCCCCTAGCTGAGAGAGAGAGATGAAGCAGGGACCCCTCTATATTGTATAGAATGGTGTTTCAGATATACTTTTGCTGCTCTTTTCTCCCTCTACACCTATAACTCTTTGCCAAAAATAGCCGATCTACAAGCTCACAACGCCTCGCACTGCGAGGCGTTGTGAGCTTGTAGATCTGCTATGTTTGGCTAAAGTTCTCCTCAGAAAAGGGATGCTAGGGTTCAAGTGGTTAATATAAAATAAGAAAAATCATATCACACAAAGATTTGGCGGACCCCCTGTAGTAACTCTGAGGACCCCTTGGGGTCCCGGACCCCCTGTTGAAGATCCCTGGTATAATGTATAACATTGTGTTTCATATGTATAGACATACGTACCATGTTGTGCATTCAAGCTATTCAAATAATAGATTAATATATTCATTCATATCCACTGCCATTAGTAAACATACTTTACTAACTGAGAAGAATGTAATACTATCAACAATCTGTCAATTGCACAACAATCATGTATACAAGCTATTAATGGCCAGAATCATTATATATTTTCAACATAAATATGGAAAATATTTAAAGACAAATGGATTTAAAAAAAAAAAAGAAAAAAAGAAAGATATATATATATATATATATATATATATATATATATATATATATATATATATATATATATATATATATATATATATATATATATTAATTGTCCGCGGACCCACTGTTTAAGACTACTTAGGGTCTTAGGCTATTAAATTATATCCCTGAAACACTTGTGTCTGTGCAAATACCGTTTTTATATATATATTTTTTTTCATTTTTTTTGGAAAGTAAAACGTATTTCATACGGGAAGTGGGGAACTGTAATTTTGAAGGACACACGACGGGGGGAGACTGACAGGGCAGTAACCAATCAGAATAGGAGGAATAGGAGCTGGACACCAATTATACTTTAGTACCCTGACCCGTTGTGAGCTTGTAGATTTGCTATTTTCTAATGATTTGTATACATTTTACGCATTTGAAAACTTAAAATGTGACATTCTGCCTTACTTACTTACTTACTACTTTTACTTCTGGTACTTTAAGTATATTTTGATGCCGATACTTTTGTACTTTTACTCAAGTAAATTTTCATTACCAGACTTGTACTTGTAACAGAGTGTTTCTACAATTGCAGTATTGATATAATTAATTCATTGATATTCATTGTTAAATAAATATTACAATGTATTATTATTGTTATTATTATTGTTACCCTTATTATTATTATTATTATTATTATTGCTGTTATATATTTCGCTAACTTCTTCTCTTTAACTTTTAGTGAAATGACGTTTGCATTGAAAACAAATATATCTATTTTTGGTTCGTGCGCATGCGCGTGCTTGTAATAGTGTGTGTGTGTGTGTGTGTGTGTGTGTGTGTGTGTGTGTGTGTGTGTGTGTGTGTGTGTGTGTGCGTGTGTGCGTGTGTGCGTGTGTGCGTGTGTGCGTGTGTGCGTGTGTGCGTGTGTGCGTGTTTGCGTGTTTGTGTGTGTGTGTGTGTGTGTGTGTGTGTGTGTGTGTGTGTGTGTGTGGGGGTGTGTGGGTGTGTGGGTGTGTGTGGGGGGGGGCGGGGCTTGTGACGTGTTCGTGTCGTGCCCTCTCGCATGTACGCATGTCTGCTTGTCAGACCAATCACAGCCCTTGCTGTTTTGTCCCTCCCCTTAAATTCAACGCTCGTGGCCGCCGCTCGCCTTGGCCCCTTCACTTCTCAAGTTTTACAGCGGATGCTAGGTCGCTCGATACTAGGTCTCTCTGGCCGATGAGAGATTACTATTGGAAACTGTTCTACTTGATTTCGGTTCATATATCACTGATCTACTTTCATTTCGTTGTCTTTTGTCTGAGGTGAGTAATATTACTTGATACATACTTTTTTTCCCGCCTTTATTACTTTATATATAATTCTTTCCCGCCTTTTTTGGACCCTACATCAACATGAACGTTCAGATTTCAAACACAGTTTTTAACCCATGGCCACGGATGTTATAAGTATGTACGGGCCCTCAGAAGTAGCCGTATCTTCCGTATTGTTCAATAAAAACGCATCTTAATCCGGTCGGTGGCCATTTGTTCATAGCTGGCACGCTGTATCAGAGTGCAGTACACCTACCAACCGATGGGTAATGCAGTTGAAAGCTATGGCTGACATGCTGAGAAAATGGCCACCAATCGGATTAAAATGCTTCTTATTGAACAATACTGAATATACGGTTACTTCTGAGGGCTCGAACAGAATTGTCACATCCGTGGCCATGAGGTAGGAACTTTATATTTGAAATGTGAACGTTTATGTACATGTACGGGCCTTAAATGAATTAAGTGCAAACGCCAGGTTAAGTTTGTTTCAGGCCCCAGGACTATGGGTAATGGTTTGTTTTCATAAACTTGTCACAATCGACCTGTGCATAACAATTCATTATACAACGCAGAATGCAGCTTTTAATCAACATTGCATTTGTTATATCATGTCTGTTAAAATTGAGCTTGTAGATCTGCTAAAACTAACTTTAAGCAGCGACGATTGCTCTGAAACTGGTTTAAAAACAAAAAGGACTAGTCAGCAAGGCTAACCAGTGCTAACCTAACGGCTATAAAAGTATGCTTACAACTTCCGCATGGCAGTGACGTAAATGATTACATTATCAACAGTATTGCTATCATGTTTATTTATTTACCAGGGACAGTGCACATTAATCAACATGTTGGTTTTCACATCCGTGTAATGAACCAGAGTTAGCCAGAAGCTAGCTTTCATCTGTAGTCCCTGAGCAGGCTGTTAAAAGTGGTGATATAACTATCCATACAAAAACGGTTGTATTCATACCATACAAGACCAGTAGACATAGTACAGGAGACAGAACAATGATATTGTATATGTTGGTGGACTTTACTGAGTCCAATGGCAAACAACGTGGCTTTGACTCAGTATAGAGTCACATGAGAAGGAGATCTAGAAGGAGATGCTGTTGTAATTTGACTGTTTTACTGGCAGTAAATAGACATTCATTTGACGCACTGTTTGGTTCAACAAGTGTTTATCTGCACCGAGCATTGTACTGGGTTGACTAATGTTAGAGGAAGCCGCGTCTTTGTTTTTTTTTTTCATTAACCTGGTTGCTTGTTTCTCTCGCTGAACCAACGGACATGGCAACTGCCATGTCCGCTTATTGTAAGCGGATGGTCGCGCTTCTTTTGGGGCTTGTTTTGGGGTTGAAAAGGACCGTATGAGAGTAGACGGTACACGGTCGGTCGTACCGTGTCGGTCGCGCATGCGCGCCACTCTCAATTGTATATTAGGATCATCATATTTATGATTATGTGCCCACATTTGCCCCTAAATTGTGGAGAAACTGTCGATGCGGAACCAAACTGTCAAGCAATTGTTTCCGCCCAGACACTTTTCACTGTTGCACATGCAAACAGCTGCGGCCCGTTGTGAGCTTGTAGATCGGCTATTTTCAAATAGACTATGTATAAAATAAGGCTAAAGTGGTTAAGGTATGTTTTATAATGTAATCATTTATATCTTAAAAGTAACTAGTAACTAAAGTTTTCAAATAATTGTAGTGGAGTAAAAGTACAATATTTGCCTCTGAGATGTATTGGAGTAGAAGTAAAAGTATTGGAAATTGGAAATACTCAAGTAAAGTAGAAATACCTCAAAATTGTAGTACAATTTTGAGGTATGAATCCACAAATGAATCAATACTGCTATTTCTCTTTTCGTCTATTACTATTATAGCCTACCCTGATTTGTTTTTCCCTGCATCAGGCTTATTACAGTTATTAATTAGATATTATGTCGCAGATTGAAGGGAAGATCGAAATATTCTTTCCTTAGGGCGATCTTAAATACTAAGTGTTTACACAACATGACCGGCACTTTGGCTACCATAGTCTGTTGGACACCTGTAAGGGGGGAGGAGGAGAGTTTGCTTGTTTGAACAGCAGCATAATTCCCCATGTTCATCAGCGGTGACCATGTATCACACAGACTATGAAATCATGTCCGTTAGAGCAGTGGTTCCCAAACCTTTTAGCTCGAGACCCAAAATAAATCTTATGTCTCCCCGTGACCCAAACTAGTGAAAATAGCCGATCTACAAGCTCACAAGATGCGACATGTTGCAAGCTTGTAGATCTGCTATTTTCACAAATTCTTAAAAGTACCTTTCCCCCTCTAATTAATGGATTTTTAAATGTATTTGTATGCTTTCGAAAAAAAAGTTTTTTGTTGGGAATGTTTTGATAATATTTTGAAATAATAAAAAAATGAGGAAGTTAGGAAACACAAAATAAACATATTTACTCGCGTGACCCATACAAATTGGTCCACGACCCACATATGGGTCCCGACACACTGTTTGGGAAACGGTGGGTTAGAGTACCTCTTTCTCAAGTGGTATGGTAACGGCCGTCTCTCTTTTGTCATGAGGCGGATCGCTGCTTGGAACAAGATAACAATAAAATCAACAGCAAGGGAAAAGCTGCCATTCAGCTATTGATTTTGTGTTCGTACAAAAAAAGGTCAATCTATAAGTGTGGTTCTCACAACAACGCTTGTATACTCGGCTACTTTTGAAAATGTTTCACAATGACCCGACCACAACAAACATTTATTTCTTAAAACATCAAAGAGTCACGGCACACTCATGGCTGCTGATGCCAAACCAGTTTATTAAGGACAAGAGAACAACAAAAACATGTGTTGTTTATATCCCACATGGTTTTTGGATACTGGATATGTTTTGTGCAACCTTTAAAAAAAAAGTCATCGTTTTGTACTATTCTCTATTTCCCCACATAGCCCCCAAGCCAGCGTACACGCAATGTATGACGCCGTACACCCAGACCCAGCAGACGCGCCAGGTGACTGCCATCAAACCGGCTACGCCCAGCCAGGCCACCTCCACCTTCTCCATCTACCCGGTGTCGTCCACCGTGCAGCCCGTACCCTCTGCTGGAGCGTCCGTATTGCCGTCGTACTCCCAGAGCCCGACCTACAGCACCAACGCTGTCACATATTCTGGTAAGGAAATGCCCGGCCGTCACCCACACATACAAGTTACCCACACGCTAAACCCAAACGTAGTCGAGCAATATAGTAGAATGTGAGCTGCAGAAACACATTTAATTGATCTGGGTGCCATCGTTATAATAACCCATTAAAACCGGGAAAGCATCTGTCATTTTAGATTTTAGCTGTATAGCAAAACACGTTTTAAGAACACTTAAAAGATCTCTCAATAAATGTTCAAAAATAGCAGATGTACAATCTCACAGTCATCACTTCGTGCCGCGCTGCGAGCTTGTACATCTGCTATTTTTGAATAATTTTGAATGGATGCAACGTGTTCATTACTTTGCAACGTTCCCCATACATAGGCTGTCGCTCGTATTCGCTTGCGCAAAATTCACTTCAGTCGAACATAATTATTCGACGTACGCGAGTTGTGTCGCATCGGGCGTAGATGCAGAATCTTGTCACTCAAAACACAGTTTAGCTAGACTGCACATTTTAGAATGGAGGAGGAAGCCAAAAGTTCTCAGTGTTAAACACTGACGCATTTGATTTCTTTCTGAGATGCTGTGGCTTGTAGACTTAGAATAGGCTCTATGCACAGCAGTCATATTATCACTTCTTTCATACAGTAGGTGTTACCAATGATACTAATGAAGGCTCTGTTCCATTTAGTGTAGCACAGTGGTTTCCCACGACCCCCATAACTCTGAGAGTGTACAAATTTACATACATTTGTACACTCTCAGAGTTACACACCTGCAAGGGGCCATTTGGAAGCCCATGAGGGTCCCTGGACCCCAACTGTAGACCCACTGGTGTAACAGAGTGTTTCCAGTGAGCCAACATATATATCACAATATCAGCACCCTGACTCTATTTGACCAGAATGGAACAGAGCCTTCATTAGTATCATTGGTAACACCTGTGAATGTCTTCATAATATGGCTGCTGTGAATAGAGCCTATTGGTATCTTTAAAAAATATATTTTATTGAAATGCATTTCTTCATCACTGCCCCTATTCCTGCTCCATAGGTACGTCTTACTCGGGCTACGAGGCTGCCGTGTACTCTGCTGCCTCCACATATTACCAGTAGCAACAGCAGCAGCAACAGAAGCAGGCGGTGGCCGCGGTAGCCGCTACAGCAGCGTGGACGGGCAGCACCTTCACCGGCAAGAAGCCGCCCTTCCAGAGCAAGCAGCTCAGGCCTAAGCACTAAGCAGCCGCCCAAACCCCCTCAGATCCACTACTGTGACGTGTGTAAGATCAGCTGTGCAGGCCCGCAGGTGAGCACACTCACACTTGTCTCTGTAGTCCTTGGTCTTTGAAGCCTAAAGACTGGTGGGGATCACTTTGAACCTCGCCTCCCTATTTTGGGCATGCTGTTATAGACCAAAAACAAACCTGATCTACAAGCTTGTTTGAGTACCTTGAAAAGCTGTATATCAATTCTACATTTACACTGATCAAATTAGTTTAACAAACTTTGCAGGTTTGTCCGACTTAATACATGATTAGATTTTATGCTGAAACGCCATGCTTGGCTTGCATTATACGTCCTACATTTGAAGCAAATGGTGTCTCAAATGAAGGAATAGTAACCCCCCTTCCTCTCCAACCAGACATACAGAAGCACAAGAAGAAGGAAGCGGCTCTCAAGGTGTCTCAGAGCAGCAGTAGCAGCAGTGGAGGAACCAGCAGCTCTGCCCGCGGCGTCCAGAACCAGCTCTGCTGTGAGCTGTGTGACGTCTCCTGCACCGGAGCCGACGCTTACGCCGCTCATATCCGTGGGGCCAAGCATCAGAAGGTAATGTATTTATTTTATGCTACCATGTATTACCATCATGTGTCACTTGCTCGCATAGATCAGTTCTTTTTGACCAGCGACAACATTTTACCTATGGATTAGGCTTAACCACGTAAGCACTAATTTGTTCTTTGGGATACAAGCTCACAGCTTGTCTTATGAAGTTTTATACATTGACTATTTTTCAAAATTTGAGAACTTTGATAAACATATTTTTTAAGTCTTTAAACCTTTGCCTATAATGGCATGCACAACATGGGTAAGCCAGGATTAATGTGGTTAACTACATTAATCTACAATCTTTCAACGTGTCGCACTGTGAGATTGTAGATATTTGTAAAGGGGTAAAAAAGGAGGGGGCCCATTATACCGATAAACACATTATTTAGGAACATAATGGATTGTAAACGGTCACAAAAGATATTAACCCTCATTCAATATACACACGCCCACATACAGGCAGGCTTACTGGACGTTGTGTACTTGTCTCTATACTGTGTATATTTGGCACAGATGTATGCATATATGACCGGTACGTTCTATGCTTGGTTCAGGTGTTTGGAAGGAAAAAACAGAACATATTTGCATATCTGGTTTAATAAAGACAATCCTTTTACAGCTTCATAAGTCATAAGGGGAACTTTAGCTTTGACGTGTTTTGGCAATTAAAGCAAAGATGTCAACATGTGTGTTCCCAAATATGAGATTTATGATATGAGAGCATTGGCCGTACTGACTGATTACCAACGTTTGTCTGTGACTGTGTTGTGGTATTAAATCATGCTGCAGTGTTTTTAGATCTTATCACAATACTGATATTCAGCATGATGTACAATTTTTTTTTTAAATTTCAATTGAAAAGAAAAGGGGCAATCCTTCTTGAAGGTAAAGCCTTTATTGAATAGCTATAATTTCATTTTAGAAAAAAAACATGTGTCCACCTACAGAACTCTGCCTTTATGAATTGAATACGCAAGACCACAATGGAAACAAGCCCTCAGGGATTTTTGTGTTATCCTTTTAGCATTATTGTGTAGGCCTTACTGTGCCTCTGTACTTTTTGCAAACTGCTGATAAAGAATTCAATCAATCAAAGCCACACAGCAATTTGCATGATGCTCAAGCAATGGCTGAACATGGCTTGCTATCATGCTGCCTAGGATGGCAAATAAGCAGTCATATGTTGGATGGATGGATAGGCTTTTAGTTTAGTGGTGTTAGTTAACAAAATTCAGTGTCGTAAACATACATGTCGTTACAATACACAATGTCATTTAGAAAAGGGTTTGGACAACAAAACCTCAAACGTGTTGCTCTGCTCCGTTCCCCAGGTGGTGAAGCTGCACACCAAGCTGGGGAAACCCATCCCTTCCACGGAGCCCAGCGTGGTCACCCAGACCTCCTCCACCAGTAAGACCCCCTCCTCTCGCCTGGGCAGCTCCAGCACCACCTCTTCGTCCAATGCTTCTGCCTCCACCCACAACTCCTCCTACCTGAAGCCGGTCAACATAGTGAGCGGTGGCGGGGGGGGGGCGCTCGGCAAGAACGCGCTCGGCAACAGTCTGTCGTCTGCCAACTCCACCGCCCCCGTCAAGAAGGCCTCCGCCCCCAAGATCAACTTTGTCGGTCAGTAGGTCCCCTTTGAATTTTGACGTCTCCTGTCGGTATTTGACAATTACTTCATTCTTCACCTTGTTGCCATTATGCTCTGTACTGTGTTTTTGCTGTATTCCTGTTTGATTAGTATAGCTCTGCATTTAACCAGTTCAACCACATGAATCCTAGCGTCCCTATTCAGGGCTTGTCGTAATAGGCAAACATTCAGTGAAAACAAAAATCGTCTCACTACACGTCACGAGGCATTGTGTGAGCTTGTAGATCGGCAGAGATTGATGAGTGATAGAAAAGGACGGGGCCAATTACAGACCCCTTGCACACCCATCTAAGTATACAGGGTTTAAGTCATTGAACCCCTATGTACTTATCACACAATGAATAAAGAAAACGACTTCCATTTTCACTTTAAAAATGATGAAACATTTTCTTTTTGACAATTTGCACCTATAATGACGTGCCCAAAATAGGGACACCAGGTTGAAAGTGGTTCAAACACTCATCACTAATAAAGAGTGAAGCTGGTTTCACAGAGCGTGCTTTGCACTCAAAGGCTACATGCCAATGTCTGGATAAGTCTCTGCCAACTTGTGTAGTGATGGACGGCGACCAGGCGTGCGTTTCCAAACCTGACATTTCTTGAAGTTCTGTGCCTTGTAGAATAACAGGTGTATAACCTAGTTTAACCATGCAGTCAAATGGCCATTAGTTCACTCCTGGCCCTTGCAAATGGAAACGGTCATTGTTTTCCTTTTTTTTTTTTAATTATTGTGATTTATTGCATTTATATGCTGTCCATTAGTCAAAGCATCTGTGGACTAGTGACTCAGTAAAATGTAAAATGGAATGTCACAGTTTTAAGTAAACCAATACTAAGAATCTTTGAATGGGATTGTGTGTTAATAGTGATGTTTTGTTTGTTTTTGCATGATCAAAATTTTGATTTGCAAATTCTTATCGGTTAATCAATTCATGTTTTGTGTGTATTTACGATTAGAGGTCGGGTGTTCACTAATAACCTAATGTGGTAAGTTTACGGTAACTTTTGATTGAAAAATAAGGCCCTGCTACAAATAATAACTTCTCTAGCTGTGGTCTTTTGGAGCAGTAAGGATGAAGTCATTAGTAGACACAATTTCGGGTTTTATCGTATTTGTTGGCTGTTCACTTCATCCAATGCCATCTGCAAACTCACAACACCTTGCACCCTAAATTGAACAGTAATTCAAATTTAACCTATCATTTTATAAAGGACGATTTACTTTTTCGGGCAAGTGGGCAAGACCTGTGGGCAAGTAGAAAATGACCTGTACTTGCCCGACGGGCAAGTGCCTCTGAGACCTTAGTGTCAACCCCTGGTCACCAGATTCTCTTGCCTCTTTTGATAAGCTTTTCAAAGCTCATTTTGTCTTTGGTACCTCATACAGGGATCTATTATTATTATTCTTATTATTATCATTATCATACAACATGGATCTGGCCAATGTGTACAACTTCTTGCAAACCGCTGTTTACCAAATTGATGCTGCTACCACGAAGGTGAATCGCAGGGTTAAAGAGATGAGGGCTCGGATGATGCACTGATTCTTTTTGTATACTTTTGAGATGCTGTTGTGTTTTATTTTGAGGGCTCTGATGCTGCACAGATTTTTTGATACCTAGAAGATATTGTATTTTGAGGGCTCTGATGCTGCAGTGATTTTTTGTTTATACTAAAGATGTTGTGTTTCATTTGCACAAGCACTCAGGCAAATGCCAATTCACCGTCCTCACGGTGATCCCCTCATTACACACATAGAGGTCTCGTACAATCCGGGGAAAAATATTAAAAACATTCGGTAATCCGTTCCATAGTTGCAGCCAGTTGAAAATAGTCGAAAATACATCGTAAAAACAAAAAGTACACAGGAGCCGAGATACAGGCTTTTGAAGTCATAACTCAACCAGGAGGTGGATTGGAGTCTAAATCTTCGTAAAATTATATCTCCTGGTGCTGTGAAGGGAAAAAAAATTTGGAAAAAAAATTGAAAAAAAATAAATCTTTTTTTTCTTCATATTTTTGGCCAAAAACGGCCATAACCGTTTTTGGCACACCATGTTAGGATTATGAAAAACGGTCCGGACCGTTTTTGGCACTCAATGTGTTAAATGTGGTCAGCCTGGTTGTTCACATGCCTTTGGCACTTTTTCTGGGTTTCGAAAGCATCTTAATAAAGCACATGAACCTTGTGATGATACAGTATATAGAATCATAAAATATAACCATACTATTATTACATATATAATCATAATAACAACAACTATAATAACAATAATTGATAGGACATTATACCAAATATATTGATGGTGTTGCTTACAATAACAATAAAGGTACCAATAATACAATTGTGTTAATAAATACTTTAAACTATATCTGCTCTGCTTTGTCTCTACTTATTATTCTTTTTACCATGTGGTTGAATCTAGTGAATCTATATGTTTGGTAATGTATTTAGTCAGATGTATTTAACATTTACAATGAATACAGATGTGTGTGTTTTTTTTTTTTGGAATTACTATTCACGATGAGAAGGGTTCTTCACTACTAAAGCTGAACAAAAAGTGAAACTGGAATGCAACCTCTCATTAATACCTAAGCCCATACACATATGAACATAATACACAAAAGTTGTTTGTTTAACTGACAATATTTTTTGCCTTGTACAATCTGGTGTTTTAATTTATTTGACCAACTTATACACTTAACGGTTTGATCCATGCAAGAGTCAAAGCTTGTAATTGAAATTGTTGTCAGACTATAATCTCTGCCTGCTGGAATCTACATGGACATTAGAGCTTATCCAAAACTCCTGCCTGGTGATGACAAGTCTGTCACAATGTAGGCTAAACAATAGTTTTTCATTGTGGTATTGACGCCATTCAGTAACATTGATGTGCCTGATATGCTGGGGAGTATCTATTTTACAATATACAAAATGGTATGGCTTCAACCCAGCTACTAGCCAGGTCAACAAGTATCGTAATGGTTCCAAATGTATTATATGGTGAGACATTCCCAAGTACATTACAAGGTATTTAATATCTCTTATCAGGCTGGGGGAAAATAGGTGCTGAATCTTACACTCACAAAACATGACATCATAATATAAGGAAAACGTGAAATGTCTTCTGAGTATTTACAACTTGTTTGCAAATAGCAGATATGCCATTTACTCTATATACACAGGATATTGTCTCCTCACAATATCTCAGATCAGACCAATTGCTCTGATTTTGCACACAGCCATTGACCATTACCATCTGAACTTAACTGTGAAGCCCGTTTTTCAATTTCATCAAATCTCAGCTTCTTATTAGCGTTTATGTGTAAAACACTGTCGCCATGGTTACGGGGCTGCCCAGCTATGAACTGCCTCCCGGGTTGCCAGATCATGTGCGCATATCCCCCCACGGATGCGTCGACCGGGTATGGTCTAGTGTGTAATAATTAAAAGTAACTTCCCCTACGCTGTCTATGAATTGACCTTCCTTCTCTCCGTGTCTTCCGGGTTGCAGTTGGAGGTTCTTCACCTGCTGTCTCCAGAACAGAAGGCTGAGCTGCTACTGAGGCCTGAGGTTGCAGGCCTGGACAACGGGACCCTCAGCCTGGTCTGCCACAGCTTGATGACCGGTGGTCCTGGGCCCACCCCCACCTCCACCCCCGGATACACATACACCTCACATAACCCCTACTCACCACCATCACCACCACAGAATAGCTTCAGAGAGGTTGCATAGCTTTGAATATTATACATTTCTTTCATCCAATTAAACTTTTACCAGATTGTTGATGGTAATCTTCATAACCTTCAACAATGTTATTTTGTTCTTTTTGAAACACTTGCAGGTGGTGAATGGGTTGATGGGAGCTTTCAGACCTGTTGGGAGCCTCGTCAGTGAGTTTGTGTCTCTCACACGTGAGGTACATACAGCGTACATACATATACTACAGTATATGCATATATGAGAAGCCAATTACTTGTTTTTATATGACTAGTTTATTATGATTATGCATATTACATCTGCTAACCTGACATGACCCTGACATTCCTATCTATCTGTTGCTCTCCAGAGAAATGTATCCGAGATCGGAAGCATGACTCTGACCCAGACCCTGCTGAACTGGACCCTAGCTGAGCTGGCTGGCATGTACACGCCACATAATACGTCCATAGCCCAACCAATGGAAGAGTTTGATGTGACAAATGTGGAGGATTGGTTCAACCATGTTGTAACGCCACTATTACAGAGATTCTTACCCCATGGGCAACTCCCTGACCAAATCAAGTATGCCTTCCACCAAGTGTTGTAAGTACAATTCATATTCTTTCATACAGTGAGTAGATGCATGTACAGTCCAGCGTCCATGTCTTTCCAATTATGTTGTGCAGGCTAGTCTTGACCAAAGTCCCAGATTTTCCTGGATGAGCCGAACTAGTTTAATTAAGAGTGCCGGTGGTGTTAGTGGACTTCTGTTTGTTCTATTTGATGCCTCTTTGTTATGCATCTTTTGGGAGGCCAAATACAGGCTTATATTTTTGTAACTGTCATTATTCGACTGTTCTCTTGGGATAAAAAAACTAAAACAAAAACAAAACAAAACAATTAAACCTCAACGGTATAGTTTGAATTACCGGCTTGCTCCTCCGGACGCGAAACGTAACGTCTGGGGGGTGACAGATCATTTTTTACACCCACCCTTTGTTATTGTGGTCCAAGTGAAGACGATGATTACTTTTAATTGAAAGTCATCCTACTATAATTCTAGTAACCTCTGTCTGTAGTGGGAGTAGGTGAAGCTACCCGGTTCTCCTCAGTGGCTGGTCCAATTGCTCTGATTTTGCACACAGCCATTGACCATTACCATCTGAACTTAACTGTGAAGCCCGTTTTTCAATTTCATCAAATCTCAGCTTCTTATTAGCGTGTATATGTGTAAAACACTGTCGCCATGGTTACGGGGCTGCCCAGCTATGAACTGCCTCCCGGGTTGCCAGATCATGTGCGCATATCCCCCCACGGATGCGTCGACCGGGTATGGTCTGGTGTGTAATAATTGAAAGTAACTTCCCCTACACTGTCTATGAATTGACCTTCCTTCTCTCCGTGTCTTCCAGGTTGCAGTTGGAGGTTCTTCACCTGCTGTCTCCAGAACAGAAGGCTGAGCTGCTACTGAGGCTTGAGGTTGCAGGCCTGGACAACGGGACCCTCAGCCTGGTCTTCCACAGCTTGATGACCGGTGGTCCTGGCCCCACCCCCACCTCCACCCCCGGATACACATACACCTCACATAACCCCTACTCACCACCATCACCACCACAGAATAGCTTCAGAGAGGTTGCATAGCTTTGAATATTATACATTTCTTTCATCCAATTAAACTTTTACCAGATTGTTGATGGTAATCTTCATAACCTTAAACAATATTATTTTGTTCTTTTTGAAACACTTGCAGGTGGTGAATGGGTTGATGGGAGCTTTCAGACCTGTTGGGAGCCTCGTCAGTGAGTTTGTGTCTCTCACACGTGAGGTACATACAGCGTACATACATATACTATATGCATATATGAGAAGCCAATTACTTGTTTTTATATGACTAGTTTATTATGATTATGCATATTACATCTGCTAACCTGACATGACCCTGACATTCCTATCTATCTGTTGCTCTCCAGAGAAATGTATCCGAGATCGGAAGCATGACTCTGACCCAGACCCTGCTGAACTGGACCCTAGCTGAGCTGGCTGGCATGTACACGCCACATAATACGTCCATAGCCCAACCAATGGAAGAGTTTGATGTGACAAATGTGGAGGATTGGTTCAACCATGTTGTAACGCCACTATTACAGAGATTCTTACCCCATGGGCAACTCCCTGACCAAATCAAGTATGCCTTCCACCAAGTGTTGTAAGTACAATTCATATTCTTTCATACAGTGAGTAGATGCATGTACAGTCCAGCGTCCATGTCTTTCCAATTATGTTGTGCAGGCTAGTCTTGACCAAAGTCCCAGATTTTCCTGGATGAGCCGAACTAGTTTAATTAAGAGTGCCGGTGGTGTTAGTGGACTTCTGTTTGTTCTATTTGATGCCTCTTTGTTATGCATCTTTTGGGAGGCCAAATACAGGCTTATATTTTTGTAACTGTCATTATTCGACTGTTCTCTTGGGATAAAACAACAAAAAAAACAACAAAACAAAACAATTAAACCTCAACGGTATAGTTTGAATTACCGGCTTGCTCCTCCGGACGCAAAACGTAACGTCTGGGGGGTGACAGATCATTTTTTACACCCACCCTTTGTTATTGTGGTCCAAGTGAAGACGATGATTACTTTTAATTGAAAGTCATCCTACTATAATTCTAGTAACCTCTGTCTGTAGTGGGAGTAGGTGAAGCTACCCGGTTCTCCTCAGTGGCTGGACCAATTGCTCTGATTTTGCACACAGCCATTGACCATTACCATCTGAACTTAACTGTGAAGCCCGTTTTTCAATTTCATCAAATCTCAGCTTCTTATTAGCGTTTATGTGTAAAACACTGTCGCCATGGTTACGGGGCTGCCCAGCTATGAACTGCCTCCCGGGTTGCCAGATCATGTGCGCATATCCCCCCACGGATGCGTCGACTGGGTATGGTCTGGTGTGTAATAATTGAAAGTAACTTCCCCTACGCTGTCTATGAATTGACCTTCCTTCTCTCCGTGTCTTCCGGGTTGCAGTTGGAGGTTCTTCACCTGCTGTCTCCAGAACAGAAGGCTGAGCTGCTACTGAGGCCTGAGGTTGCAGGCCTGGACAACGGGACCCTCAGCCTGGTCTTCCACAGCTTGATGACCGGTGGTCCTGGGCCCACCCCCACCTCCACCCCCGGATACACATACACCTCACATAACCCCTACTCACCACCATCACCACCACAGAATAGCTTCAGAGAGGTTGCATAGCTTTGAATATTATACATTTCTTTCATCCAATTAAACCTTTACCAGATTGTTGATGGTAATCTTCAGAACCTTAAACAATATTATTTTGTTCTTTTTGAAACACTTGCAGGTGGTGAATGGGTTGATGGGAGCTTTCAGACCTGTTGGGAGCCTCGTCAGTGAGTTTGTGTCTCTCACACGTGAGGTACATACAGCGTACATACATATACTACAGTATATGCATATATGAGAAGCCAATTACTTGTTTTTATATGACTAGTTTATTATGATTATGCATATTACATCTGCTAACCTGACATGACCCTGACATTCCTATCTATCTGTTGCTCTCCAGAGAAATGTATCCGAGATCGGAAGCATGAATCTGACCCAGACCCTGCTGAACTGGACCCTAGCTGAGCTGGCTGGCATGTACACGCCACATAATACGTCCATAGCCCAACCAATGGAAGAGTTTGATGTGACAAATGTGGAGGATTGGTTCAACCATGTTGTAACGCCACTATTACAGAGATTCTTACCCCATGGGCAACTCCCTGACCAAATCAAGTATGCCTTCCACCAAGTGTTGTAAGTACAATTCATATTCTTTCATACAGTGAGTAGATGCATGTACAGTCAGGCGTCCATGTCTTTCCAATTATGTTGTGCAGGCTAGTCTTGACCAAAGTCCCAGATTTTCCTGGATGAGCCGAACTAGTTTAATTAAGAGTGCCGGTGGTGTTAGTGGACTTCTGTTTCCTTTCACATTCAACACAACATAACACATAATAATGGAAATCAACAAAAGGGCAACGTTTATTTATGGATTAACTCAAAACGTTTCTTTGAATATTACATGCGAGATAGCACATATTGAGTGAGTAATAACTGGAATTGTTGATTGTAACCTTAAACAAGTGACCCAAGCAAGGCAGGACACAAAGATTACAAAAGGAAAGACAAACACAAGCCCTTTACTAAGATGTGAACACAGGGTAGGTGGCTGAACAAAGTACAAATTATTAAAGGGAACTTAAATTCAAACTGACACAAGGAATTTGTCCCTTTGTGATAGTGAACCTAACAAGACAAAGGTCAACAATGTCCTGCTTTTGGAGTGATAACAAAGGTCAGCCTGTGGTTACCCTCTGGTGGCCATCCAGAAATATTGCAGGTTATGTCCTTTGTAAGTCCCTTGTTTTGGCCACTGTCCATTATCTATGAATATGATGCTGATTATTGTGCTTGCTTGTTGAACAGCTATTTGGACATGGGCAATGACACCACTGAGGTCCAGGACACTTGCAGCATCACCCTTGAAGAAAGATCATGTGGCGTGAGAAGGCTTTATTAATTGTTTCTGAATTTCTTTAATTTAAATGCATTACACAAAGGATTCCAGATTCTATTCTAGATGTCGTCGGATAGGAAAGTCATGCCTGTACATCCATTATCCTTCTCCCCATCTCTTCTACCAGCTTACCAACGCAGTGGAAAATGTGGCCCGTTTCATGCACTGTGCTGCCCGTAGCAACCTCACTATGTCAGAGGCGATGATACTGAGAATGATCACAGAGCTGACCGGAAGGCTCACCCTACTGGTCAATGAGTTCGCCACAGGGGTAAGCCTTGGGCGGTCACTGGTGGTTGATTTCTGCTCATAAGTTCCCTTTCAGAGCCAAAAATATAATATTTTACAACTCTACTTTTTCCCCCCTCGTTTTAGAACTTCAGTGAGCTTGCGTCCCACTTCAGAGATGTGTTTGCTCAGGTGGAGTCTCCATCCCTGACCCAGGAGAACCTGGAGGACCCAGACTTCATCAGGATGTGGTTCCAGATCAAACTGCTGCCTCTGCTGCCTACAGTTCCCATAAGCCTCCTCGACTGCCTCAGCTTTAAGAACTTCACCTGTCCTGTTTACCAAGCCCTGTGAGTTGTCCCGTTTATAAAGGGAATGCTATCTTCTCTAGAACATAACTGTTTCCCAAACATTTTCAGCTTGAGACCTGAAAGATACATTTGGTGACTTCCTGGGACCTAAACTTTTAAGAAAAATCATTATGAATTATAAAGTATGCATATTTAAAAAATGTATTTCTTAAAAGCTTCTGAAAATCTTTTGTATTCCTTTTCCTTTTCTTTAATTTCTGAAAATCTGTTGATTTTTTTTTTTTAAAGATTGTGGGACTTTGTTTATTTTTGAAAAAACAAAAAACAAGCAGGATATTTACTTTACCTTACTTTAATTCATAAAACCTGGTCTGTGACCCAAAAATGGGTCAAGAGCAAGACCCTTTTGGAAAACACTTATAGTCGAAATACACAAAATGGTCCCGGAATAATGATACATTTCTTTGCATTGCTGGGTCCAGAGTAAAAGATCTGAGTCATCATATGCGTCTCATGGATCCTGATCACAACCACAGCCCAGTGATGTACGAACACTTCATCCATTCCTTCTTGCTACATCACAACACGTCCGGTAAGTGAACCAAGTAGCCATAGCTAGAGACAAGCTCAGAGGACCATTTGTCTGCAGATGTACAGGAATTTCTGTTGCTTTCAGAGTACATTTTTGAGTAAAACATTACTCTATTCTAATACTATACTATTATAGCCTACACTGACTTGTGTATTTATCTTCAGTGTGTCTCCTCATCCAGCCATAGTGCAGAATGGCTGGAGGAGAACTTTGGAGTTTGGATTCTTCTCCATGTTCGCCCCCATCACAGACTTCTATGACCTCAACCGTGACTTCTCTGGAGTGAGTGTGGATAATCTGAACATTTTTACTGAACACATTGATTTGATTGTTTGTACTTGACACTACAATTTCAGTAACTTAATAACCTTTCAACCTGCCGTATATTTTGGGCATGTCATCACAGGATTGCAAGATTTTCAAAAACGTAATAGCTGATTTGCGAGTGTGACATTATAATTCGATTACGTATAAAATAGGGCTTCAGTGGTTAAATATCATATCCTGCCCTCTCCTATTATGTCCTGTCTGTCTCTCTCTTGTCTTAAACGTGTCCAGATGGAGGTTCTACACCTCCTTACTCCGAAGCAGACTGCAGAGATGCTGCTGGTGCCTACTCCTCCAGAGAAAGACGTCATCATCCATGCAGTGTTTGACCATCTGACACAGTCTCAAGGAGACTTTCCTGAGTTCTTGCACCACCTGGTTCTGCTCGCTAGAGAGGTAACCTCATCTGTAGAGCGTCTTATGACAGCTTAAAAAACGTACAGCAAAAGATAATAGTAATTATAATAATAATTATTATTATTATAATGCATGGACTTTTATTTTATTTCTTAGGTTAAGCCACCCTGTGATGTCTACCAAGTCATGTGAGTGTGTTGTGATGATGTTAAAGGGGCTACACCATGAATGTAAAAAATATATATTATACATAAATATTGCCCCCTAATACGTATAAAACAGGTTGTAAGCCTATAAAAACATCCAGATATTTTTTCTCACAATCTGACTGTCTGTCATTCCAAGCTTTTTCAGCTGCAATACCAAAACGTCCTTTTGGACAGAGGGGTGCTACTGAGCAATTCTGTCTGTCAATTAATATGTTTATTGTGCCAGTGTGGAACGTCTGTATGAGGCCATACCATATGTACTACCAGAGATAGAACCAGCCGTCTGGGCCAGCATAGAAGACCTGAGACATTCTGCACCAGAGGGTTAGCTATACTCACACACACACACTTGCACGCACGCATATGCACAAATGCCTCCCATCATGTACACAAGAGCCAGGACATTTAACTTTGTTCACTCTAGTCTACTACTCAAGAGAATACTTTATTGAAATGATTGCCTTTTTATAAAAAAAATCTGTGTTGATTTGGACAGGTTGTTTGACAGCCAATTTCATGGTGAGATTTCTTTTATACTCTCTACTACTACTGCTATTGCTTATATGGCTCTCATTTGAAATCCTTTGATTTGATGATCTTTATAAATTGTCCAACCTGTCATCCACAGTGCCCAGTGACCCCCAACAACCCAGTGGTCAACAAGTGGTATTTTCTTGTGCGCCTGGCGTATTTCATCCAATTAAATGATAACTTCATGAAGACATTTGGAAAGTCTGTTTCCAATGTATTTTGCATTGTATTCTTGCATGTGAGGCTGTTGTCCTTTTACCATAATATTAAATATTGTCTGACCACATTACCACCAAGATAAAAGTCTTGTAAATGTATTGCATGAATGAACAGGTATCGCAAATAAAGTGATTCCAGTTGCATTTCTGATCTGGTGTCCCGTCTAATATGTCTCTATCCACTAATATGTCTCTATCCACAACGTCAGGCCTATGTCAGTGAGTCGTTCATCCCAGAAGATAAAGTCCAGGAGCTGGGGCCTGCGTCACGCAACGCCACTACTGATGACATCAGCATGTGGAACATCACACAGATTGACACACTGTGTTCTTTAATGGACTCTTCAGATGGGGAGTGGGATTCAGCTCTGGTAAGTATACAAATGATCTTTGATTGATTGATGGTGTTATTGACAAAAATACATGGGGGCGACAGTGGCTCAGGAGGTAGAGCGTCTGTCTGTTTGTCTGTCTGTCTGTCTGTCTGTCTGTCTGTTTGTCTGTCTGTCTGGCTGGCTGGCTGGCTGGCAGGCAGTGTAATCAATGTAAAAGTGAGAAAACATAATGCGTTGTGATTATATTTACACGTTTTTGCATGTGTGTTCGTAAATGTGTGCAGTACATGTATATGGCACTAACACATTTTTTGTCACCATCAAGGCCAAGGCCATCATATCCAAGTATCTGACTAAGGCGGGCAACAGTCTTGGCAGTGCAGAGCTCAGTTGTGTCAAGGGACCCAACCTGTGTTCCCTGGATACCAGTGTCCTACAGACCATCTCAGAGGACACCCTCAGGTGAGGGGTGTTGGGGAGGGAGCCAGTAGTATCGTAAATCATGTTTACTTTAGTATTTCTTCACTACTTGCACACACTTGAACATCGACATTAATCCAAAAAACTATTATTATAAAAAATAAATTGGGAATATTTTGGGCTTTATTGACAGTGTATAGTAGAGCGAGACAGGAAACAGGGAGAGAGAGATGGGGAATGACATGCAGCAAAGGTTGTCGGGACCGGGATTCAAACAGAGCGACACTCTGTCAGACTGTATTAGAGCCTATATATGGTATGCGCCTGGACTGCTAGGCCAACGGGCGCCCCACCCAAAACTATTTTTAACCTAATTAACCCTGGCATCCGTATTTTGGGCTGGCAAAAATAAGAATCAATTATTATGTTATAGAAATAAAAGTCCTAATAATAATAATTCACGCATTTTCACAAATAAAAAAGAAAGTTGTAAAATTAGCATACATTTCTACAAGCAACATCGTACAACAAATTATAAAAGAGTGATGTGTGTGATTCCATGACATATTAGCCAAAAGGTAAATAAGATATGTAAGGGACTGAATTTTAGAGACTGAATAAATTACATTTGTGGTTGAAAATGTGGTAGCACTCTTTTGAGATGTGTGCTGTGTGTCTCCTGGTGTTTCCAGTAATTCCAGTTTGCTGGTAGTGTCCAGCTGTACGCTGGAGAAGAAGAAAGTGCTCTTTAACATCGCAGAAAAAGCCTTCTCTGGACTCAGCCGCACTACAGCTATCAGCACTACCAGCTTCCAGAATACAGAACCATTTTTGGGCAAGCAAGCATTCATTCACATGTACATGCGTACAAACACATACTGTATATTGCAGTGGTTCTCAAACATTTCCATGTCAAGGACCCCAAGTTCATACACAACTGTCTGTACTGTACTGTATACCAGTGGTAATAGCCTAACTCAAACATCCTCACAATGTCTCAAATTTCTCACGCACGCACGCACGCACGCACGCACACACGCACACACGCACACACACACACACACACACACACACACACTTCAGAGATGGATAAATTCAGTATTTTCTTTATGACCTGTAGGTGGTGCATCCCTTTCCTATGTGAGAAGTGCCGCTGCCTCCAATGTCAACATGGACCTGGATACCTTTGTCAATCTGGACCCGAGTGTTGTACAGGTTAGTGGCGTGTGCGTGCGTACGTGAGTGCGTCCTTGTGGTTGTACATCTGGGAAAGGCAAGTGGTTAATGTATGTTTTTATAATATAATAATTTATATCTACAATAACTAGTAACTAAAGTTTTCAAATAATTGTAGTGGAGTAACAGTACAATATTTGCCTCTGAGATGTAAGTAAAAGTATAGACAATTGGAAATACTCCAGTAAAGTAAAAGTACCTTCTAATTGTACTTAAGTACAGTACTTTAGTAAATGTACTTAGTTACTTTACACCACTGGATATTTCCTACCCATGTAATCCTTCCCCTAGTCCATGACGATGACTGGTCCATCGGCGTCTGCGGTTCTGGATGTGATTGGAGAGCTGAGAGTGTCGATTCTGACGGATGAACAGTTGAGGGACAGTGATGTCATTGGGAAGTGGTTCTCTGGACGTTTGAGAGGGTTCCTGTCGTCTGCATCAGGAGAGTTTCTATACTGCCTCAGCAGCAGGAACCTCAGCTGTAACACATACCAGCAAGTGTAAGTATTGAGCTGGAGACTTCTTCCATCTGTATACCCTTTGACTGAATTTTCCCACCTGGGGCTATCATCTTTATGTGGATGTATTCTAAAGGGTTGCCATCGTAAACTGGGATTTCCTTAGAGGGAAGTGAGGTCAATTTTAGCTGTACAACCAGTAAATCAGCAATCTCATTTTGCCTCTGTATTACAGTCAAGAATTTGTCGTCATTGTCTGACACTGTAATTCCAGTTCCTGTCCCAATTGCTTGCTGTTGGGTATGAGTTGCTGTGATTTCTGGTGGCCTTAGGCCTGGGTTTGATGGTCCTTGTAATTTTATTTTTTGTCTGGCTCCAAGTGAATTAATTGGAAATGAGTCCATATTGATGTTTGGGGTTTTAGTATTTTCCAGATACTCATTCATGGCATCATCCTGTGATTTTGGCTGTAACATTTGTGGTTGTGATTTAAGCAGTGATGGTGCTGGTGGTTGTGAAATGGAGTCAAGATCCGCCAGGATTTTTAATCTAGCATCGGATTCAGCCAGGCATATGTCCAGTTCCATTTGTTCCAGTCTGGCTGGCTTGCATTTTAGCCTGCTCCATTTCCAGAGCCTGCTTTGCCTTTAAAGTCGATGCCCTTATAAGGAGCACAGCCTTCTCAGCCTCAGCCTTGAGTCGGGCTGCGGTAACTGATGAAGTGGTTGATTTGGTTGATTTCGCTTTTGAGTGTTTTGAAATATTGGAGATACTGTCCTGGGGCTGCACAGTCAACTGGTTTTGTTCATTTTTCCATATTTCCGCTTCCTTTAGGAATTCAATAAACACGACGCTTTTGGCTCATACCATTGCGTTCTATCCTATCCTTGTCCTTTATTGCGCACGCACGCACACACGCACACACGCACACTTCAGAGATGGATAAATTCAGTATTTTCTTTATGACCTGTAGGTGGTGCATCCCTTTCCTATGTGAGAAGTGCCGCTGGCTCCAATGTCAACATGGACCTGGATACCTTTGTCAATCTGGACCCGAGTGTGTACAGGTTAGTGGCGTGTGCGTGCGTACGTGCGTCCTTGTGGTTGTGAAAGGCAAGTGGTTAATGTATGTTTTTATAATATAATAATGTATATCTACAATAACTAGTAACTAAAGTTTTCAAATAATTGTAGTGGAGTAACAGTACAATATTTGCCTCTGAGATGTAAGTAAAAGTATAGACAATTGGAAATACTCCAGTAAAGTAAATGTACCTTCTAATTGTACTTAAGTACAGTACTTTAGTAAATGTACTTAGTTACTTTACACCACTGGATATTTCATACCAGTGTATTGAAGGACATTTCTTTCTCTTCCACAGGGAAGTCATGTGGCTCTGCTGGGGAAATCTCCAACGGTCAGTTTGTGTACACTGGATTACAAAGTTTGGAGACTCTGCTACAGGTGTCTGTGATGAAGGGTAAGAACATTATAAATATATATAAGAACTGGGGTTGGGACTCGATGAAAAACATTTATCAAATTAATTAGAGGCTTTGTAATGAATTAATCACAATTAATCACATTTTAATCGCATATCAATATTTTACTTGAGAACAGGGAAAGGCAATTTTTTCATACGTCTTTTAAGTACATGTAAAATAATAAAAGCTTAAAAATACTAAAAAGAAGGAAAAACGTTGCGACGCTGAGGAGCGTGTACAGAAGCAGCCTTCCCCCTCCATTGGCGCTCCCATATAATGGGAATTCAATACCCATATAACAATGAATTCAATACCCATATAACAATGAATTCAATACCCATATAACAATGAATTCAATACCTTTTTATAGAATGTCATATCAGAAGACCGAGCCTCGCAGTGTAAAGAATAGTTCTACCCTTCCAGTCTTGAAGTCTGTCTTGAAGGGATCCTATCGCCGTGGCCGATAGAGCAAGCTCTGAAGCTCAGATAAATGCCTCCTCTGACTGAAAGGAGCCTTGCCTTTAGGGAAGTGTGTCAATAGGATTTATCTGTTGATACGTCCTAACATTAATCGAGTGTTGATTCCAACTCGTTGGAATCTATAAGCGAATAATATAATAAAGCCCCTCCCTACCGGCGTCTATAAGGTTTATGAGTGCATTTATTTAATGTTGCATATGTTGCACTCTGACTGTACTCTTGCCTTGAAGACGGCCGTGTCTGCAGGGATATGGCTCTTGTCTGGAAGGGTATAACTATCTCTATTCTCTACGCTGCAAGGGTCTATCTTCTGATGTGACAATTCTATAAAAAGCGCAAATGTGAAGCTAGACTTCTGGTCATTAAATTTGTGCAATTATAATGCTCGGAGGAGGTTGGCCCCCAGACGTGCGGCACACAAGCCTACCGAACTACTGGTGCCCACGAACCAGCCCCCAACTATGGGTTAAATAGTACCACTGCCTAGTCTCGGAGGAGGTTGGCCCCCAGACGTGCGGCACGCAAGCCTACCGAACTACTGGTGCCCACGAACCAGCCCCCAACTATGGGTTAAATAGTACCACTGCCTCGTCTCGGAGGAGGTTGGCCCCCAGACGTGCGGCACGCAAGCTTACCGAACTACTGGTGCCCACGAACCAGCCCCCAACTATGGGTTAAATAGTACCACTGCCTCGTCTCGGAGGAGGTTGGCCCCCAGACGTGCGGCACGCAAGCCTACCGAACTACTGGTGCCCACGAACCAGCCCCCAACTATGGGTTAAATAGTACCACTGCCTCGTCTCGGAGGAGGTTGGCCCCCAGACGTGCGGCACGCAAGCCTACCGAACTACTGGTGCCCACGAACCAGCCCCCAACTATGGGTTAAATAGTACCACTGCCTCGTCTCGGAGGAGGTTGGCCCCCAGACGTGCGGCACGCAAGCTTACCGAACTACTGGTGCCCACGAACCAGCCCCCAACTATGGGTTAAATAGTACCACTGCCTCGTCTCGGAGGAGGTTGGCCCCCAGACGTGCGGCACGCAAGCCTACCGAACTACTGGTGCCCACGAACCAGCCCCCAACTATGGGTTAAATAGTACCACTGCCTCGTCTCGGAGGAGGTTGGCCCCCAGACGTGCGGCACGCAAGCTTACCGAACTACTGGTGCCCACGAACCAGCCCCCAACTATGGGTTAAATAGTACCACTGCCTCGTCTCGGAGGAGGTTGGCCCCCAGACGTGCGGCACGCAAGCCTACCGAACTACTGGTGCCCACGAACCAGCCCCCAACTATGGGTTAAATAGTACCACTGCCTCGTCTCGGAGGAGGTTGGCCCCCAGACGTGTGGCACGCAAGCTTACCGAACTACTGGTGCCCACGAACCAGCCCCCAACTATGGGTTAAATAGTACCACTGCCTAGTCTCGGAGGATGTTGGCCCCCAGACGTGCGGCACGCAAGCCTACCGAACTACTGTTGCCCCAGCTCCACTGGTTCCAGACCAGTCTGGAAGCTGTTCCTCTCCAAGGCCTCTGGGGTGTTGGATGCAGCTCTGGATCTTCTTGCCAACACGGTACAAAAACTAGATCTAACCAGACACTGAAATAAACTGAAACTAAACTGCTAAGTGTAATGGCAAAGATAGAATGACCAATCACTGAAACTAATTAAAATGAACAATGATGACTGAGTTAGTACATCTCAGACCTACACATAATTACAGTCTATGTTTATAATTAGTAATTATAAAATGCACCAATGCAAAATAAAAATAAAAAATCAATTATTTCTGGCCAGAAGCTGTTATTTGTCCACATAAAGTCCACCCAGGTTTGGAATGAAAGTTCTCTATTGTAGAGCGAAAAGCCCTGTCCACTATTCTTTACACCAAATGAGCTCACACGTAATGCACATTTAAATGAAATATTGACCCATGTAATCCTTCCCCTAGTCCATGACGATGACTGGTCCATCGGCGTCTGCGGTTCTGGATGTGATTGGAGAGCTGAGAGTGTCGATTCTGACGGATGAACAGTTGAGGGACAGTGATGTCATTGGGAAGTGGTTCTCTGGACGTTTGAGAGGGTTCCTGTCGTCTGCATCAGGAGAGTTTCTATACTGCCTCAGCAGCAGGAACCTCAGCTGTAACACATACCAGCAAGTGTAAGTATTGAGCTGGAGACTTCTTCCATCTGTATACCCTTTGACTGAATTTTCCCACCTGGGGCTATCATCTTTATGTGGATGTATTTCACATTTCATCTCCCATAATGGGGTGTTTGGGTGAAAAGCATAGCTAAGTCACAATGTTTTGAATTTCTTTTCTTTTTTCTTGTGAGTAAAAAGTCATATAATAGTGAAGTTGAATTGAGTCCAAAGTAATGGGTAGTGTGGAAGAGAGCTGAAGAAGCGATAGGTAGGGTGGAACTGATGGAGTCAGGGGTGATTTGTGAGAGAAGGGTTCCAGCTAGAGTGAGAGGGAAGATTTGTACGGCTTGGAAATGGTGGCACTGATGAAAAGACAGGAGGCGGAACTAGAGGTGGCAAAATTGAGGATGCCAATGATTACATTGGAGGATTAGCCCAGGTTAGAAGGTTTTGGGATAATGCAAGAGAGGCGAGGTTTGGATGTTTGTTTGGATATATACGGAGGAGGGATGAGAGGTATATTGGGAGAAGGATGCTGAAGATGGAGCTGCCAGGCAAGAGGAGAAGAGGTAGACCAAAGATGAAGTTTATGAATGCGGAGGGAGACGACATGCAGGTGGCTAGAGTGACCAAGGAAGATGCCGAAAACAGAAGCAGATGGAAACGGATGATGTGGCGCACCCTGATGGGAATTGGCCGAAAAACGAAGAAGTGAAAACAAGTATTTTTCATTGTATTTTGATTTGATCCACTGATTGCAGGAGTTTAGCCATCAGTTCGACAACATGACCTCACATCAGCAGCAAGTGGTCCTGACGGAACTAATAATCCCTTTCCTGTCCCGACCACAGTCAGGTACTGACTAACTGCAATCTATCTATCTATTTTTACAAAATATTAAAATGTTATATATTTTTTACAGGAAAATATATTGACTGTATTTCCAGACACCTTTCAATGCCTTAATGTTTCATTCTGATCTGTCCCCTTCAGACCGAGGCCGTGTGTCCAACAGCAGTGTTTACTGGTATGGTTGGAGAACAACTTTGGTGCATTCTCAGGTCTTGTGTCTGTCAGTGAATTCCTGAATCTAAACCCAGGCTTCTCCCCTGTAAGACTTTAAAGTTGTTACATTACATAACAATGATGAATTATTAACTCCAAGAGATAATTACTTTTTAAATATAAAATAAAGTCCAGTGGTGGTGATCAAGTTTTTCTTGACTTTCTTTCCATCTAGCTGGAGGCTGTAAGGCTCCTGTCTCCAAAGCAGAGTGCAGAACTTGTGGTGTTGCCTCTTCTTCCTGAGAAAGACGTTGTCATCCACGCAGTGTTTGACTATCTGACCGAATCTCCAAAGGAGAGAGGATTGGCTGAGTTTGTGTCCCACCTTGTTATGTTCTCTGGAAAGGTAAAAACTGTGAAGTAATGATAGTAATATAAACTGTAACTATGCACATTTGGTTTGAAATCACAAACTCTTTTTGACATTTTTCAGGGTGAAATTTCCTGCTTGTCGTACAAAATAATGTAAGTTATCTATCAGTATATTTAGTTTTTTGAAGACCAAGTAGAAATAATTCAAATCATTATTTTTGGCCTATGTTAACCCCAACTTGTTGGGTCTCAGTTTCACCAGACTGGACCTGGCCATGTTTACTCTTCCACCGAGTGTAGCATCATCCATCACATACAACAAGCTGACTTTGCTTCATCAAATTCCACCAGGTGAGATCTTCGACTGAGTTAAAAGTGATGTATCACTATGCTGTTATGTTCACATGTTATTGGCAGTGGTTATGTTTTTCCCATTGCATTTCTAAAATCAACAAAACTTTTTCTGTCTATACTTAGGCTGCATCATCTACAGTGGAGAGGTAGGTACCTGAAATGATATTCACATTTTAAAGTCTAATTGACTAAATGTCACCAAATTAAAAACATTTCACTCTTTCTTTCTTTCCCAAGTGCAATGTTACTTCAGCAAATGGTAAGTGTATAGTAGTTTTGATTCATTGTTATGAATTTTATTGTGATTTATTTTCATAATGAATTAATTAATTAATGTTTTCACAGAAACAGACATTTGTGTTGGAATTAACAGGTGAGTGTTCTGAGGCAATGCCTACAATATCTCAAATATATTTAATGAACAAACTTTTCGTTTTGCAACTCAAATGTTTTCCTTTTCGGCTACCAAAGCACTGCACTACAGCTCCTCCTCAACAACGGACAGATGAATGGACGTTTTTGTGACTTTGGCATTGAAGAATACACGTGTGCTTCAGTAAGCCACTTAAGTCTCTCACATTGAACGCAACAGTTATTACTTTTCAATTTTGACTTCATTAAAGGTTTCCTGTTTTTTCTGTTCTGCTTTGTCCATTATCTCCACCCAGGTGTCCATGTTGACAGCACAGGATCTGGCAGCAGTGATGAAGTGTAACCAGCCCCCCAGCTCCACTGGTTCCAGACCAGTCTGGAAGCTGTTCCTCTCTAAGACCTCTGGGGTCGCAGCTCTGGATCTTCTTGCCAACACGGTACAAAAAGTAGCTCTAACCAGACACTGAAAACAACTTTTATGGTGAAGACAGAATGAACAATCTCTAAAAACTAATTAAAAGTAACACATTCTGAAATTATTTAAATTTAAAGCTCATGTTTTTAATAATCTTAAAAAGATTTGCTAATGAAAAAAAATGCTAATAAAAATTCCCTATTCACTGTCAGGCAAACAGTCTATCAAGATTTGAAAGAATATCTCTATTATAGAGCCAGAATCTTTATCTACTATTCCATACACTAAATATCATCACGTAATATTAATGCAAATGTAATAATATTAAATATTGATCCATGTAATCCTTCCCCTAGTCCATGACCATGACTGGTCCATCAGCGTCTGTGGTTCTGGATGTGATTGGAGAGATGAGAGTGGCAATTCTGACTGCTGGATTTCCATAGACATTTCTGTGCACCTTCATTCTTCCTGGGGGATGATTTTGATTTTGATGACTCCGTTGCCTTTTCTCTAGCTTCACCAATAAGCTAAGAATTAAGTATTTCTCATTCTGTGTTTGATTCACCAGTTTGAAGGAGTTTAGCCATCAGTTTGACAACATGACCTCACAGCAGCAGCATTTGGGCCTGAAGGAACTAATCCTCCCTTTCCTCTCCCGACCACAGCCAGGTACTGACTAACTGCAATATCTCAATAACAGTTTGGCTCTCATTTTCAAATGTATTTGCTAAATAAATATATTCCCATTCTATTCTCAATTAGAATGGGATATCTTTACTGGAAAATGTTTTGACTGGTATTTGCAGCCATTTTTCTGTTTGAATGCCTTAATACTTTGTTCTGATCTGTCCCCTACAACAGCAGTGCTTACTGGCTGCAGAACAACTTTGGGCCATTCTCAGCCCTTGTGTCTGTCAGAGAATTCCTGAATCTCAACCCAGGCTTCTCCCCTGTAAGACTTCATCGCTGCCACATAAAAAAAACTCTAAAGAATGATTAGACCAAATAGCAAATAAAATCCAGTGGTGGTGATAATCTTTTCTTGACTGTCTTTCTGTCCAGCTGGAGGCTGCAAGGCTCCTGTCTCCAAAGCAGAGTGCAGAACTTGTGGTGTTGCCTCTTCCTGCTGAGAAAGACGTTGTCATCAACGCAGTGTTTGACTCCGACTGCATCTCCAACTGGATTGGCTGAGTTTGTGTCCCACCTTGTTATGTTCTCTGGAACGGTAAAACACATAAAGTAAAGATAATAGAAAATGTAACCATGCACATTAAGGTTTGAAATGACAACATATTTTTGCCACTTTTCAGGGAAACATTTCCTGCTCATCATACCAAATAATGTAAGTAGATCCATCAATATATAGTATTATGTTTTTTGAAGACAGGTAGATGTGATTTCATTCGTTATTATTGGCTGATGTTAACCCCTGACTTGTTGGGTCTCAGTTTCACCAGACTGGACCAGGCCATGCCTACTCTTCCTCAGAGTGTATAGCATCATCCATCGCATACATGAAGCTAACTTTAGCTCATCACGTTCCACCAGGTGAGATCTTCTATCTACATGACGTAAACATTGCCGTTACATTTACATTTTATTTGTATTGGTTATTTTGCTTTTCCATGGTGTTTTAGAAATGAACAAAATCCTAATATCTGCACTTTTCTTTTCTTAGGCTGCATCATATACAGTGGAGAGGTATTTGCCTTAATTTGTTTTAAACGTTAAGTAGAGTATTAGTTAAATGTCATCAAATTCACAACTATTTCCCCCCTTTCTCCCCCAAGTGCAACTTTATTCCAGCAAGTGGTAAGTGTTGTATACCAGCCCCCAACTATGTCTGCCCTGGCAGTTCTGGCAGGTCAGTCTCCGGTTACAATTTCTACTCAAATGTCCCACTTTCGAACATCCAAAGCATAGTCCTTTTTCCCTGAGAAACTGAACTTTGTCTTCATGTGCCTGTGCATTCATTTTCTGACATTCAGGTAAGGGATGCTTGCCGGTACAGAAAATACATGCGAAATCATATGCACCAAAAGGCATGTTGCTTTTGACAGGTGACTTTTCGGCTTTGCTGTCAGACACTGTTGCCACCGTAGTAGCAAAACTACTCCCCTTGCTCTTAAATCTGCCTGAGGTTGATTCAGCTGCAGTCCTTGGTTTTGAAACCTTCACATTGGCAAGAGGATCATGAATGTCGCCGAAAAGTGGGTCCTGGAGTATTCTCGCTTGCTTTTCCATAAATAGTACCAAGTGGCTCAATCTTGCTCTCCTTTGCGTTTGCTCTAAAATATCACAAGCTGTCGTTCTCCATTTTTCCTTCAATTTATAAGGCAGTTTGGACACAATGAGTTTCAGGTTAGAAGTCAGATCCAGGTCCTCTATATCCTCCAAATCTCTCATTGCGTTACAACAGCCTCTCAGGAAGAGTGCATAAGCATGCAGTGCATCTCCATCCTCTGCCTTAATACTTTTCCAATTTAAAGCTTTTTCCATATAGGCACTTGAGATTTTTATGTTATCTCCTAAATGCTTTTTTAACAGTGTTTTAGCGTGAATGTAGCCTGTGTTGGCATTCATATGAAGACAGCTCCTAACCAATTCTCTGCAGGGTCCAGAGGTGTACTGTTCCAAGTAATATAGCCTATCTTGGTGGCTTCTAGTCTTTTCCTCAATACCATGCTCAAATGCCCTCATCAATGCCTGGTAATCTAAAGGGTTGCCATCGTAAACTGGGATTTCCTTAGAGGGAAGTGAGGTCAATTTTAGCTGTACAACCAGTAAATCAGCAATCTCATTTTGCCTCTGTATTACAGTCAAGAATTTGTCGTCATTGTCTGACACTGTAATTCCAGTTCCTGTCCCAATTGCTTGCTGTTGGGTATGAGTTGCTGTGATTTCTGGTGGCCTTAGGCCTGGGTTTGATGGTCCTTGTAATTTTATTTTTTGTCTGGCTCCAAGTGAATTAATTGGAAATGAGTCCATATTGATGTTTGGGGTTTTAGTATTTTCCAGATACTCATTCATGGCATCATCCTGTGATTTTGGCTGTAACATTTGTGGTTGTGATTTAAGCAGTGATGGTGCTGGTGGTTGTGAAATGGAGTCAAGATCCGCCAGGATTTTTAATCTAGCATCGGATTCAGCCAGGCATATGTCCAGTTCCATTTGTTCCAGTCTGGCTGGCTTGCATTTTAGCCTGCTCCATTTCCAGAGCCTGCTTTGCCTTTAAAGTCGATGCCCTTATAAGGAGCACAGCCTTCTCAGCCTCAGCCTTGAGTCGGGCTGCGGTAACTGATGAAGTGGTTGATTTGGTTGATTTCGCTTTTGAGTGTTTTGAAATATTGGAGATACTGTCCTGGGGCTGCACAGTCAACTGGTTTTGTTCATTTTTCCATATTTCCGCTTCCTTTAGGAATTCAATAAACACGACGCTTTTGGCTCATACCATTGCGTTCTATCCTATCCTTGTCCTTTATTGCGCACGCACGCACGCACACACGCACACACGCACACTTCAGAGATGGATAAATTCAGTATTTTCTTTATGACCTGTAGGTGGTGCATCCCTTTCCTATGTGAGAAGTGCCGCTGGCTCCAATGTCAACATGGACCTGGATACCTTTGTCAATCTGGACCCGAGTGTGTACAGGTTAGTGGCGTGTGCGTGCGTACGTGCGTCCTTGTGGTTGTGAAAGGCAAGTGGTTAATGTATGTTTTTATAATATAATAATGTATATCTACAATAACTAGTAACTAAAGTTTTCAAATAATTGTAGTGGAGTAACAGTACAATATTTGCCTCTGAGATGTAAGTAAAAGTATAGACAATTGGAAATACTCCAGTAAAGTAAATGTACCTTCTAATTGTACTTAAGTACAGTACTTTAGTAAATGTACTTAGTTACTTTACACCACTGGATATTTCATACCAGTGTATTGAAGGACATTTCTTTCTCTTCCACAGGGAAGTCATGTGGCTCTGCTGGGGAAATCTCCAACCGTCAGTTTGTGTACACTGGATTACAAAGTTTGGAGACTCTGCTACAGGTGTCTGTGATGAAGGGTAAGAACATTATAAATATATATAAGAACTAGGGTTGGGACTCGATTAAAAACATTTATCAAATTAATTAGAGGCTTTGTAATGAATTAATCACAATTAATCACATTTTAATCGCATATCAATATTTTACTTGAGAACAGGGAAAGGCAATTTTTTCATACGTCTTTTAAGTACATGTAAAATAATAAAAGCTTAAAAATACTAAAAAGAAGGAAAAACGTTGCGACGCTGAGGAGCGTGTACAGAAGCAGCCTTCCCCCTCCATTGGCGCTCCCATATAATGGGAATTCAATACCCATATAACAATGAATTCAATACCCATATAACAATGAATTCAATACCCATATAACAATGAATTCAATACCTTTTTATAGAATGTCATATCAGAAGACCGAGCCTCGCAGTGTAAAGAATAGTTCTACCCTTCCAGTCTTGAAGTCTGTCTTGAAGGGATCCGATCGCCGTGGCCGATAGAGCAAGCTCTGAAGCTCAGATAAATGCCTCCTCTGACTGAAAGGAGCCTTGCCTTTAGGGAAGTGTGTCAATAGGATTTATCTGTTGATACGTCCTAACATTAATCGAGTGTTGATTCCAACTCGTTGGAATCTATAAGCGAATAATATAATAAAGCCCCTCCCTACCGGCGTCTATAAGGTTTATGAGTGCATTTATTTAATGTTGCATATGTTGCACTCTGACTGTACTCTTGCCTTGAAGACGGCCGTGTCTGCAGGGATATGGCTCTTGTCTGGAAGGGTATAACTATCTCTATTCTCTACGCTGCAAGGGTCTGTCTTCTGATGTGACAATTCTATAAAAAGCGCAAATGTGAAGCTAGACTTCTGGTCATTAAATTTGTGCAATTATAATGCTCAGAGGAGGTTGGCCCCCAGACGTGCGGCACGCAAGCCTACCGAACTACTGGTGCCCACGAACCAGCCCCCAACTATGGGTTAAATAGTACCACTGCCTAGTCTCGGAGGAGGTTGGCCCCCAGACGTGCGGCACGCAAGCCTACCGAACTACTGGTGCCCACGAACCAGCCCCCAACTATGGGTTAAATAGTACCACTGCCTCGTCTCGGAGGAGGTTGGCCCCCAGACGTGCGGCACGCAAGCCTACCGAACTACTGGTGCCCACGAACCAGCCCCCAACTATGGGTTAAATAGTACCACTGCCTCGTCTCGGAGGAGGTTGGCCCCCAGACGTGCGGCACGCAAGCTTACCGAACTACTGGTGCCCACGAACCAGCCCCCAACTATGGGTTAAATAGTACCACTGCCTCGTCTCGGAGGAGGTTGGCCCCCAGACGTGCGGCACGCAAGCCTACCGAACTACTGGTGCCCACGAACCAGCCCCCAACTATGGGTTAAATAGTACCACTGCCTCGTCTCGGAGGAGGTTGGCCCCCAGACGTGCGGCACGCAAGCTTACCGAACTACTGGTGCCCACGAACCAGCCCCCAACTATGGGTTAAATAGTACCACTGCCTCGTCTCGGAGGAGGTTGGCCCCCAGACGTGCGGCACGCAAGCTTACCGAACTACTGGTGCCCACGAACCAGCCCCCAACTATGGGTTAAATAGTACCACTGCCTAGTCTCGGAGGATGTTGGCCCCCAGACGTGCGGCACGCAAGCCTACCGAACTACTGGTGCCCCAGCTCCACTGGTTCCAGACCAGTCTGGAAGCTGTTCCTCTCCAAGGCCTCTGGGGTGTTGGATGCAGCTCTGGATCTTCTTGCCAACACGGTACAAAAACTAGATCTAACCAGACACTGAAATAAACTGAAACTAAACTGCTAAGTGTAATGGCAAAGATAGAATGACCAATCACTGAAACTAATTAAAATGAACAATGATGACTGAGTTAGTACATCTCAGACCTACACATAATTACAGTCTATGTTTATAATTAGTAATTATAAAATGCACCAATGCAAAATAAAAATAAAAAATCAATTATTTCTGGCCAGAAGCTGTTATTTGTCCACATAAAGTCCACCCAGGTTTGGAATGAAAGTTCTCTATTGTAGAGCGAAAAGCCCTGTCCACTATTCTTTACACCAAATGAGCTCACACGTAATGCACATTTAAATGAAATATTGACCCATGTAATCCTTCCCCTAGTCCATGACGATGACTGGTCCATCGGCGTCTGCGGTTCTGGATGTGATTGGAGAGCTGAGAGTGTCGATTCTGACGGATGAACAGTTGAGGGACAGTGATGTCATTGGGAAGTGGTTCTCTGGACGTTTGAGAGGGTTCCTGTCGTCTGCATCAGGAGAGTTTCTATACTGCCTCAGCAGCAGGAACCTCAGCTGTAACACATACCAGCAAGTGTAAGTATTGAGCTGGAGACTTCTTCCATCTGTATACCCTTTGACTGAATTTTCCCACCTGGGGCTATCATCTTTATGTGGATGTATTTCACATTTCATCTCCCATAATGGGGTGTTTGGGTGAAAAGCATAGTTAAGTCACAATGTTTTGAATTTCTTTTCTTTTTTCTCGTGAGTAAAAAGTCATATAGTGAAGTTGAATTGAGTCCAAAGTAATGGGTAGTGTGGAAGAGAGCTGAAGAAGCGATAGGTAGGGTGGAACTGATGGAGTCAGGGGTGATTTGTGAGAGAAGGGTTCCAGCTAGAGTAAGAGGGAAGATGTGTACGGCTTGGAAATGCTGGCACTGATGAAAAGACAGGAGGCGGAACTAGAGGTGGCAAAATTGAGGATGCCAATGATTACATTGGAGGATTAGCCCAGGTTAGAAGGTTTTGGGATAATGCAAGAGAGGCGAGGTTTGGATGTTTGTTTGGATATATACGGAGGAGGGATGAGAGGTATATTGGGAGAAGGATGCTGAAGATGGAGCTGCCAGGCAAGAGGAGAAGAGGTAGACCAAAGATGAATTTTATGAATGCGGAGGGAGACGACATGCAGGTGGCTAGAGTGACCAAGGAAGATGCCGAACAGAAGCAGATGGAAACAGATGATGTAGCGCACCCTGATGGGAATTGGCCGAAAAACTAAGAAGTGAAAACAAGTATTTTTCATTGTATTTTGATTTGATCCACAGATTGCAGGAGTTTAGCCATCAGTTCGACAACATGACCTCACATCAGCAGCAAGTGGTCCTGACGGAACTAATAATCCCTTTCCTGTCCCGACCACAGTCAGGTACTGACTAACTGAAATCTATCTATCTATTTTTACAATCTATTAAAATGTTATCTTTTTTACAGGAAAATATATTGACTGTATTTCCAGACACCTTTCAATGCCTTAATGTTTCATTCTGATCTGTCCCCTTCAGACCGAGGCTGTGTGTCCAACAGCAGTGTTTACTGGTTGGAGAACAACTTTGGTGCATTCTCAGGTCTTGTGTCTGTCAGTGAATTCCTGAATCTAAACCCAGGCTTCTCCCCTGTACGACTTTAAAGTTGTTACATTACATAACAATGATGAATTATTAACTCCAAGAGATAATTTAGAGATAATTTAAATATAAAATAAAGTCCAGTGGTGGTGATCAAGTTTTTCTTGACTTTCTTTCCATCTAGCTGGAGGCTGTAAGGCTCCTGTCTCCAAAGCAGAGTGCAGAACTTGTAGTGTTGCCTCTTCTTCCTGAGAAAGACGTTGTCATCCACGCAGTGTTTGACTATCTGACCGAATCTCCAAAGGAGAGAGGATTGGCTGAGTTTGTGTCCCACCTTGTTATGTTCTCTGGAAAGGTAAAAACTGTGAAGTAATGATAGTAATATAAACTGTAACTATGCACATTTGGTTTAAAATCACAAACTCTATTTGTCATTTTTCAGGGTGAAATTTCCTGCTTGTCGTACAAAATAATGTAAGTTATATATCAGTATATTTTGTTTTTTGAAGACCAAGTAGAAATCATTTAAATAATTATTTTTGGCCTATGTTAACCCCAACTTGTTGGGTCTCAGTTTCACCAGACTGGACCTGGCCATGTTTACTCTTCCACCGAGTGTAGCATCATCCATCACATACAACAAGCTGACTTTGCTTCATCAAATTCCACCAGGTGAGATCTTCGACTGTATCTACCTGAGTTAAAAGTGATCTATCACTATGCTGTTATGTGCACATGTTATTAGCAGTGGTTATGTTTTTCCCATTGCATTTCAAAAATCAACAAAACTTTTTCTGTCTATAGACTATTTCCATAGACTTTTCTGTGCACCTTCATTCTTCCTGGGGGATGATTTTGATTTTGATGACTCCGTTGCCTTTTCTCTAGCTTCATCAATAAGCTAAGAAATAAGTATTTCTCATTCTGTGTTTGATTCACCAGTTTGAAGGAGTTTAGCCATCAGTTTGACAACATGACCTCACAGCAGCAGCATTTGGGCCTGAAGGAACTAATCCTCCCTTTCCTCTCCCGACCACAGCCAGGTACTGACTAACTGCAATATCTCAATAGCAGTTTGGCTCTCATTTTCAAATGTATTTGCTAAATAAATATATTCCCATTCTATTCTCAATTAGAATGGGATATCTTCACTGGAAAATGTTTTGACTGGTATTTGCAGCCATTTTTCTGTTTGAATGCCTTAATACTTTGTTCTGATCTGTCCCCTCCAGACCGAGGCTGTGTGTCCAACAGCAGTGCTTACTGGCTGCAGAACAACTTTGGGCCATTCTCAGCCCTTGTGTCTGTCAGAGAATTCCTGAATCTCAACCCAGGCTTCTCCCCTGTAAGACTTCATCGCTGCCACATAAAAAAATATTTTCTTGACTGTCTTTCTGTCCAGCTGGAGGCTGTAAGGCTCCTGTCTCCAAAGCAGAGTGCAGAACTTGTGGTGTTGCCTCTTCCTGCTGAGAAAGACGTTGTCATCAATGCAGTGTTTGACTCCCTGACTGCATCTCCAACTGGATTGGCTGAGTTTGTGTCCCACCTTGTTATGTTCTCTGGAACGGTAAAAACATAAAGTAAAGATAATAGAAAATGTAACCATGCACATTAAGGTTTGAAATGACAACATATTTTTGCCAGTAAAGTAAAAGTATAGACAATTGGAAATACTCCAGTAAAGTAAAAGTACCTTCTAATTGTACTTAAGTACAGTACTTTAGTAAATGTACTTAGTTACTTTACACCACTGGATATTTCATACCAGTGTATTGAAGGATATTTCTTTCTCTTCCACAGGGAAGTCATGTGGCTCTGCTGGGGAAATCTCCAACGGTCAGTTTGTGTACACCGGATCAAAGTTTGGAGACTCTGCTACAGGTGTCTGTGATGAAGGGTAAGAACATTATAAATATATATAATAAGAACTAGGGCTGGGACTCGATTAAAAACATTTATCAAATTAATTAGAGGCTTTGTAATGAATTAATCACAATTAATCACATTTTAATCGCATATCAATATTTTACTTGAGAACAGGGAAAGGCAATTTTTTCATACGTCTTTTAAGTACATGTAAAAAAATAAAAGGCTTACAAATACTAAAAAGAAGGTAATTATAAAAGGTCATAATTATTGTGATGCTATATTAACACATTTTGCTGGGGACCCCCTGGAACCCCCCACTTTGAGAACCAACGGCTTATGGGCTATGATGGGATTGGTTCAATTTATTTTTTGTGATATTTAATTGCAATGATGGTTATTTTACTCTCTGGTGCCAGAGGCGAACTGCAGAGCCTATTTCCAAGAGCTGGCTGGTGCAGATTTCTCCGTCTTCTCCAGTGCTCTCAGTACAAACGTACTGCTCTGTTCAAAAATGCCAGGACTTGCCTGGTGAGTTGAGAGTAACCAGTAACCACCGGACCCACACAAATTAAACTATTACTGATAATGACAGTCAAATCCACTGACATTGGGTCTCAGGGAGAACATTGTACAGATGATCTTCAAACCTTCACATTATAACTAACATATAACAGTTATAAAGGACAATATAGATAGCTTACAATACAATTTCAATGCTGTGATACTAATAGTTATTATGCCATTATTTTCATGAATGAACCGAAACCTTTAACCACTTCATTGACCAGAGTCCCCCAGGGGTCTATATTAGGCCGCCTATTTTTTTCCCTGTACACAAAATCGATCTATGAGCTTGTAGATCTGCTATTTTCACAGATTTCATGTGCTTAAGTTTATTCGTATTTTTTCCCCCTTTTTTTTTCTGTCTTTGGGTATAACAACCACAACCTTGACAGAGGATAACATAACAGTTTTGGGTAACATGTGCTGTAAGATTGGTGCGGCCTATATAATACGAATTCTCACTCATCCATCCTGGAGAAACTAAAGAACTGCCCAAATATCAACACAAATCGAGCGGCTGCCATGGAAACCCTCCTGTTGTCAGGGACAACGACATACGGGTAAGCAACGACAAGCACAGTTCAGTTATTAGCAGTGGTGGAAAAAGTATTCAAACTTTTTACTTACAATAAGTAAAAGTATCAATACAGCAATGTAGAAACACTCTGTTACAAGTAAAAGTCCGGTAATCATAATTGACTTGAGTAAAAGTACAAAAGTATTGGCATCAAAATATACTTAAAGTACCAAAAGTAGTTCAAGTACTCATTATGCAGAATGTTTTTCAAGTCTATAAAATGCATAAAAATCTTTTGAAAATAGCAGATCTACAAGCTCACAATGCGTTGCATCGCGACACATTGTGAACTTGTTGATCAGCTATTTTCAAATAGGCGAAATGTATATAGGGCTGAAGTGGTTTTGTAATAATAATCAAAATCTACAAAGTAACTAGTGACTAAAGTTTTCAAATAATAATAATGATTTATTATTTATATTTGCCTCTGAGATGTAGTGGAGTAGAAGTAAAAGTACTGAAAATTGGAAATACTCCAGTAAAGTAAAAAATACCTCAGAATTGTACTTATTTACAGTACTTGAGTACATGCACTTAGTTAATTTACACCACTAATAATAAAATGCCCAAAATAGGGTCACCAGTCTGCCTGTGGGATTTAAAAATATTTAATAAGTGAAAAGTATCAACAAGAGCACACGACAAACAACTACATGGGATCCAATGGACAACAGGTTATTTTCCCCATTTGCTGAAAAGTAACCTCCGACAATTTGAACGTTGATGATGTTTTTTGTTTTTCAATGACAACTGAAATACCGTATTAAATGCTTTTGTGCACCCAGAGATCCTGCAACATGGAATAGAGACACTTTGAACAACCTGGGTATTCTGCCACTGCACTTATCATCGACCTTCTACGATAAGTTTAATAAAGTGAGTAATAGATTGCCTTGGCTCTGTTGAAGGGATAGTTCACCCACAAAAATACTTTGTTTCTATCGATTAGTCACCCCAAGCCAATAATATTACAAGCCAAAAATAATGTTAGTCATTCCTAAGCCAATAATTTGATGACCGGTAGGAGACACAAAGGAGACTCTTTGTGTCTCCTACCGGAACCGCTGCCGGTCATCAAATGCCACTCCTATGAATTCAAGTCTCCATGGGGTGACTAATCGATAGGAAAAAAATGTCATTTTGGGGGTGAACTATCCCTTTAACATCATTTACACTTTTCTGTTGCTTCGTGCATTTGGTCATGTCTGTCTGTTTGTCCATCACTTTTATCGAGAATGGCGTTTTCATTTTGCCCGAGCAGAAAACTAAGCGACAGTTCCTGAAGGCATTCCTTAAAGTCCTTAGGCGGGATGGAGTGAAGAGGTGGAAGAAGAGGAGAATGAAGAAAGCCATCAGGCATTCCATTAGGAACAGCAGGACAAAACGATCCACCAGTAAGTCTCAGCTCCTATTTCTGCCTGCTGTCATCTCTCAGTGGAGTCAGTGGTTCCCAAACGTTTTGGCTCGAGACCAAAAAGATAAATGTGATGTCTCCCTGGGAACATAGCTTATTTACAAACGCACAACGTTGTGCACTTGTAGATGTAGATACGCTATGTTCACTACTTCTTAAAAGTATTATACATTTATGGAATTTCTTAGATTGTTTTCTTTTATTTATGAAATTCCTTTGAAAGATGTTAGATTTTTCTTTTAATGTATGATTTTTCTTTCTTTTCACAATCTTTTGAAATATATATTTTTTTATTCATGTAGGAAATGAAAAATATATATATTTACTCGCGGCCCATGAAAATGCGTCCGCTCCTGACCCACTGTTGGGGAAACCCTTAGGGCGTTTCCGTGGGGTCCCTGGTCCCTGGACCCCACTTTGCGAACCACTGTCTTGGTGCATTTGTTTCCTTTGGTGACCTAACCTACTGTAGCCACTTTAAACCTGCCGTCCCTGTTTTGGGCTTGTCATCATAGGGGAGACATTTGTAAAAGAATTTCAAGAAACGATAAATAGCAAAAATAGCAGATCTGCAAGGTCACACGACCTGTATGAGCTTGTAGATCTGCTATTTTCGTAATTTTCTTTTTGTATAAAACCACGTATCCCATTAAACGCAGGAACGTGTCTGTGTAACCACTTAAACCATTCTTTTACTTTGGATATTCAAAAATAGCAGATATACAAGCTATGAGCTATTTTTGAAAAATCGTGAACATTTTAGCAAATCTTTGAATATACATATTTTTAAAGCATATTTTTTTTACTCAAATCTTTGCATCTGGGGGTCCCTGGAACAAAACATTTTCAGATGGGGGTCGGCAGCCAAATACATATCATTTTGGGGGTCCTTGACATGAAAAGGTTTGAGAACCACTGACATAGTAACATACGTTTTTCAGAAAACTGTTAGGATTTAGAAGACGTTTTGTAGAATCGGAACCTCAGGCCTTAATGGGTTAAGCCAAAGGCCTTGGGCAGGTGGTTAACAACACCCACAATGTGTGTAACAAGCTGTCCTTCCCTGCCTCTTCTGCTCTGTCACAGCGACTGAATGCACGGTGGGACAAATCACACAGGTGACGATCGGCGACGAGACCTTCCCCATCGACTACGACGACGAGACACAGTTCAACTCTTGCCTCAGCGCGACGACTGTGAAACACAACCTGGCCGCCATCTTGGACAAAGTGGACCAAGAGGAGTACGCCAGCATTGTTCTCACCAAGCTGCAAGAGGTGGGTCACTGAATATGAAGCAACATCCCCCCAAATGGACCAGTAAGGGTCCATGTTTTAGATTGTCTGAGTTCAATTAACCACTTTCAACCTGGCGTGCCTATTTTGGGCATGTCATTACAGGCGAAACTTAAAGGTAGGGTAAGTGATTTACTTTTGTTAAAATAAGTGTGAAATAGCTCTATATTCTGATAGTAATCATTGCTATAGAGTGTTTGTTCAGTAAAATGAGTCTCTATGTCTCTCCAGCTCTTTATTAAACAGAAAATGCATTTTCAGTACTCTCTCCTGATTGGCTTAAATGTTGTCACCTACCTGAAAATGTACATAATTCTGTTTACTAAAGAGCTGGAGAGACCCCTGTGACCGAACAAACACTCTGTAGCAATTATTACTATCAGAATATAGTACTTTAACGTTTTAACAAACAAAAAAAAAACATCACTTACCCTACCTTTAAAGATCTGCTAGATATTTTTGAAAATAGCACTAGCATATAAAACAAAATATATAATAAGGCTTAAGTGGTCAACAATTGGTATTTTCTTGTGCGCCTGGCTTATTTCATCCAATTAAATGATAACTTCATGAAGACATTTGGAAAGTCTGTTTCCAATGTATTTTGCATTGTATTCTTGGATGTGAGGCTGTTGTCCTTTTACCATAATATTTAATATTGTCTGACCACATTACCACCAAGATAAAAGTCTTGTAAATGTATTGCATGAATGAACAGGTATCGCAAATAAAGTGATTCCAGTTGCATTTCTGATCTGGTGTCCCGTCTAATATGTCACTATCCACAACGTCAGGCCTATGTCAGTGAGTCGTTCATCCCAGAAGATAAAGTCCAGGAGCTGGGGCCTGCGTCACGCAACGCCACTACTGATGACATCAGCATGTGGAACTTCACACAGATTGACACACTGTGTTCTTTAATGGACTCTTCAGATGGGGAGTGGGATTCAGCTCTGGTAAGTATACAAATGATCTTTGATTGATTGATGGTGTTATTGACAAAAATACATGGGGGCGGCAGTGGCTCAGGAGGTAGAGCGTCTGTCTGTCTGTCTGTCTGTCTGTTTGTCTGTCTGGCTGGCTGGCTGGCTGGCTGGCAGGCAGTGTAATCAGTGTAAAAGTGAGAAAACATAATGCGTTGTGATTATATTTACACGTTTTTGCATGTGTGTTCGTAAATGTGTGCAGCGCAGTGGTGGAAAAAGTACTCAAATTCTTTACTTAAGTAAAAGTAACAGTACTGCAATATAAAAATACTCTGTTACAAGTAAAAGTCCAGAATTCAAAATGTACTTGAGTAAAAGTACAAAAGTATTGGCATCAAAATGTACTTAAAGTACCAAAAGTAAAAGTACAAAAATTTTGAAAATAGCAGATCTACAAGCTCACAACGCGTCGCATCGCGAAGTTCATGTGTAAAGAGTTTTGTGCAAAGTACTCAAAAATCCCAGGAGGAGATAGATTTTAACTATTGCAGTTTTATGAAAATGATTCATCTGCCCCTAACACATACATGCAGACTCACAGAACTGTACTTAAGTACAATTTTGAGGTATGTTGGGGCCAACAAGGCCGTGGCCCGGTCTGTAAAGCCTGCTTGCCCCTGTGTAGGGGCAAGATCCGCCAGGGGAAAAAAACAAAAAATCAACATAACAACATTAGCAGCCCCTCACCCTATTCTGTTGTAGCCAACCACAGCAAGTCGCCTTTGTTTTCAAAGGAGGCTCATTTGCAATCGGGGAATAGAGGGTATGCGCATGCTTAAAGTGAATGGCACATGGAGTGGCAAAGCGAGTGGCAAAGCAACATGCAAAGTGAGTTTAATGCAATCAGATATGACTTTTCTGTTTGGATGCATGGGCTGTCAAGGCCAGAAAGTATTTTTTTGACACTCAGTAGGTATTCCTGCATAACTTCCAGGTTTGATAAAACCTGTGATCAGTGTTGCCATGTCTGCTTATTATAAGTGACTTTAGGCTTGTTTGTTTGCAAAGTGGCTTATAAATAGTGGTGGTTGTCGTTTTCTGGGCTTGTTTCTAAACTGTAGTTGCTTATTTGGGCTTCCTTTCTAAATGTTATTTAAACCAGTGGTTCTCAAACATTTTCATATCAAAGACCCCCAAATTAATATTAATATGTATTTGACCACGGGCCCCCATCTGATAGCAGTATTTGATATCCCTTTGAGATTTATTTTAAAATGGCAGACTTTTATTAATGTATAACTTGTCACTTTAGAATTAAAACAATGAGCAGATAGTCTGTCTACAGACTTAACACTATATTGTAAATAAGTCAAGAAGCAAGTCAAGACGCTGGTATGGAACTCCTGGTTTACTAGGATGGGGTTCAATTCCCTGCGGTGTCTGCTGATTGCAGGTTGCTGTAGTCTGTTACGTTCCTTATGAAACTACTGTATCAAACTGCCATAACAAACTACCGTATCAAACTACCATCAGGTACTACCAGGAACGGCGTACCTGACGATCCTGGAACTACCAGTTCCAGGAATTAGTCATGTCCAGAGTTTCGGTAGTGACCCAATGGTGAAAAAAATAAATTTGAATGTTAGGGACCAAAAAAGTCACTACAAAGTACTACCAATCAACTCTAAATTGCCTGAAACGTACTCCTAACAGGTTTTTGCGGGGACGATTTTGGCCTCCACACTTAGTGATTATTTCGGATTTACATGTCAGCCATCTGTTAGCTCAATGGGTTGAGACGCAGTATTCATGATCCAGAGGCCATGAGTTCAAATCCCATTGATGTCTTTCTTATGATTCTTTCCTTTGCAGACTGGCTTCCAGAAGATCAACTGAAAACTACCAGGAAGGCTATATTTGTCATCCAACTGTTAGCTCAATGGGTTGAGACGCAGTATACATGATCCAGAGGCCATGAGTTCAAATCCCATTGATGTCTTTCCTATGATTCTTTCCTTTGCAGACTGGCTTCCAGAAGATCAACTGAAAACTACCAGGAAGGCTGTACTTGTCAGCCATCTGTTAGCTCAATGGGTTGAGACGCAGTATACATGATCCAGAGGCCATGAGTTCAAATCCCACTGGTGTCTTTACTGTGATGCTTTCCTTTGCAGACTAACTTCTAGAAAAACAAGTTAAAACCACCAGAAAACCTGTAACTCTCAGCCAACAGCGCATAGCTCGACTGGTAGAGCGTCTGTCCAATAACATGACTTGACTTGAGTGGGTTCGATTCCCACTCGAGTCAAGTGTCCCCGGTAACTTGAGGCAACGGATAAAATGACTGATATTCTTAGTGATGCTTCCTTTTGCAGACTAACTTCTAGAAAAACAAGTTATTCTACGGATATCAGTCAATTTATGCGTTGTCCCAAGTTACCGGGGACACTTGACTCGAGTGGGAATCGAACCCACTCAAGTCAAGTCAAGTCATGTTATTGGACAGACGCTCTACCAGTCGAGCTATGCTGTTGGCTGAGAGTTACAGGTTTCCTGGTGGTTTTAACTTGTTTTCTAGAAGTTAGTCTGCAAAGGGAAGCATCACTAAGGATATCAGTCAATTTATCCGTTGCCCCAAGATACCGGGGACACTTGACTCGAGTGGGAATCGAACCCACTCAAGTCAAGTCAAGTCATGTTATTGGACAGACGCTCTACCAGTCGAGCTATGCTGTTGGCTGAGAGTTACAGGTTTTCTGGTGGTTTTAACTTGTTTTTCTAGAAGTTAGTCTGCAAAGGGAAGCATCACTAAGGATATCAGTCAATTTATCCGTTGCCCCAAGTTACCGGGGACACTTGTCTCGAGTGGGAATCGAACCCACTCAAGTCAAGTCAAGTCTTTGGACAGACGCTCTACCAGATGAGCTATGCTGTTGGCTGAGAGTTACAGGTTTCCTGGTGGTTTTAACTTGTTTTTCTAGAAGTTAGTCTGCAAAAGGAAGCATCACTAAGGATATCAGTCAATTTATCCGTTGCCCCAAGTTACCGGGGACACTTGACTCGAGTGGGAATCGAACCCACTCAAGTCAAGTCAAGTCAAGTCAAGTCATGTTATTGGACAGACGCTCTACCAGTTGAGCTATGCTGTTGGCTGAGAGTTACAGGATTTCTGGTGGTTTTAACTTGTTTTTCTAGAAGTTAGTCTGCAAAGGGAAGCATCACAGTAAAGACACCAGTGGGATTTGAACTCATGGCCTCTGGATCATGTATACTGCGTCTCAACCCATTGAGTTAACAGATGGCTGACAAGTACAGCCTTCCTGGTAGTTTGCAGTTGATCTTCTGGAAGCCAGTCTGCAAAGGAAAGAATTATAGGAAAGACATCAATGGGATTTGAACTCATGGCCTCTGGATCATGAATACTGCGTCTCAACACATTGAGCTAACAGATGGCTGACAAGTACAGCCTTCCTGGTTGTTTTCAGTTGATCTTCTGGAAGCCAGTCTGCAAAGGAAAGAATCATAGGAAAGACATCAATGGGATTTGAACTCATGGCCTCTGGATCATGAATACTGCGTCTCAACCCATTGAGCTAACAGATGGCTGACAAGTACAGCCTTCCTGGTACTTTTCAGTTGATCTTCTGGAAGCCAGTCTGCAAAGGAAAGAATCATAGGAAAGACATCAATGGGATTTGAACTCATGGCCTCTGGATCATGTATACTGCGTCTCAACCCATTGAGCTAACAGTTGGACGACAAATATAGCCTTCCTGGTAGTTTTCAGTTGATCTTCTGGAAGCCAGTCTGCAAAGGAAAGAATCATAGGAAAGACATCAATGGGATTTGAACTCATGGCCTCTGGATCATGAATACTGCGTCTCAACCCATTGAGCTAACAGATGGCTGACAAGTACAGCCTTCCTGGTACTTTTCAGTTGATCTTCTGGAAGCCAGTCTGCAAAGGAAAGAATCATAGGAAAGACATCAATGGGATTTGAACTCATGGCCTCTGGATCATGTATACTGCGTCTCAACCCATTGAGCTAACAGTTGGACGACAAATATAGCCTTCCTGGTAGTTTTCAGTTGATCTTCTGGAAGCCAGTCTGCAAAGGAAAGAATCATAGGAAAGACATCAATGGGATTTGAACTCATGGCCTCTGGATCATGAATACTGCGTCTCAACCCATTGAGCTAACAGATGGCTGACAAGTACAGCCTTCCTGGTACTTTTCAGTTGATCTTCTGGAAGCCAGTCTGCAAAGGAAAGAATCATAGGAAAGACATCAATGGGATTTGAACTCATGGCCTCTGGATCATGTATACTGCGTCTCAACCCATTGAGCTAACAGTTGGACGACAAATATAGCCTTCCTGGTAGTTTTCAGTTGATCTTCTGGAAGCCAGTCTGCAAAGGAAAGAATCATAGGAAAGACATCAATGGGATTTGAACTCATGGCCTCTGGATCATGAATACTGCGTCTCAACCCATTGAGCTAACAGATGGCTGACAAGTACAGCCTTCCTGGTTCTTTGACTTGAACAACAAACAAGACAAATAACTTTAAAAAAATGTGTTACAGCATAAATATAAATCTTTTTCATGGGGGGCCCTGACACTACATCTTTTCACATTGGGGTCCACTGCCCAAATACATGTCAATTTGGGGGGTTGACAACAAAACGTTTCAGAACTGCAGATTCCAAGGAAACAGCTGTAGGTGAATGGATAGAGTCACTGACTAGTGAGCCGCAGGTAACAGGTTCAAGCCTCAGCTACAGCAGGATGTCAAATCAAATAGGTATTATTAGGAGTGAAATGGTTGTGTTTCTTCACCCCAACTGCACATGACATCAGTTTACATGTACGTTATTTTCAGTCATGAAGACAAACCGCACAGACGTTCACTGTACTTTAGTACATTTTGTAAACTTATGACTCTGAGTAGAGTATAGCCTGACTTAAACAAACAAATAACAACTTAGTATAGTCAGATTATTTTTTACACAACTTACATTTTGTAATCAAACTACCGAAACGAAAGTTGGTCACCACCGAAACGAAAGTTGAATCCGAAATAATCACTAAGTGTGGAGGCCAAAATCGTCCCCCCAAAAACCTGTTAGGAGTACTAGTGGAGGTGTTAGGACCCAAAAATATGCCGTTGACTTCAAGTCATGATACAAAGGTCCCCTTTGGTATGGAAGTACCTTAGGGCCATAGGAAAACATGTATCCAAAGAGACGAGTTAAAAAAAAATGGCCGCCACCATTTACAGCAATACAGCAAAAACAATATCTTTGCTTCTGTTAAAGCTATAACAATAATATTGGTGTCAAAGTGTACATTTTTGGGGTCAAGTAATCCAATTCAATAGGTTTCAAGGCAAAAAAAAATAATCTTTTTCTCAATGCCATGAAAACAGGGCTAAAATATGCTAATTTAATTGGAAAATGTTGTTTTAACAGGGTAACTTTCCATTTTTCCCCACTCTAAAACCTTAATTTAGTTTCCCCTTTGGCATGGAAGTACCTTAGGACCATAGGAAAACATTTATCCAAAGAGACGAGTTAGATCACCCTTCATTTCTGAAATATACACGTTTTAAAAAATGGCCGCCACCATTTACAGCAATACAGCAGAACCAATATCTTTGCTTCTGTTAAAGCTATAATAATATTATTGGTGTCAAAGTGTACATTTTTGGGGTCAAATAATCCAATTCAATAGGTTTCCAGGCAAAAAACCCAATCATTTTCTTATTGCCATTGAAAACAGGGGTAAAATATGCACATTTTATTAGAAAAATACGTAAATAACGGGTAACTTTCCATTTATTTCCCCTCTAAAACTTTAATTTAGTTTTCCCTTTGGCATGGAAGTACCTTAGGGGAATAGGAAATAAATTATCCAAAGACACAAACTAGATAAGACGTCATTTCTAAAGTATTTGTGTTTTAAAAAATGGCCGCCACCATTTACAGCAATACAGCATAGCCCATATCTTTGCTTCTGTTAGGGCTATGATGATAATATTGGTGTCAAAGTGTACATTTCTGGAGCCAAGGAATACAATTACATAGGTTCCAAGACTAAAAAACCCAATAGTTTTCTCATTACCCTCACAATGGGGGTAAAATATGCACATTTCATCAACAAAATAAGTGACATTAAAATGTTCCCCCTATTAAAAAAACTTTAAGAAGTACAACCTCTTATGCACATGCCATATATGCTTTATGTGTGTCTGTCCAATCTAGGAACCCAGTCAAAAAAAGGAAAAAAGAGCACCCTCTGCTATTTCTTTCCTTAAGATTTGACTCTGGGGGGGACCTCCCAATAGAATGTGGAAAACAGGATGGTGGCCATTAGGTCCGCCCTCAGCCCTCCACTTCCGGTCTATGTGTCTTTGTTTACATTCCTAACATTCCTAACTATACACGTTGTATCAGGAGCTCCCGACAGATTCAGCTGCAGAGCTCTGAATCTGTCTTGAGAGATTAGTGTCTGTCTGACTGTAAGTGTATATGTCTGACTGCTATCACCTGAGAGTTACACCTGTTGCTGCCACAAAACATAAATTCTGCACAAGGGACTGCGACAATTTGATTAAATCAGAGGTGACAGAAAATCTGAGACACTTTGAGGTTCAATTTGAGGTTTGTATTACTTTCTCATTTAATACAGAATGTTTTTTATGTTAACTGTGCCATTATTGGACAGAGTCGACAGAGCAAGAAGAAGACATGAAGAGTCTGTGAGCCCAGTAAAAACACAGTGCATGAATGGTGGTGGCAAGTTCACTGCACAGGCTATACTCTCATGCTCATCATCATCCTCATGTGAATAAACCACACCGTGTTTCTTCTGTGGTGAAGTTGGCAACAGAAAGGAACTAAGGACGGCTTCCACCCTGGGATTGGATCGAAAAGTGAAATAATGTGCTCAGGTGCTGGGTGACAAGTGTCTGTTAGCTAAACAAGCTGCTGGTGACATGGTAGCTATGGAGGCAGTGCATCATCGTGCATGCCTGACTAGGCTCTATAGAAAAGCAGAAACCGCCGTTGTGACACGACAGAAAATAAGGCAACACAGGTCATCAGAGCACATGTCCTCAATGAATTGTTTGAGTCAATCAATTATTATTAAATGTAACACCACGCGCCTTCGAGAGGATATTGACATCAGATCTGTGCGACTAGATCGTGGCTGGTCCCTGTTATGTTGTTTGATGATGACCTGAAAGCTGTTGTTGGCATGAAAAGCAACACATTTACTGATGTCTCCATCATCTTCAGAGCAGCTAAAATCCTCCGGGAAGAATATCTTCCGATGAAACAATAATTTACAGGTTCCTTCACAGCCTCCTGATTCAATCCCTCCCCTGCTGCAATTGTTCCTAAAGATGCTTCTGGATGGATAAGGTATTGACCAGCCAGCCCCTGAACCAGAGAAGTGCCAGGTTGCTACATCAATTGGGCAGCAAATCATTTACAACTCTGTGAAATGCAGATCCAAGAAATGTCCGTAGTGTTAGTTGTCACATAAGAGAAAGGGAACCACAGCTTCACTGTATCTGGCAATGAATCTGCACCTGCATACTGGCAGTAAACACCAGGTGGATACCATGCATAAGCAAGGTATGGTGTATCATGTGATCGCTTGAAAACATTGAGTACAGTGATCAATCAGTGGGAGCAGATTGGTGTGGTGGTCCCACCTCAGGCAGTTAAGGGTGTCTTCACTAATGGTGGTTTTGACAACATTGACCTCAACCCATCGTCAACAACAGCAAAATCAGCCCTCCACGGGACATGCATAAGCATTCAGCAGCACTTCCCGTCAGATGACCAACAAACAGCCAATCTCACTAACATCCTAGTTCCAGCTAAGATGGGGAAGAAGCATGTACAATCCTTTCCAGCTTTCTACACAACAATGGATCTGGATGTTTCACTCCAAACTCATGTTCCTGCCCTTAATACAAACAGTCATCCTCAGCCAGCCTCTTGTCCTCTCAGCAACATACTTGAAGAAGGCTGCCAGTGGTTGGAGAGAGTCACCGACACCTTGTGGGGAAAGACAACCTTGAGGATGAAGAATGGATCTCATGGGGTGCATATTATGCAAGCATTGCAGAGCCTTGTTCAGCCCCCCCATCCAGATCATACATACTGTTCACAGAGTCTCCTACCAGTCCCACTATGGCTTGGCTTGGCATGCAATGAATGTCCTCCTTCAAGCAATCAACTACCTAAATCCAGGTCAGACACCAGTCATGTTAGCTGATCAACCTCTATTCACACTTGCCAAAAAAAGATGCTCTGGAGTGTGTCTGGAGACTGGCTGGATGAATGGCAGTGGATGGACTACAGCTCTCACCAATAGTGGTAATTCAACTAGTGGCAAAGCTCAGTCTTTCATTGGTGTTGACCACATCTGCAGAACCTGGTACATGCATCAGGTGTCTGTAGCTGCTCTGTACTTGTGATGAAGGCTTATGAGCGATATTTGGAAAAGGCTGTAAATGATGAGTCGAGCCCCCTCTTCCTTTTGCCCTTTGATGAATGGCTTCAATTTAAATTATTTCAAGGGACTTGCCAGAACTGGTTATTTGCAAGTGCAAGACTCAAATTACCACAACAACCCCATTGTCATGGTAGTAAGAAAATTATTGGGGATTTGTTTTGCCTTGAAACCTAATTAATTGGATTCCTTGACCCTAAAAATGTTTACCATTATAGCTTTAACAGAAGTAAATATGGGTTCTGCTGTATCACTTCAAATGGTGGTGGCCATTTTTAAAAACGCATATATTTCAGAAATGAAGAGTGATCTTATTTGTCTCTTTGGATCATTTCTTTCTTTGTGCTCTAAGGTACTTCTATACCAAAGGGAAAAGTAAATCAAAGTTTTAGAGGAGGGGGGGTAAGTTACCCTGTTAAAACGTATTCTTCAAATGAAATTTACATATTTTACCCCCCGCTGTCATGGCAATTAGTAAAGCATTGGGTATTTTACATTGAAACCTATTTAATTGAATTCCTCAACCCCAAAAATGTACAATTTGACACCAATATTATTACTATAGCTCTAACAGAAGCAAAGATATGGGGTCTGATATAATAGTGGTTAATTGTCGTCAGCCTTTTTTTTAAAACGCCTATCTAAAGAAAATGAAGGGTGATCAAACTTGTCTCTTTGGATATTTTTTTTCCTATGGCCCTATGGTACGTCCATGACAAAGGGAAAAGTAAATACAAGTTTTAGAGGGGGTGGGGTTAAGTTACCCTGTTAAAACGTATTTTTTTTAATGAAGTTTGCATATTTTACCCCCCGCTGTCATGGCAATTAATGAAGTATTCGTTTTTTTGCATTGAAACCTATTTAATTGAATTCCTTGACCCCAAAAATGTACACTTTGACACCAATATTATTATTATAGCTCTAACAGAAGCAAAGATATGGGGTCTGGTGTAATAGTGGTTAATTGTCGGCGGCCATTTTTAAAAACGCCTATGAAAAAAAAAAAGAAGGGTGATCTAACTCGTCTCTTTGGATAATTCTTTTTCTATGGCCCTAAGGTACTTCCATACCAAAGGGGACCTTTGTATCATGACTTGAAGTCAAATGTTGCTTAGCACCTCCACTATACGTTTCAGGCAATTTAGAGTTGATTGGTAGTACTTTGTAGTGACTTTTTTGGTCCCTAACACCACAAATGGTTTACATACTCTTTACGAATGTCTTACGCATCATTTGCTTAACATGAATGATAATTCTAGTAATTGTTTGGTGTCTGCATTCATGAAAGCCAGGTAGTTTGCAACAGGTAAGGAGAAAGTCCACATTAACAGACAGTCATAAATGATGAACTGTCTTCACTTTACTGTAGGGCACATAATAACATGTACAAAGGATTTATAGATATTTTAGGAATATTTTACAAAGCATGTTAAACATGAACAAACACATTAACAGACAGTTGTAAATGATGAACTGTCTTCACTTTACTATAGGGCACATAATAACATGTACTAAGGATTTATAGATACTTTAGGAATGTTTAAAAAGGCATATGTTAAACATGAACAAGCTACCAATGGCTTGTATATATTATGTAACATCAGTTACAAATGATTTAATAATCATTTACAGATGTATTATACATGGCTTATTCATGAATAGTTACTAATACCTTTATAGATGATTTGTAACCGTAGTTATAAAGGTTTTAGTAATCATTTACGAATGTCAATAAACAGGTTGTTAATGATTTGTTAATAGTCTACAAACTGCTTATAATCGTTTATAAATGCTTTAGAATGGGTCGTTACAAATAATTTAATAATCTTTTACAGATGTATATAAATGGCTTATTCATGAATAGTTCACTACTTACTAATACTTTACAAATGATTTGTAACTGTAGTTATAAAGGTTTTAGTAATCATTTACGAATGTCAACAAACAGGTTGTTAATGATTTGTTAATAATTTACAAACTACTTATAAACGTTTATAAATGCTTTATAACGGGTCATTATTGTAAAGTGCTACCGATGAGTGTTAGGGACCAAAAAAAAAGTCACTACCAATCAACTTTAAATTGCCTGAAACGTACTCCTAACAGGTTTTTGGGGGAACAATTTTTTTTTCCGTTTCGGTAGTGACACCATTGTGTCACTACCGAAACGGAAAATAAATTACAAAGTCCAGAGCTCGATGAATGTTAGGGACCAAAAAAAAAGTCACTACCAATCAACTTTAAATTGCCTGAAACGTGCTCCTAACAGGTTTTTGGGGGAACTTTTTTTTTTCTTCTTTCGTCACTCGTCACTTTTCGTCACTACCGAAACGGGGAAAAAAAATCACAAAAAAATCACTAGCAATCAGCTTTAAATTGCCTGAAACGTGCTCCTAACAGGTTTTTGGGGGAACTTTTTTTTTTCTTCTTTCGTCACTCGTCACTAGTCGTCACTACCGAAACGGGGAAAAAAAATCACAAAAAAATCACTAGCAATCAGCTTTAAATTGCCTGAAACGTGCTCCTAACAGGTTTTTGGGGGAACCATTTTTTTCTGTTTTCGTCACTCGTCACTACCGAAACGAAAAAAAAAAAATCACAAAAAAATCACTACCAATCAGCTTTAAATTGCCTGAAACGTGCTCCTAACAGGTTTTTGGGGGAACCATTTTTTTTCTGTTTTCGTCACTCGTCACTTTTCGTCACTACCGAAACGGAAAAAAAAAATCACTACCAATCAGCTTTAAATTGCCTGAAACGTGCTCCTAACAGGTATTTGGGGGAACATTTTTTTTCTGTTTTCGTCACTCGTCACTTTTCGTCACTACCGAAACGGGAAAAAAAATTCACAAAAAAATCACTACCAATCAGCTTTAAATTGCCTGAAACGTGCTTCTAACAGGTTTTTGGGGGAACAATTTTTTTTCTGTTTTCGTCACTCGTCACTTTTCGTCACTACCGAAACGGGAAAAAAAATTCACAAAAAAATCACTACCAATCAGCTTTAAATTGCCTGAAACGTGCTCCTAACAGGTTTTTGGGGGATTTTTTTTTTTTCTGTTTTCGTCACTCGTCACTAGTCGTCACTACCGAAACGGAAAAAAAAAATCACAAAAAAATCACTAGCAATCAGCTTTAAATTGCCTGAAACGTGCTCCTAACAGGTTTTTGGGTGAACAATTTTTTTTTCGTTTCGGTAGTGTCACTACCGAAACGGGAAAAAAATTACCAAGTCCAGAGCTCGCTGAATGTTAGGGACCAAAAAAAAAGTCACTACCAATCAACTTTAAATTGCCTGAAACGTACTCCTAACAGGTTTTTGGGGCAACATTTTTTTTTTCGTTTCGGTAGTGTCACTACCGAAACGGAATAAAAATGACTAAGTCCAGAGCTCGATGAATGTTAGGGACCAAAAAAAAAATCACTACCAATCAACTTTAAATTGCCTGAAACGTACTCCTAACAGGTTTTTGGGGGATTTTTTTTTTTTCTGTTTTCGTCACTCGTCACTAGTCGTCACTACCGAAACGGAAAAAAAAAATCACAAAAAAATCACTAGCAATCAGCTTTAAATTGCCTGAAACGTGCTCCTAACAGGTTTTTGGGGGAACAATTTTTTTTCTGTTTTCGTCACTCGTCACTTTTCGTCACTACCGAAACGGGAAAAAAATTCACAAAAAAATCACTACCATTCAGCTTTAAATTGCCTGAAACGTGCTCCTAACAGGTTTTTGGGTGAACAATTTTTTTTTCGTTTCGGTAGTGTCACTACCGAAACGGGAAAAAAAATCACAAAAAAATCACTACCATTCAGCTTTAAATTGCCTGAAACGTGCTCCTAACAGGTTTTTGGGTGAACAATTTTTTTTTCGTTTCGGTAGTGTCACTACCGAAACGGGAAAAAAATTACCAAGTCCAGAGCTCGATGAATGTTAGGGACCAAAAAAAAAGTCACTACCAATCAACTTTAAATTGCCTGAAACGTACTCCTTACAGGTTTTTGGGGCAACATTTTTTTTTTCGTTTCGGTAGTGTCACTACCGAAACGGAAAAAAAATGACTAAGTCCAGAGCTCGATGAATGTTAGGGACCAAAAAAAAAATCACTACCAATCAACTTTAAATTGCCTGAAACGTACTCCTAACAGGTTTTTGGGGGAATTTTTTTTTTTCTGTTTTCGTCACTCGTCACTAGTCGTCACTACCGAAACGGAAAAAAAAAATCACAAAAAAATCACTAGCAATCAGCTTTAAATTGCCTGAAACGTGCTCCTAACAGGTTTTTGGGGGAACAATTTTTTTTCTGTTTTCGTCACTCGTCACTTTTCGTCACTACCGAAACGGGAAAAAAATTCACAAAAAAATCACTACCATTCAGCTTTAAATTGCCTGAAACGTGCTCCTAACAGGTTTTTGGGTGAACAATTTTTTTTTCGTTTCGGTAGTGTCACTACCGAAACGGGAAAAAAATTACCAAGTCCAGAGCTCGATGAATGTTAGGGACCAAAAAAAAAGTCACTACCAATCAACTTTAAATTGCCTGAAACGTACTCCTAACAGGTTTTTGGGGGAACATTTTTTTTTTCGTTTCGGTAGTGTCACTACCGAAACGGAAAAAAAATTACCAAGTCCAGAGCTCGATGAATGTTAGGGACCAAAAAAAAAGTCACAAAAAAGTCACTACCAATCAACTTTAAATTGCCTGAAACGTACTCCTAACAGGTTTTTGGGGGAACATTTTTTTTTTCGTTTCGGTAGTGTCACTACCGAAACGGAAGAAAAATGACTAAGTCCAGAGCTCAATGAATGTTAGGGACCCAAAAAAAAAGTCACAAAAAAGTCACTACCAATCAACTTTAAATTGCCTGAAACGTACTCCTAACAGGTTTTTGGGGCAACATTTTTTTTTTCGTTTCGGTAGTGTCACTACCGAAACGGAAAAAAAATGACTAAGTCCAGAGCTCGATGAATGTTAGGGACCAAAAAAAAATCACTACCAATCAACTTTAAATTGCCTGAAACGTACTCCTAACAGGTTTTTGGGGGAATTTTTTTTTTTTCGTTTCGGTAGTGACACCATTGTGTCACTACCTAAACGGAAAAAAAATTACTAAGTCCAGAGCTCGATGAATGTTAGGGACCCAAAAAAAAGTCACAAAAACGTCACTTCCAATCAACTTTAAATTGCCTGAAACGTACTCCTAACAGGTTTTTGGGGGAACATTTTTTTTTTCGTTTCGGTAGTGTCACTACCGAAACGGAAAAAAAATGACTAAGTCCAGAGCTCGATGAATGTTAGGGACCAAAACAAAAATCACTACCAATCAACTTTAAATTGCCTGAAACGTACTCCTAACAGGTTTTTGGGGGAACATTTTTTTTTTCGTTTCGGTAGTGTCACTACCGAAACGGAAAAAAAATTACCAAGTCCAGAGCTCGATGAATGTTAGGGACCAAAAAAAAAGTCACAAAAAAGTCACTACCAATCAACTTTAAATTGCCTGAAACGTACTCCTAACAGGTTTTTGGGGGAACATTTTTTTTTTCGTTTCGGTAGTGTCACTACCGAAACGGAAGAAAAATGACTAAGTCCAGAGCTCAATGAATGTTAGGGACCAAAAAAAAAGTCACAAAAAAGTCACTACCAATCAACTTTAAATTGCCTGAAACGTACTCCTAACACGTTTTTGGGGCAACATTTTTTTTTTCGTTTCGGTAGTGTCACTACCGAAACGGAAAAAAAATGACTAAGTCCAGAGCTCGATGAATGTTAGGGACCAAAAAAAAAATCACTACCAATCAACTTTAAATTGCCTGAAACGTACTCCTAACAGGTTTTTGGGGGATTTTTTTTTTTTTCGTTTCGGTAGTGACACCATTGTGTCACTACCTAAACGGAAAAAAAATTACTAAGTCCAGAGCTCGATGAATGTTAGGGACCCAAAAAAAAGTCACAAAAACGTCACTTCCAATCAACTTTAAATTGCCTGAAACGTACTCCTAACAGGTTTTTGGGGGAACATTTTTTTTTTCGTTTCGGTAGTGTCACTACCGAAACGGAAGAAAAATGACTAAGTCCAGAGCTCGATGAATGTTAGGGACCAAAAAAAAAATCACTACCAATCAACTTTAAATTGCCTGAAACGTACTCCTAACAGGTTTTTGGGGGAACAATTTTTTTTTCGTTTCGGTAGTGACACCATTGTGTCACTACCGAAACGGAAAAAAGTCCAGAGCTCGATGAATGTTCGGTAAAAAGAAAATCGTTTCGGTAAAAAGAAAATTTACTAGGTCCAGAGCTCGATGAATGTTAGGGACGAAAAAAAAAGTCACTACAAAGTACTACCATTCAACTCTAAATTGCCTGAAACATACTCCTAACAGGTTTTTGGGGGGACAATTTACCGAAACTTTCGTTTCGGTAAAAAGAAAATTGTTTCGGTAAAAAGAAAATGTACTCCTAACAGGTTTTTGGGGGGACGATTTTGGCCTCCACACTTAGTGATTTTTTCGGATTTAACTTTCGTTTCGGTAGTGACCAACTTTCGTTTCGGTAGTGACCAACTTTCGTTTCGGTAAATGGTGAAAAAATAGAAACGCTAGTTTTAACATTTCGGTGCTTTTTGAAATTGCATCTATTCCCTTCCTTTTTCTCAAAATGTCTCTCCTTTTCCCTTCTCTTTTTTCTTCTCCCCACTCCTTCCTCCATCCTTACAGTCCAATGTTCGCTTAATACCAGCTTCAGGTTCACTTGGACAGTGTCCTAACTCAGGAAGCCATCAAGCTGTCAGTAATTCAAAGCAGTGTTCTGAACTAGTGAGCCAGTGTTCTTTAGGATGTTACTCTCCAAAACAAACTTCAGAGGAAAGCGCAGATGGTCCTAGGCCGGTGTTGAACCCTCAATGACAACATCTTAACCCAGGGAGCCACCAAGCTCTCTGTGATTTCACATAGTTTCTATTCTACTTTAACTTTTTCTTTGGGTTGTTAGTCTTCAAAAGGGTCTTGGGATCATGTAAAAGCGTCTTAACAGTGTTTGCTGTTCCATCACTGGTGTCTTTAGAGCTTTTAAGTGTCATCATGGATGTTAGTCGGGTAAAATAGAAGGGAAACCATCTGAAATCATAGTGAGCCTGTTAGCTCACTGTAGAAAGTACTGTAGGTCTCTATGCGATCCAGGGGTCGTGGGTGCAAACCGCAGTTTAGTAGTATCATAGTTTAGTAGTTTCATAGTATCATAGTTCAGTCAGTATCATAGTAGCATAGTTTAGTCAGTATCATAATACCACAACATTGTACTTAAGTAAATGTACTTAGTTACTCTCCGCCACTGATAAGGCACCGGCAAAAATAGGGCCCACAGTCTCCGGCCTTTCGGGCCGCCCGGCCTGGCGGAGACAATGACAAATAACAAAAACTGCAATAACCTTGCTTTACCGAGGGGAACCTGGCATGGATAGTCATCCCTGGCACACACACACTCACGTCCCCGCTGCTTTGCCGTGAGCATCTCCTGCCATGTTTCTGTTTGAAGCTATACCTCAACCTAAATGAAGGAATGCAGTTCACATGGAGTTTAAATGCACTACAAATCCCACGCTGCCTTTAATCAGCATCAAAGACACACACAGCATCCAAAGAACATCCAGTCTGAGCGCATGATCTGATCTCCTGCCGTAAATAATCATCTCGATCATAAGACAAGATATAGAGGGGTGTGTGTGTGTGTGTGTGTGTGTGTGTGTGTGTGTGTGTGTGTGTGTTACACTATACCAGGGGTCTTCAACGTTTTCAGGCCAAGGACCCCCGAGCTGACAGAGAGATGAAACTTCTTTTTTTTACGTGGTCTGCTCTTTTTCCCCCTCTACACCTATACCTCGTTGCCAAGAATAGCCGATCTACAAGCTCACAACGCCTCGCAGCGCGGGGCGTTGTGAGCTTGTAGATCTGCTGTTTTTGGTAAAAAGTTCTCCTCAGAAAAGGGATGCTAAGGTTCAAGTGGTTAAGGAAAAAACAAATCATATCACACAAAGATTTGGCAGACCCCCTGTAGTAACTCTGAGGACCCCCTAGGGGTCCCGGACCCCCTGTTGAAGACCCCTGCACTATACGATGTAGTAATGTCCCCACAAGTATAGTAGATTATGATAAATAATCTAGAGTATGTTGTTTTTCTGACGTGGCAGGAACACTCTTCCAGAAAAAGAAGAGAAAGACATTAGGATAAACCAAGAAGATAGGGGCACGGTGGCACAGTCGGTAGCACTGTCGCCTCACAGCTAGAAGGTCCTGGGTTCGATTGCCGCAGGGGGACGCTGTGGGCGCTGGGGGCGTGTCTTCTCCTCCGCGTCATCAGCGCCCATACCTTAGGTGGGGTTGGCGAAAGGGCCTACTCTGTGTGGAGTTTGCATGTTCTCCCCGTGTCTCCTAGGGTAGTTAATACCCTCACAAAAACATGTAGTAATCCTGGTCACTATACTGCCTCCCCCTGGTCAGCCGGGGCACCTGATGGAGGGGAAGGGAACTGGTTGGAATAACGTGTTCCTTCCACGCGCTACGTCCAACCAGGGAAACTCCCCCCTGTCGGGTGACAAGAAGGTCAGTTGGCTCTCATGCATTGAAGGAAGCATGAGCTCGGCCCTGGCCTCCCTAGGCTGTGGGGGACTGGTGTAGCGCTGGTGTAGGGCTGGTGTAGCGCCCAGGATCACTTAGGAAATTGGCACTGGGTGAAAAAAATGGGTTACAAGAATCGTGGGATAAAAATTTAGAAAAAAAAAAAAAAGAAGGCAGATCGTGCACCAAAATGATCAGACACGTTTCCGATATTTTTAAGATTTTATTCTTTACCGTAGAAACACTGTACATAAATTACTTTCTCTGAGACTAATATCGATGTACGGATAAGTGGAATTCTCAACCTTCAAAAATAAAAATAAAAAACAACAAAATAAAAACAAACAGTAAATCCATTAAACATTGTCAACTCATCTCAACAATTGTCTTTGAACAAAAAAAGATTGGTAGGATATGATTTGTACTCTTTCCATAAAGTTTCCATTTTTGTTTCCTTTCTGAACGATTAAACGTTTTCCTTCACTCCAGACTCTTTTGTACACACACACACACACACACACACACGCACACACGCACACACACACACACGCACACGCACACACTTGCGCACGCACAGACAAACAAAAACTCCCTTAAAAGAGCAGAGACCCACAATCAATGAGAAAACATCCACATCGATGTTTGATCTATTAACTTGTTACTCGTTAGTCACAGGAGGCGCCGTCCCTTTAAGAGAGACGAGCAAAAAAGACGAGGAGAAGCAACGATTGGTTACTACTCACAGCAGCTCCGCCCCCCCTCACCGCAAAGCTCTGTCACCATGACAACATGTTTCTATGGCAAGCAAGACTACTACCTTTTTAACCGATTTTTTTTTTCTCTTTTTTTTTAAAGCACAGATCTATGTGTTATGAGCTGGAGTCACACGTTTTTTTTGCAGGAGAGACTCTCATGCCGGGCTCAGACCGCGCAGCGTTTTTGAAAACGTTCCGATTTCGACGCCATGTCTCAAAACCTTGACTCGTCGTGCAGCAGCAGTACACGCTAAAACGTTTTGACAGTGACATCTACGCAAACCATCCCGTCCCCCGTCCCGTCCCCGTTGGTCCAAAGCGCCAAAAGGGATCGAGCGGAGGGAACACGGTTGAAAGCGTCTTTAAGTTTGGAGAGCACAGAACGACATCCATCGATACTTATGGCCATAGAAGTCTAAAAACCTACAGCGCGGTTAGATCGGGGTCCACAGAAAAGACAAATGTGACCCATAGACAGTCCGTATGCGGGAAACACCATACCCATCTAAATGCTAGAGACATGAGCTTTATCGGGAAGAGTCGGTTCGGGTTGGAACTGTATTCTACGTTTCACTGCGAGGTGGCGCTAGACGCAGCGCTACGCTATAAACGTTAGCGACCAAAGGCGTAACAAAAAAAATGAAATTGGCCATGCTAGACAACTCCGTAGCCACGTTATCGGGCTGCCACATCGACTGACTATCTTTCGCCCCACGTCTCACCCCGCGCGGCCGACCGTTGGTTCCCCGACGTTCGTGGGTTTTTGCGCACGACGCCGCGACGAACGTCCTGTGGCTCTTTAGTGCTTTTGCGACGTCAAGCGACTCCGAGCCTTCCTGACGTCCTGGTTCTGGCGCCTGAGCCCCGGCATCAGACATTTACCAGCGTTCTATACGGGACCAGCAAGCCAACTTGGTCCAAGGAGAAGAATTACGTTTAATAAAAAATACAACCACCTTTAGGTCCCCCATGTGTCCCATAACCCCCCACCACCCCCCCCCCCCCCCAACCTCAAGATCCCCCACACGGTCTCCCCCATGGTCGACCACAGTTCTGCGTTATTATTGTTGTTGTTGATGTCGTCGTTATTGTTGAAGAAAAAACCTTGATTGTACTGTCATTGCTGTCGAGACCTGAATAGTTTATAGACCTTATAAAAACAAAAGAAAAAAACACAGGGGGGGGGGGACGGGGGGGGGAGTAGTTTCGTCTTCAGAACTGACTAAATTGATTATAGACATCAGCAATGTTGTCAGAAAGAAGAGAGGACGAACAAACGAGAAAGAAAAAAAAAACCTAAAACAAAAAAAAAACAACCACCCAGGAAAAAAGTTAAATTCTTTTGTTCAGTTCAGTTCATAGTCCATTCTGGTGTTGTTGTAGTAGTAGTAGTAATAGAAGAAGTAGTAGTAGTAATAGTAGTAGTTGTAGTGGTATAGGTAAATCGTATGTAAACACTTTTTTTCCTTATTTTTATATCCCCTTTTTTTGACTGAAGCAATTCCAGGGGAGTTTATATATAAAAACCAAAAAACCAAAGAAAATGCGTAACAGAAAAAAAAAACAATCTTTTTTTCTTCTTTTTATTTTACAAATTGATGAGTCTTTCTTTTTTTTTTTTTCTTCCATGTGTGTCTGTCTCTTGGATAGAGTCCACAACGGTTCCGTTTTGAACAGTTCCATTGAAACGTCTTTAGAATACAGAACGACATCCATCCATTATTATGGCCATTAGAGGTCTAAAAACCTGGAGCGCGCGGTCAGAAAGACGAACGTTGTCTCGGACCCACAGAGACACAGTATGTAAGCAGGAACAACCGCACCGATCTAAATGCTAGGAGCCAATAAGCTGGCCTGGAGAGAGTCGGTGGTCGGTTGGTCGGTAAATTGCATTTCTACGTTTCACTGCAAGGTGGCGCTAGACGCAGCGCTAACGCTAAGCCCCGACCAACCAGACACAAAGGCTGGCCAAGGGCTGAGGGGACGAGAAGAAGAGTGGAAGAAAGAAAGAAAGAAAGAAAGAAAGAAAGAAAGAGAGAAAAAGGGGGAAAAAGGCGTATATCTTGCAGACAAACTGCGTAACGTTCACAACGTTAGGCAAAACTGTGGACGGTGTGTTGATAATGATTGTTACACCACTGACGAACCAGGAAGTCCTCCTCTATCATACCACCCTTGGAAAATAGTAACAAAAAAAAAAAAGAAGAAGAAGGCAAAATAAAAGGGCCGTTTTAGAGTCTCAAGACAGTCCAGTCTCTTTGGCAGCCATTTCAGGGTTCATCACATTAAAACTTTTTGTCGGCCATTTTTAGCGTGTCTCCAAACATCCCGGTCGATCGAGTCTTTTCCCGGTGGCCCAATAACGTTGTGTCACATTTTAAAAAACTGGAACTTTTGGTGGCCACACTTTTTTCTTAAAGATTCTGAGACAGTCGTTTGTTTGTTTGTTCGTTCAGGGTTTTTTTCGGGAGAGATTTATTTCCGCCGTTGTTGTCGTCGTTGTAGGCGTTGTTACCTCCTCCCGATCTCGCTCTGCCGCAGGAACTGGATGTTGTTGGCGCTGTCGGCCAGCTCGGGGTACTGCTCTATGGAGAGCACGTAGTACCCGTCGTAGCCCAGCACCTTGCCGCTGCTCAGCAGCTGCCGCTTCTCGCCCTCCGTCCAGAGCCGCGCGCCCTCCTCGCCGTCGCGCACCCGCTGCTGCTCGCGGGCCCACGCGCTCGCCAGCGCCCGCTGCCGCGCCTGCTCCAGCACGCGCGCCTTCTCCTCGTCCAGCGTCATGCCGTAGCGCACGTGCAGCGCCACGGCGCCGTACTGCAGCTCCACGTCGGCGAAGCGGCGCGTGCGCCCGTTGACCACGGCGGTGGACTGCGACACGGTCACGTTGACGCCGTTCTCCAGCGCCTTGCGGCCCGAGGTGAGGCGCAGCGCCGACAGGTCGTTCTCCGGCAGGCTGGTCTTGATGAAGTAGTGCGTGTCGCGGCCCTCCACCGTGAAGTGCAGGTCCTCCAGGTAGAAGGCGTTGTTGAGGACGGCGGCCACCTTTGTGGGAGAAGAAGAAGTACTCCACTTTACTATTAAGTAAAAGTAGCACTTTTTTTTTCTCGAAAATAGCCAAAGTATAATGGTGGTTAATGCAGTGTTTCATATTAATAATCTAAATCTGCAAAGTAGCAATAACTTGTAAGTTGTCAAATAAATGTTTTTAAATACATTATTATTTCTTATTTCTTGTTGTATTATTATTTCTTTAAAGATCTACAAGCTCACATCGCAAGCTCTCATCGCCTCGCGATGAGAGCTTGCGATGTGAGCTTGTAGATCTGCTATTTTCACCACTTTCGTGTGATGTAGTAAGGCATTCATTTATGAAAAAAAAACATAACAATTTGAAACTTGGAGAAACAAGGTTTCTGCCATAGTATAAAAATACCTAAAAAATGTTACGTCAGTACATTTAACTCATTTGGTGCCATTGATGTGTAAAACGTCATTTTTTTCCCAACGCCCAGAGCGTCATTGACGCGTAACACACCCAAACCGTGTTTTCAGTGTTTGCCCGTAGATGGCACGGTTCCGCAACCTATGAACCTCCATTTCAGGCTCAGACACAGAGAGATCTAGGAGATCACGTGGTCACACGATTTAATACTCCATCTACTTCCTGGTTAGTGTCTGTGGGGAAATGGCTGTATCTTGAGTTCCTTTTTTTCCCCTGCATTTTTTGGCGAAACATGCTATTTTCAACGGCCTATAGCAAGTGAACGGCTAGAGATAAATATTATGTGACTACTTGAAAAGGTAAGAAAAAATTAAAATCGCTGGCACTATTGGCAATTATGTTTTTTGGGGCGGTGTAGCCGCCCCCTATAAGTGAGTTTTGGACACCGACCAAAAGATTTGTGTACCCCCTAAGTTAATGCAAATCGATACTTTTGCAAAGTCAGCCAATCACATTACAGCTAGTGTCATCACCACTAACTGTAATGTGATTGGCTGACTTTGCAAATTCAGGACTGTGATTGGCTAGCGAAACACATGACACATGTGCAGCCCTATGAATAGCAGTATGGACTGGAAAAAAAGTCATTTATCCTTTTTTTTTAAAGTGAGTCATGTTGTGATGACCACACACCGCCCACTTCACACTGGGTGTGATTTTTCCCCTGCATTTTTGGCGAAACATGCTATTTTCAACGGCCTATAGCAAGTGAACGGCTAAAGATAAATATTATGTGACTACTTGAAAAGGTAAGAAAAATTAAAAATCGCTGGCACTATTGGCAGTTATGTTTTTTTATTTACTTGGCACTGAATGAGTTAACCCATTGAGACCTGAATTCTACATGTCTCCTAAATCTCAACAGTTTTCTGAAAAACTTATGTTTCTATATCAGTGGTGCTCAATCTTTTTCATGTCAAGGACCCCCAAAATGATATGTATTTGGCCACGGACCCCCATCAAAATATTTTGTTCCAGGGACCCCCAGAAGCAAAGATTTGAGTTAAAAGTGTTCGCTTTAAAAATATATATATATTCAAAGATTTTCACGATTTTTCAAAAATAGCAGATCTACAAGCTCGTAGCGCGGCACTCGGTGCCGCGCTATGAGCTTGTAGATCTGCTATTTTTGAATAGCCCAAAGTGTAAAATAATGCTTTTTAGCTCAAATCTAAAAATGAGACAGTTCCAGGTCTAAATGGGTTAATCATCTACTCTCCACCACTGACCTTGATGCAGTCCTCGTTGGCGATGTTGAGCGCGTTGGTGACCACGCGGCCCTGCGTCACGGCCAGCATCACGCCGCGGCCGATCAGCGACTTGACGGTGGCGAACCACAGCCAGGGCTTCGTGCGGTCGGCGTGCCGCCGGCTCAGCTGGATCTCCGGCATGCGCTCGAACGACAGGAAGGCCTGAGACTGACGGGTCACTTCCTGCTGGACGCCCGAGATAGACTGTAGACAGAGAGAGAGAGAGAGAGAGAGAGAGACAGTCAGACAAAGGGCATTTCCAGTGATCGAAAAAGTACTCACATGTTTTACTTAAGTAAAAGTATCAATACTGCAATGTACAAATACTCTGTTACAAGTGAAAGTCCAGAATAACAAATTTACTTGAGTGAAAGTACCAAAGTATTGGTATCAAAATATACTTAAAGGACCACTTCACCACTTTTCAACATATCTTCATATAATAGGTCCTCACTAATGCTCATGATAAAATGATACAATTTGTTTCTACTTGGTCTGTGTCTCATAGGAGGGCTGTGGACAGTCCAGAAACCCGTCTACCAGTGACATCATCGTTAGGCAGGATTTTTTTTTCCAAAAAGATTTAAAAGAAAATTATTCTGATTTTTATTAACACGAGAACAATGGCTTCTTTTATTGCATTGCAACTTTCCAGGAATACAAAGCCTGCAGTTTCTATTAGCTTGGATTCCCCATCGATGATGTCACTGGTATACGGGTTTCTGAACTGTCTACAGCCCTCCTCTGAGACACAGACTGATTAGATTTTTTTTTACCATTTTATCATGAGCATTAGTGAGGACCTATTATATGAAGATATGTTGAAAAGTGGTGAAGTCGTCCTTTAAAGTTCAAAAATAAAAAAGTTCAAAATGTGTAAAAAAAATCATTTGAAAATAGCCGATCTACAAGCTCACAATGCGTCGCAATGCGACGCATTGTGAGCTTGTAGATCTGCTATTTTCAAATGGCCGAAGTGTATATATAGGGCTGAAATGGTTAGTGTCTTTTGCGATAATAATCAAAGTCTAAAAAGTAACTAGTAAGTTTTCAAATAATTGTAATGGAGTGAAAGTACAATATTTGAGATGTAGTGGAGTAGAAGTTAAAGTATTGGGAATTGGAAGTAAAGTACAAATACCTCAGAATTGTACTTAAGTAAATCAAATACTTGAGTAAATGTTACTCGACACCACTGGACAAAGGGTATTTCTCATAGAGGATAAAGGCTGACTTTTTCATTTAAAAAAAATGTTTGAAGAAATGTTGGCTGTCTGCCTTTTGGCTCTTACTCACTTAGACTCTATAATATTCACTATTTGTCTCATGGCGAAGTATATTATGCTTTTGCAGAAGACAAAGTGTGAAAAAAGCCAAGCTACAAGCCAAGTTTATGGATGGTCTATTTATTTGTATTGTTTATGTGTAAAAACAGACCAAAAAACAAGGGTTAGGCCTATGTAGACAAGGATAAAATAAATGGATTCAAAGCAGTCAGAGAGAGTAGTTTTTTTTTCCAGTAGACTAAAACACAGACTCATAACATTTCCTGGGTCAGCAGTGGTGGAAAGTAACTAAGTACATGCACTCAAGTACTGTACTTAAGTAAAATGTTGAGGTACTTTTACTTTACTGGAGTATTTCCAATTTTCTATACTTTCACTTCTACTCCACTACATCTCAGAGACACATATTATATTATTATAAGTGGTTGAACTGATTTTGATGCTATTTTAAATAATTTTGCTGCGGACCCCACTTTGAGAACCACTGCGGTAAACGCATGAAGCACACAAGGTTTACTCATGAAAATCCTCTTATTCAAAAAGATTTGCTCCAGTGAGACCCCAGTGTAAGCAATAAAAACCCCTATACCCATGTTCACCAAGCAATCATTTGTAAAACAATTTGATATTGTTTCAAGAAGGAAAAGAAAAAAACTGCTGCAACAGCATGAGAACGTGTGTGCGTGTGCGTGTGTGTGCGTGCGTGTGTGTGTGTGTGTGTGTGTGTGTGTGTGTGTGTGTGTGTGTGTGTGTGTCTGTGATAAGACACATATCCTTTTCTTGACATTATTATTTTTTATCAGATTCTTTCTCTTCATTCTTTTTCCTTTCTCTTCCGTTCCTTGCAGTTTCTCTGTAACTTCCCTAAACGTATGACCCATGCTGGACTGAGTGTTCGAGCGTGTGTGTGCGTGTGCGTGTGTGTGTGTGTGTGTGTGTGTGTGTGTGTGTGTGTGTGTGTGTGTGTGTGTGTGTGTGTGTGTGTGCGTTTTACTATACTATATTATAAGCCAAATGTCTTAACATGTACAGTACAATTTAAATTGGACTTTGCGTGATCCTCAGAAGAGAAATTGTTGTTTTATGGTTGAAAGAAAATATGTTTAGAGTTTGGCTTACAATTAGAAAGGTTTAAGGTTGTGGTTAGGCATTTAGAGAGGTTAGGTTTAAGGGTTAGGGATTTAAAGAGGTCAGGTTTAAGGGTTAAGCATTTAAAGACGTTTTTAAGGGTTAGGGATGGAGTGCATCGAAAGAAGCTGATTTACAAGCTATTTTCGTGCTGCAACGCGTTGGAAACTTGTCTATTTTCAGTTTAGGATTACACATTAAGGCATTCATAAAATTGGTATTCTAAAATGTCGATGTCCTCACAAATATAGTAATAAAACGTGTGTGTGCGTTTGTTTGTTTGTTTGTGCGTGCGTGCGTGCGTGCGTGCGTGCGTGTACATTTCCATTACAGCCCACAGCAGCATGCTGTTAGCACCTCCGCTCCAGGGTTCCAGTGTTGACAGAATACACAGCAAAAAGCCTAAGTGTTAATTTGAATTCCCAGAATCCCTCACTTAACAGCCAGGATTAAACTGTACAGAATATGAACCTCTATAACCCAGCCTCTCAGAGAGAGAGAGAGAGAGAGAGAGAGAGAGAGAGAGAGAGAGAGAGTGAGAGAGAGAGAGAGTGAGAGAGAGGAACTGAGGTGATAATTGGTTTGTCTGAATTAATCTTCATCGTTGTCTCCTCATTTTGCTCACTCCATTGAGCTCTCTCTCTCTCTCTCCATTCTCTATTCTCTCTCTCAATTTCCTGTTTTTCCCCTTTTCTTTTTCATACATGTCTTTTTTTCATGCAGTGGTTCTCAAACTTTTTCATGTCAAGGACCCCCAAATTAATAGGTATCGGGCCGAGGACCCCCATCTGAAGATATTTTGTGTCAGGGACCCCCCCTCCCCTTCCCCCGGCCCATAGAATATTGTATTGTTAAAACATTTTAAAAATATTAATTAATGTTCAAGACAGTTTTTTTTCCCCTTGAAAATCTGCAAGCTCACAACACGTTGCATCATGACGCGTTGTGAGCTTGTAGATCGGCTATTTTCAAATAGCCGACGTATAGGCTATAGGGTTAAAGTGGTAAACTGATGATATATTAACTAATGAAGCTGGGGACCCCCTGGAACCCCCTCAAGGACCACCTGGGAGTTTGAGAAGCACTGATTTAAAGTGTGTCTTTTGCTCTCGAGTGAACGCTTTAGCACTGTTTGACTGAGTGGAGACGTGTGTAGAATTGGTTATTATTATGTTAATACATTAATGCGTTAATACATTAATACTTTAGCAGTGCATGCACATGCTTATGATAAGCCTTTAATCTGGCCATTAAGAAGGACAAGGAATATTCTTATAATATGCAGCAGGATACTGAAGCTTTTAGATATAAGTATCATGTTTAGTGTTGGGTTTTGGTCTGATGGTGTTTTGAAACAGAGCCTTTACAGTCCTATATATATATACTGCTAAATGATGAGTAGAAATGTAACTCCTACTACTACCTTGCATCACTCATGTGTTTAGTGGTGGGCATACAGTAGCAGAAACAGGGTCACTGTCAAATGTGATATTAAAGCGGTGGTTTTCAACCGTTTCTGCGTCAAGGACCCCCAAATTGACACATACGGACCCCCATTTGAAAAGATATGCCAGGGACTCAACCATTTTGATTTCTTGGGGGTCTTAATCTACACTGTATCATCATTATTAGTGTTCATTTAACTCTGAGAGTGTACAAATGGAACCAAATGGACCCGTTAGGGTCCATTTGGTTCCATTTGTACACTCTCAGAGTTACAGACACATATAAGGGTCAATTTGGTTCCTAACTATTCATTTGGCTGGGGACCCCCTGGAACCCCCTCAAGGACCACTGGTGGTCCCCGGACCACTGGTTGAAAACCACTGTATTAAAGGGATAGTTCACCCCCAAAATGACTTTTGTCTATTGATTAGTCACCCCATCATGGAGACTCAAATTCATGGACATTCTTTTGTTTTTGTCGCATTCCTAAAGCCAATAATTTGATGACCTGCAGTGCCAGGAGGACAAAGGGACAGACGAGGGACAGACAGACAGGGGCTAACGTACCGGCAGGTCGTCCCACACCTGGCTCTTCTTCATCTCCAGTGAGGGCTGTGTCAGGTCAAACTTGGGGATGGGGAACCCTGGGATGGCGTTGTGGAGGTGGAAGCCAAACGTCACCAACCAGATGTTGATGTCTGGAGAGACAGACAGACAGACAGACAGACAGACAGACAGACAGACAGACAGACAGACAGACAGACAGACAGACAGTTGTAAATAATAACTCCCATATCATATCAATAACTCCAGTGGTATAAAGTAACTAAGTGCATGTACTCACATACTGTACTTAAGTACAATTCTGAGGTATTTTTTACTTTACTGGGGTATTTCCAATGTTCAGTACTTTTACTTCTACTCCATTACATCTCTTTTTTTAAATAAATATCTTAATTAGTATCACGTAAAGTTGACATTTAGACAAGTTGGCAGTTAGACATTTTTTCTTTTCCATTACATCTCCAAGGAAAATATTGTACTTTTACTCCACTACAATTATTTACTATCTACTTCGCAGATATAAATTAGTAGCCTATATTATAAAACATACATTAACCACTTTAGCCCTATGTTATACAAAGGCTATTTGAAAATAGTGTCGTGAGCTTGTAGATCTGCTATTTTAAAACATTTGAGTGCTTTTGTTGCTTTAAGTATATTTTGATGCCAATGTCCAAAATGTCCAATGTACTTTTAATCAAGTACCATTTTGAATACTGGAGTTTTACTTGTAACAGAGTATTTTCTATATTGCGGTATTGCTACTTTTACCTAAGTAAAATATCTGAGTATTCTTCCACTACTGAATAACCCATATCAGGGCTGACAGATCTACATTAATATTTATGTATGTCTGCTTGTCAGTTTGAGTTTTGTATTGGGTAGCTCAGTAGTCGATCGAGCCGCGCTTTGCATTTGAATCACAAGTTTCTGGGTTTGATCCATAAGGCACAAGAACGATTGAAGAACGTTAATAATGTTATGTAAACATCCTGTAAAGCATTGGTTCTCAAACGAGCACCCACGGAAAGGAATGTGATTGGACGCGTTGTGTGGTAGCATCACTTAAAGAGGATAGATGTCACTATAGAACCTACTTACTTATGAGATTATAGAACTCCTCAGCTATGGAGCAAAACATACATTCATATTGACAATTAATCTACATGATCAAATATGCATGCTGCACCGCTGGGATCTGTTTCATTTGTTCAGTGAACCTAAACCTAACACGCTCACACTCACACACACACGCGCAATTGCAGTAATTTAACCCATTCCAAACGAGAACACATCTGTGTCATTTGGCTATTCAAAAATAGCAGATATACAAGCTCATAGCGCGGCACCGAGTGCCACGCTATGAGCTTGTAGATCTGCTATTTATTTATTTCTATCGTGAAAATGTGAGCAGATCTTTGAATATATATCTTTTAAAGCGAACATTTTAACTCAAATCTTTGCTTCTGGGGATTTACAAATGTCTTGAAAAAACGTATGTTACTATAATATCAGTGGTTCTCAAACTGTTTTCATGTCAAGGACCCCCAAAATTATAAGGAATTTGGTCGCGGACCCCCATCTCAAACTATATTGTTCCGGGGACCTCCCAGAAGCAAAGATTTGAGTTACAAAGATTTGAGTTACAAATGTTTGCTTTAAAGAAAAAATATATATATATATACATATTCAAAGATTTGCACACATTTTCAAGATTTTTCAAGAAAAGATAGCAGATCTACAAGCTCGTATATATTATATAATTTTGAATAGCCAAAATAAATCTAAAATGACACAGATGCGTTCCCGGATTGAAAGGGTTAAAAACAAGACTTGGGTTTGAAATAAGCATTTTACACACAGAACGTGAAAACCTGGATGTGAATCGACAGACAGCTGTACAAACATTATGTATTTGTGCAGGTGTCTATTCACATCCCGTAGGCTAGCATTCATTTGCATATGCCGTCATTTCTCCTTCAAGATGTATGATATACACATCTTGAAGGAGAATGCAAATTGATGCAAAAACACACACCGGATGCAAATATCTTCACAAACATATGGTGTTGCCGTTGGTTCATCTTTACCTGTGGTGTATTTTTAGACCTGGTGGATCTTGTTGTGTGGGTGTGCAAATGGTACCTGTACTTCACTTCAGTTTGATTTTCTTTCTATTGTTTCTTCTTTTTTACTTTTGACTCCACTACATTACTAGTAAGGGACCCCTGGGACCCAAACTGTTTCCAAAACAGTTTTGGAAAGAGTTTGGGTCCAAAAATAGCCAATCTACAAGCTCACATCGTGTCACAAATGCGATTCATTGTGAGTTTATAGATTTTCACTATTTTTGAAAAGTATTGACATTTTGTGTGTACTGTAAGTGTGTGTGTGGGGCAGTGGTGTAAAAGGTACTCAAATGTTTTACTTAAGTAAAAGTATTGTTAGGATATTGTGCAGTAGGCAATGTAGGCACATATATACATACATATCTTTTCACATCCTGCACACATGTTTTGTTTATTTTCATTTATTGTTTTGGCACTGTTTCTGTACGTCACAACGGCGGCCGGCCACTGGAGGTACGGCTATATAAGTGAACGTCATCACGCAGGGACAGAAGGAGGAAGTGTTTGAAGAGCGTGGCGGCTCGGTTGTTTGGAGTCACGGTTTGGGAGTCAGTAACGTTCGGTCCACAGTACACCCGGAGGCCACATCTCAACTAAGGATTTAGAAGATAAGCGACGGATGGATAGCGCTGTCCAACTGTGCCTTGTAGTTTCTAAATAAGTAAGAAGAGTGGAGCTTCGCGTACGAGAATAAGTTACTGACGGTCCCACCGTAATGATGTCCAGCGTCGGTGTTGTACAGAGACTAATACATACATAAATATCACAAAAACCCTACGGGAAGGAAAAAAGAAGAAAACCGAAAAATACCATAAAAAGAACGTGGGTTATTATCCCCGCACCTGAACAGTGAAAGATCCAGCATCTCGCTCCGGCTGTGTTGGCCAACGACAGAGCTGGCCGGTGCCAGTAGGTGAGTGGATCTGAGGGGTTGTTGACGTGGGGGGGAACAGTGCCAGATGTTGTTTTAGTTTGCCATATACACACACGCTCACACGCACCCACACACACACTTTTCAGGTCAGGGTCGCTCCTATCTATGGTGTTTAGCGAGCCGGTAGGAGTAACCCGTGACAAATGGGGGCTCGTCTTTACTGAACCGTTTATTTTGTAGTTTGTTTGTTATACAATTAGTAGCCGAGGAGTTAACCAGTAAAAGTAAACATGGGTGAGGAATTTACGCCTGAGGCATTTTTAGAGAAAATTCGCAGGCTCAGCGAATGGTATGATCTGAAAAAAGATGATTTACGGCGAGTGGCCGAACATTTAGAAGTAGCATTAACGCCGGAGATGAAGAAGGGAGAAATGGTAGAGATTTTGGTGCAACGGGTGGGGGGAGAGCCGCTTGATAACGCCACTCGACAGCATTTGTCATCAGTAGAGTTACAACGAGTAACGCTTGAGCAAGTGAGAATCAAGGAAAGGGAGCAAACAGAGCGGGAGCTTGCTCGTATTGCACTAGAAAAGGAAAAATTGAGGGTTGAATTGGAAATAAAAAAATTGGAGCACGGAGTGGGGAAAAGTGAGAAAGCATTTGAGGTGGGGCGTAATATATGCCTCGTGCCCAAGTTTTGTGAGAAAGAAGTTGAGGTATTTTTTTTGTCATTTGAAAAAGTGGCAAACAGCTTAAAGTGGCCTTCACGATATTGGTCGCTGCTAGCACAGAGCGCATTGACAGGAAGAGCTCAAGAGGTGTATGCAGCTCTAGATGAGGAAAAGTCGGCTGACTATCAGACAGTAAAAAGAATTGTTTTGGGTGCTTATGAATTAGTACCTGAATCCTATCGCCAGAGATTTCGGGGTTTGCAGAAGAAAGTGGGGGAGTCACATTTAGAATTTGCCAGACAAAAGGAAATGGCATTTGATAGGTGGTGTCGGGCCCGAAATGTGAATCAGGATTATAGTCAACTTAGGCAGCTTATCCTAACAGAGGAGTTTAAAAATAGCATTGCCCCAGGAATAAAAACTCATTTGGAAGATCATAAAGTGGAAGATTTACAAAAGGCAGCCATGTTGGCAGATGAGTATGAATTATCGCACAGGACAAACTTTGGGAGTACGAAACATAGTACTAGTTATCACGAAGTACAGGAGGATTTTGGAGTATCAAATAACAGAGACTCCAGGGTAGGGATGAAGGTGAGGAATGACAGGCCATGGGTACCCTCAGCAATGCCATCTGGGCCAACATGTCATTACTGTCGTAAAAAAGGACACATTAAGGCAGAATGTTGGAAATTGCAAAATGATGTGGGAAGAGAAGGTGGAGTAAAACCAGTGGGGGTGGTGTCGATGGGCCCTGAGTCAGAGGAGAGGAGAGAAAAGGAGAGAACCCTGGCGATGTACAAAGAGTTTATTTCAGAAGGATCAGTCATGGTCGATGGGAAAGAGAGTCCTGTTGTAGTGTTGCGAGACACGGGAGCCAGTCAATCTCTGTTAGTAGAAAATGTTGGGGAGAATGATAGAACATTTCTAAAGACGTATGCTCTCATTAAGGGGGTTGGAGGGGAGTTTATATCTGTACCGATTCACCAAATAACATTAAGGTCTAAGGTGGTGAGTGGGCTGGTGTCCGTGGGGGTGGTTACCAGTTTGCCGGTACCAGGGGTGAATTTTATATTGGGTAATGACCTAGCCGGGGACAAGGTATATGCAGACCCGGAGATTACTACCACTCCAGCTTTGTCAAGGGAGACTGAGGGGTTACAAGATGAATTCCCAGGAATATTTCCCGCTTGTGTAGTGACACGAGCACAGGCTCGAATGGAGATTGAGGCAAAAAGGGAAGACGAGGCAGGTGAGGCTCAGACTCCTCAGAGTAGTGTGGCCAATGTATTTTTTTCAAATGTCGAGGGCTCGATTAAGACTTTTACTCATAATGATTTGGTGAGTGCCCAACAGGAGGACCCAGATATTGGGAAACTGTGTGAGAGTGCGATACCACAGGAGGAAATGGAGAATGAAGCAGAGGGATTTTATTTGAACAATGAGGTGCTGATGAGGAAATGGAGGGCTAGGGAGTGTCCTGCTAATCAAGAGTGGAAGGTAGTGTATCAGGTGGTGCTCCCACCCTGTTATCGAGAGGACATTCTTAAATTAGCTCATGAGGTTCCGACAGCTGGGCATTTAGGAATAAGGAAAACGCAAGCCAAAGTTCAACAGCATTTTTATTGGCCAAAAATGCATAAGGATATAGTCCATTTTTGTAAATCATGTCATGCCTGTCAGGTGGGGGGAAAACCAAACCAGGTTATTCCCAGGGCACCACTGATTCCGATACCCGCTTTTGAGGAGCCTTTTACTAGGGTGTTGATAGACTGTGTAGGGCCCCTGCCTAAAACAAAAAGGGGGCATCAGTATTTGCTCACAATAATGGATGTGGCTACGAGGTATCCGGAGGGAATTCCCCTGAGAGATATTAAGGCAAAGACAGTGTTAGATGCACTAATAAAGTTTTTCACACAGTATGGGCTGGCCAGAGAGGTGCAATCTGATCAAGGATCCAATTTTATGTCAGGGGTGTTTCAAGAAGTAATGTACCAACTAGGTATAAAACAGTTGAAGTCATCCATATATCACCCACAGTCTCAGGGGGCCCTTGAGAGGCATCATCAGACGTTGAAAACAATGATTAGAACGTACTGTGTGGAGGACCCAGGTGATTGGGACAGAGGGATCCCTTTTCTGCTATTTGCAGCCAGGGATGCAGTAAATGAGTCAACAGGTTTTAGTCCATTTGAACTGGTTTTTGGACATGAAGTAAGGGGACCGTTAAAGTTGGTGAAGGAGAAGTTTCTGGGACAGGAGACAGAGGTGAACATCTTAGATTATGTAGCAGAGTTTAAGGCCAGACTGAGAGCAGCATGTGGGATTGCTAGAGAACATTTGAAGGGGGCCCAAGAGAAAATGAAGGCTACGTATGACCAAAACGTGCAGGCGCGTAGTTTCAAGGTGGGAGACAGTGTGCTGGTACTGTTGCCTATTAGGGGAGACCCCCTGCATGCTCGTTTTAGTGGACCCTATCTGATTGGGGAGAAGATAAATGATGTTAATTATGTCATTAATACCTCGGATAGGCGTAAGAAGAAAAGATTGTGTCACATAAATATGTTGAAGTTGTATCATGGTCGGGGGGAGAGGCCAGTAGTAGCTATTAACATAGAAAAGAGTGAAACAGAGGAAGATAGTGGGGCAGAGAGTTTGGAGCCAGTGGGAATACGATTGGTAAATAGTGAGGTGATGGCCAAGTGGGGTCAGGTGGTGGAACATCTACAGCCAGAGCAGGGGGTTGAGGTGCATGCTCTGATCCAGAAATTTCCTGCTGTGTTTACAGATACTCCGGGGTTAACCTCTGGGCTTAAACATGATATAGAGGTAGGGGATGCGTTGCCCATCAAACAGCATCCCTATAGGTTAAACCCAGGGAAAATGGCTGCAGTTAGGGAAGAAATAAAATACATGCTAGAGCATGATATTATTGAACCTAGCAGTAGTGATTGGAGCTCTCCTATTGTACTCGTTCCTAAGTCGGATGGGAGTATCAGGATGTGTGTAGATTTTCGCAAAGTGAATGCAGTAAGTAAAGCGGATTCATATCCTATTCCCCGGATTGAAGACTGCATTGATAGGATAGGTGCAGCTAAGTATGTGTCAAAATTCGACTTGTTGAAAGGTTATTGGCAGGTGCCTTTGTCGGAACGTGCAAAGGAGATTTCAGCATTTGTGACTCCAGATGGGTTGTATCAATTTCGGGTTCTTCCGTTTGGCTTGAGAAATGCACCAGCATGTTTTCAGCGCCTGATGAGCCAAGTCACCAGAGGGTTGGTGAACTGTGTGACCTACATTGATGACGTGGTGTTGTACCATGACACTTGGGAAGAACATGTAGCTCAGATAGAAGAATTCTTTGGACGGCTGGCCGAGGCAAAACTAGTGATTAATTTAGCAAAAAGTGAGATCGGCAAGGCCCAAGTGACATATTTGGGGCATGTAGTAGGACGCGGCCAGGTCCGCCCTCGTGCTGCTAAAGTACAAGCGATTACTGGTCTTCCTGTACCTCAGACCAAAAAACAGTTGATGAGGGTACTGGGAATGTGTGGATTCTATAGAAAGTTTGTGCGAAATTTTGCAGCAATTACAGAACCGCTTACAAATCTCTTGAAGAAGACTGTGAGGTATACTTGGAATGAGCAGTGTCAGAGAGCATTCGAGCAAGTGAAGGCCATTTTAACTTGTCAGCCTGTGTTAACGGCACCTGATTTTGGGAAACCATTTAAGTTGGCGGTAGATGCATGTGATGTGGGTATCGGAGGGGTGCTCATGCAGGAAGACAGCAGTGGTATTGATATGCCAGTGGCCTACTATTCAAAGAAGTTAAATCGTCACCAGAAGCTCTATTCAACCATAGAGAAGGAAGGGTTGGCCCTAGTGTTAGGTTTGCAGCATTTTGAAATTTATGTGACCAATGGTTGTGGGGAGGTTGTGGTCTATACTGATCATAATCCTCTGGTTTTTATTGAGAAGTTTAAGACCAAGAACCAGAGGCTCTTCCGATGGGGTCTGGTCCTACAGCAATACAATCTGTGTATACGGCACGTAGCAGGGAAGGATAACGTCATTGCTGACACACTTTCTAGGGCAGCGGGGTGAGAGGTTAGGTGTAAAGGAGAAGATGATTTAGAGTAGTGGTAGGGTAAAGAAAAAATGTTTTTTTTCTTTTCTTTATGGGGGGAGATGTTAGGATATTGTGCAGTAGGCAATGTAGGCACATATATACATACATATCTTTTCACATCCTGCACACATGTTTTGTTTATTTTCATTTATTGTTTTGGCACTGTTTCTGTACGTCACAACGGCGGCCGGCCACTGGAGGTACGGCTATATAAGTGAACGTCATCACGCAGGGACAGAAGGAGGAAGTGTTTGAAGAGCGTGGCGGCTCGGTTGTTTGGAGTCACGGTTTGGGAGTCAGTAACGTTCGGTCCACAGTACACCCGGAGGCCACATCTCAACTAAGGATTTAGAAGATAAGCGACGGATGGATAGCGCTGTCCAACTGTGCCTTGTAGTTTCTAAATAAGTAAGAAGAGTGGAGCTTCGCGTACGAGAATAAGTTACTGACGGTCCCACCGTAATGATGTCCAGCGTCGGTGTTGTACAGAGACTAATACATACATAAATATCACAAAAACCCTACGGGAAGGAAAAAAGAAGAAAACCGAAAAATACCATAAAAAGAACGTGGGTTATTATCCCCGCACCTGAACAGTGAAAGATCCAGCATCTCGCTCCGGCTGTGTTGGCCAACGACAGAGCTGGCCGGTGCCAGTAGGTGAGTGGATCTGAGGGGTTGTTGACGTGGGGGGGAACAGTGCCAGATGTTGTTTTAGTTTGCCATATACACACACGCTCACACGCACCCACACACACACTTTTCAGGTCAGGGTCGCTCCTATCTATGGTGTTTAGCGAGCCGGTAGGAGTAACCCGTGACAGTATCAATACTGCAATGTAGAAGTACTCCGTTACAAATAAAAGCCCGGAATTCAAAATTTACTTGAGTAAAAGTATAAAAGTATTGGCATCAAAATGTACTTAAAGTACCAAAAGTAAAAGTACTAAATATTTGAAAATAGCCAGATATAAAATAGGCTTAAAGTGGTTAATATATGTTTCATAATGTCATAATTTATATCTGAAAAGTAACTAGTAACTAAAGTTTTCAAATAATTGTAGTGGAGTAAAAGTCCAATATTTCCCTCTGAGATGTAGTGGAGTAGAAGTAAAAGCATTGGAAATTGGAAATACTCAAGTAAAGTACAAATACCTCAAAATTGTACTTAAGTGCATTACTTAAGTAAATGTACTTAGTTACTTTCCACCACTGGTGTGGGGTGGGTTCTAAATCTCATTCTTGACGTATTATTGACGTATTCTTTGACCTGGTGGATCTTGGATAAACATATATTCTACGTGTGTTAGAGAGTACAGTACATCTTACCTGTGACGTATTCTTTGACCTGGTGGATCTTGCTGACAGGGTTGTTGTTTCTGAACATGTACAGGTTGCAGGGCTGGGGGTCTTTGCCAACACGCACCCACGTGCCCATGTCAGGGGTGGTCCACCTGTACAGCAACACACCCACAGAATACTGAGCTTTAATTTAACTCTGAGAGAGGCACACACCCACGTTGTGGGGAACAGGGAGAGCAGATAATGAAAGGAACCCAAGGACAGATGAATGAAAGAAATGAATCGCAAATGAATGCATTGATGAGTCAGTGAGTGAGTAAGTAAGTAAGTGAGTGAGTTAGTTAGTTACCCAGTGAGCCATAGTCGGCTATTAGACGTCCGTCTAAAACCGGTTTATAACTGCTCTAAAAGTGAATGTTTTTTCAACATCTAGGCTTAGCCTAGACCAGGGGTAGGCAACTGAGATAAGCCTAGGGCCAATATCACTCCCAGACATTCCATCGCGGGCCGGGCCTCCCCGCGAACATGCACGCGCGCAACACGCAAGTAAATTTTTCGGGTCTAATTCGGGTCTAACTCGGTCTAATTCGGGTCTAATTTGGGTCTAATTCGGTTCTGTTTGACCAATATAAATCAACATTTTTTCCGGTTTAAATATCAGCACAGGCGATTTTTCTGGTGATTTTTTTTTTCTTCTTCATTTTCCTCTAATCTAGCTATAAAATGTTATAAATCCTTTAAAATGCATCGTGTTTATGAGTGCATGATTTCAAAAGTGGGTTCAGGTTCTATGAAATAAGTATTTATAATTATTTTAACATTAATTTTTAATACTTTTTTTATAACACTTTTCAGTAAATCATTCATACTGTATCTTTCTGTATTTGGATATAATAGATATCGGTCTGATACTGTATAAAAATAAATTCCTCCCCCCCAAAAAAAAACAAAAAAAAAAAATTCTAAAAAAAAAAAAAAAAAAAATTTTTTTTCAAAATTATCTCACGGGCCAGATATTATTTCTGGGGGGCCAATTTTGGCCCGCGGGCCGCCTGTTGCCGACCCCTGGCCTAGACGCTGATTAGCTGTTTTTAAGCGTCATCTCCAGTGAGGGCTGTGTCAGGTCATAAACCGTCTATATGTATAGGCGTTGAAATGACATTGTTTCAACGTCTAGGCTAAGCCTAGCCGTTGAATCAACTTTCACTGTTAGACCAGTTATAACCCGGTTTTAGCCTAGCCCAGGGGTCTTCAACAGGGGGTCCGGGACCCCTAGGGGGTCCTCAGAGCTACTAGAGGGGGTCCGCCAAATCTTTGTGTGATAGGATTTCGTTTTTTTTACATAAACCACTGGAACCCTAGAATTCCTTTTCTGAGGGGAACATTAGCCGAAAATAGCAGATCTACAAGCTCTCAAGCTCTTGAGAGCTTGTAGATCGGCTATTTTTGGCAAAGAGGCTATAGGTGTAGAGGGAAAAAAGAGCAGACTAAGTAAAAAAAAAAACTTTAATCTGAAACACAATTTTATACAATATAGAGTAGGGGGTCCCTGCTTCATCTCTCTCTCAGCTCGGGGGTCCCTGGCCTGAAAACGTTGAAGACCCCTGGCCTAGCCTTTTAGATGTATTTTAGACGTCTAATAGCCCGAAAAATGCTCAGGGGGTAGTTGATGGGTGATGGATGGATGGATGGATGGATGGATGGATGGATGACGGCCGTACCTGCCAGCAGGTATATCGTAGTCTCTGTGTCCAAAGTGCAGTAGTCGTGTGAGGGGGTCGTAGAGACCTCCGTGGAAGCCGATCACCAGCACGAAGTCTGGGTTCGAGTCGAAATACACCTCCCCGTACGCTGTGTACTGGACCTGCACGCACACACACACACACACACACACACACACACACACACACACACACACACACACAGACACACACACACACACTTTGTGTTAACCCCAATCAATGAAATGTACATTGGACATGAAACCATCGCACACACGCGCGCACACACACACACACACACACACACACACACACACACACACACACACACACACACACACACACACACACACACACACACACACAACACACAACACACACACACACCACACGCACACGCACACGCACACGCACACGCACACACACACACACAGTGTGTCTGTCCTACCTGTTTGAGTAAGAGTCCGTTGCTGCTGAAGACAGCCAGTGGGGTCCCGGTGTTGTCACAGGCGATGTAGAACTCCTCCCCACTGCTGATCTCCATGGCAAACAGATGGCCCTGTATACCACAACCAATAGAAACAGTTTATAAACACATGACCCTGTACCACAACCAATAGAAACACTTTATACTGTACTGGGTACCCTGTATACCACAAACACAGTCTACTTTAGTACAAATAACATGAGCACTGAACTAGTGTTATTGGCTGATCATCACTCATCAGCAACAGCACCAAAGTAGGCCTACTGCAGTTCCAGTGGTGGAAAGTAACTAAGTACATTTACTTAAGTACTGTACTTAAGTACAATTTTGAGGTATTTGTACTTTACTTGAGTATTTCCAATTTCCAATACTTTTACTTCTACTCCACTACATCTCAGAGGCAAATATTGTACTTTTACTCCACTACAATTATTTGAAAACTTTAGTTACTAGTTACTTTTCAGATCTAAACTATGATATAATTAAACATACACACTTTAACCCTATTTTATACCTCGGCTATTTGAAAATAGCAGATCTACAAGCTCTCAACGCGTCGCATCGCGACGCGTTGAGAGCTTGTAGATATATTTAGTACTTTTGGTACTTTAAGTACATTTTGATGCCAAAACTTTTGTACTTTTACTTTTTTTATTTGGGATTTTTACTTGTAACAGAGTATTTTTATATTGCAGTATTGGTACTTTTACTTAAGTAAAGAATTTGAGTACTTTTTCCACCACTGTGCAGTTCTAACGGAGAAGGGCCTACTCCGTCAAAGGGGAATTCCCGACCTTGACCTCAGGCAGGTGTACTTAGTACACCTGCCTGAGGTCAAGGTTGGGAATTCCCCTTTGACTGAGTGCTAGATGGTTCGTTTCCAGGGGAACCAGATGGTTACACATGCACACTACTGTGAGGACAGCCATGACCTAAAACACGGCTGTCCTCAAAGTACAACTGGACTTAGATTTTTTTTTTTCCTGCTATTGGTGTTGTAATGTATTGTATGTATTACATCAGTGGTTCTCAAACCTTTTCATGTCAAGGACCCCCAAATTGACACTTATTAGCCCGCGGACCCCCATTTGAAAAGACATGCCAGGGACCCCCATAAGAGAAGACGTTTTACGGCTCTAGCAGTGATTTCCAACCATTTTAATTTCAAGGACCCACAGTTTGACATGCATTAGGGCTACGGACCCCCATTTCATGGCATTTATAGCTCTGGGACCCCAATTCATATTGTAAAATCAATGTTAATCTAACTCTGAGAGTGTACGAATGGAACCAAATGGACCCGTTAGGGTCCATTTGGTTCCATTTGTACACTCTCAGAGTTACAGACCCATTAAGGGTCCATTTGGTGCCTAATCCATCATTTAGCTGGGGACCCCCTGGAACTCCCTCAAGGACCCCTGGGGGTCCCCGTACCCCACTTTGAGAACCAATGACCAAAAACACGTCTGTCCTCAAAGTACAACTGGACTTTTTTTCCCCTGCTATGGGTGTTGTAATGTATTGTATGTATTACATGTCTCGCTGATGAATGAGGTACAATGGATTACAATTTTGTGTCATTCTTTTAGCATAGCTTTTTTCCCCCTTTCCCTCAGCCCTATGTTCCCTCAAAACTAACCCTAACCCCAAGCCTAATCCTAAACCGAGGGAACATAGGGTTGACCCCACTCTCAAGGTGGAGCGGTTGAGCTGACCTGCAGGTCGTAGTAGAGCGAGGTGATCTCGGAGCTGGAGTGGTTGTAGACGTGTGTGATCCTGGTGGGGTAGTTGAGGTCGGCGTAGAAGAACTGCAGGTGCTGTCCCAGGCTGTTCCGGGACGCCACGCGGCGCCCCAGGCCGTCGTAGCGGTACTGGATGGTCCAGCTGGCCGCTTTGCTGTAGACACGCACCAGCAGACCTGGAGAGAACATGCAGCACGATGGACCAGGGAGAAGGAGCAGTGGTGGGACACTGTCAGTCACAGTGTTTAAACAGGAACAGGGGTCTTTAACAGGGGGTCCGGGACCCCTAGGGGGTCCTCAGAGTTACTACAGGGGGTCCGCCAAATCTTTGTGTGATAGGATTTTTTTTTTTTTACATTAACCACTTGAACCCTAGCGTCCCTATTCTGAGGAGAACTTTAGCCAAAAATAGCAGAGAGCTTGTAGATCTGCTATTTTTGTCAAGGAGTTATAGGTGTAGAGGGGGAAAAGAATAGCAAATGTTTATCTGAAACACAATTGTATACAATATAGAGGGGGTCCCTGCTTCAGCTCTCTCTCTCAGCTAGGGGGTCCTTGGCCTGAAAACGTTGAAGACCCCTGTCCTACCGGATAGACCACCAGTAATCAAATTATTGGCTTAGGATCAAAAATTTTCATTAATTCAATGCTTCATGGGGTGTGTAATTGCTAGGAAATAAGTAATTCTTTGGGTGAACTACTCCTTTAATAACTTCAATTATACAATGGACAAGAAAAAACAAGTAAATACACAATTGTGTTTTAGTATTGCTGCCAAATAAAATAAACTCTCATCCACGCCTTCCATCACTAATAACCTCGACTCACTATTCACCACACTGACCGCAGAAATCAATCAACCCGCCTCCAAATGTCTAAAATACAGCAGATAGACTTTCTTAAAAAAAGAACTAGAAAATAATGACCACATTCCCCTCTGCTCCGCTGCACTGCACCTGAGGCGTTCAGAATTGATTTTAAAATTGTATTGCGCATTTTTTTTAACCCATTAAGACCAGGAACGCATCTGTGTCATTTTTAGATTTCTTTCGCTATTCAAACATAGCAGATCTACAAGCTCATAGCGCGGCACAGAGTGCTGCGCTATGAGCTATGATTTTTTTTTTAAATCGTGAAAATAAGTCTCTCTCAACACTCAAATCTTTGCTTCTGGGGATTCTACAAATGTCTTCTAAATCTTTACGTATGTCGCTACTGTATATATCAGTGGTTCTCAAACTTTTTTCATGTCAAGGACCCCCCAAAATTACATGTATTTGTTCGCGGACCCCCATCTCAAAATATGCTGTTCCAGGGACCCCCCCAGAAGCAAAGATTTGAGTTACAAATGATCGCTTTAAAAAATAATATATAAATATTCAAATATTCTCACGACTTTTCAAAAAATAGCAGATATACAAGCTCATAGCGCGGCACCGAGTGCCGCGCAATGAGCTTGTATATCTGCTATTTTTTGAATAGCCAAGTAAATCTTAAAATGACACAGACGCGTTACCGGCTCGAATGAGTTAAATCACTGAACGGCCTTGCATTCCCTATTACACATATCTGAACTTCTCACTCCCTTATATAATCGGTAATAAAACACACGTGTACACTGTACCTTTGGAATTGTACTCAAAGATCTCGGCTCCTCGCTGCCGTAAGAAGCCGTCTTCGTCCAGGCGGTATTGAACGTCTCCCAGGCGAGTGATCCTGTCTCTCAGGTCGTAGCGTAGCGGCGTGAGCCGGGCGCTGTTCCCCGGGTTCAGCAGGTGGAGGTTCCCGTTCAGGTCGTAGCTGTACCTGCAGGAGCAAAACAACAACAACAAAGGACTTTTAGGAGGAGACTTTGAACTCAAGAGGGCGGGAGAGCTTGTAGATCTGCTATTTTCAAACATTTTAGTACTTTTGGTACTTTAAGTGCATTTTGGTACCAATACCTTTGTACTTTTACTCAACTAAATTTTTAACACCAGACTTTTACTTGTAACAGAGCACTTCTACATTGCAGCATCGATACTTTTACTTAAGTAAAACATTTGAGTACTTTTTTCCCTACCACTGACGATAATGTCCCCCACGTACCTCCACATCATCTTCTCGTTGAGGTAGACGGCCTGCAGCTGTCCGTCCACGTCGTACTCGTAGCCGTACTTGGTGGTGTTGGCGAACGGGCCGATCTTGATCTCGCGCTTGGTGACGCGGCCCAGGTTGTCGTACTGGATGGTGATCCAGTACATCAGGGAGCGGAAGATCTCGTACTGGATCTCCTTGATCCGCCCGTGCTGGTCAAAGTGCTTGGTGTAGGTCATCACCGCCGTGGAGATGATCTGATGATGGAGACGAGGAGGAGAGGAGAAACATTTGGAAAGGAAGGAAGACATTTGTTAAACTTTAAATTGAGAGCAGTTCAGTTCAGTGTATTGTAGGCCCGAACTCGACTAGTCGAATAGTCAGGGCCGGCCGCTGCCATAAGCAACATAAGCGGTCGCTTAGGGCCACAACCACTAGGGGGCCAAAAAAAAAAAAAGTTTTTAAAAAAAAAATGTTAACTTTCATATTGTAATTATGTCATGTATCTCCTATCCAACAACTAGTGTTATTATTTTAGTAAGCAATAAAAAATGACAATGATTTTATAATGGGGGTGTTTGGGGGCGGGGGGCCACCAAAAAAAATCTTGTATGGGCCACGAAAATCCTAGGGCCGGCCCTGCGAATAGTCGACTAATTAGTCGCGGCGGGGTCCGAGTCGACTGCGTGTCTCTTAGTCAAATTATATAAAAAAAAATTGACTGAGAGATTGGCCTAGTTTTTTAAATATTAATTAATAGGGATGTCCGATATTATCGGCCTCCCGATATTATCGGCCGATATTAGCATAAAAATTGATATCGGGAAAATATCGGTATCGGTTTTTGAAAAACATTTTTTTTTTTTTTTTTTTAGCTTTATAAATAAGTTACAGGAGTTCTTACTGTATATGGTGTGTGTGATATGAAATTTGAGCTTACCCTAATCACAATAATCCCCGCATATATCGGTATCGGTTGATATCGGTATCGGTAATTAAGAGTTGGACAATATCGGTATATCGGTTATCGGTAAAAAAGCCAATATCGGACAACCCTATTAATTAACTAATAGTTTGCCAAAAATAAGATATACATCATGATTTATTGGGAGAAACCAACAGTATTATGTTAAATCAGACACTAAGCACCCCTACGGCCAAATGGAATGTTCCTCTATTGCATAACATATTTTTTTGCATGACTTGACTGAGAGATTTGAAGTTGAATCAGACTGATTCGACTGCCAATCTCAGTCAAATCATGCAACAAAAAAAATAAAAAATAATAATAAAACTTTTTTTGGGGATTTTCTTTTTTTTGGGGGGGGGGGTGTGTCCTTAGTCGACTGCCAGTCGACTATTGGCAATTAGTCGCCAATCAGATTCGACTATAGAGCGTGCCAAAAATCCTGAAGGGGCGTCAACAAGTGTCAACAAGAGCCAGCTTAGGTGGTTCGGGCATATAGTACGAATGCCTCCCGAACGTCTACCTAGGGAGGTCCTCACTGGGAGAAGACCAGTGTTACGCTATATACCGTAGTATGTAGTATTTTTTGGGGAAAAAAACTAATAAAATGACTCAACTATGCACACCTCTGGATTGCCTTGTTTTACTACTACTACTACCACCACCACAAACCATACTCCTACTTTTTTTCTGCATGCAAGTACTTGCTACTTCTATTAAGTGATACCAGTATTATTACAATTACTTATAATTAACAATCCAAATGGCTCTTTCTTCGACACATGAGTCAAGCTAACGCGATCAGGATAAAATACTAATATACTCTCATATCACAACTAATAAATCCATAAGAGACAGAAACATTGACATTTTTTACATTTAATACGGTCACCTTTACCGTGTTCATTGGATTCTACTTCATTGTCCCCTTGGGGAGAGATTTGTCCTCTGTATTTAATGACCAATTAATGATGGGTCCCCCGAGGGACCCAAACGTCAGTGTTTGAATGGACTTGGGGTTGGGGTCTGCTGAGCAGGAGCAGTGAGCGGGATTTTGCTTCATTAACCCATTGAAACCGGGAACACATCTGTGTAACCACTTTAACCATTAGTTTACTCTGGCTATTCAAAAATAGAAGATCTACAAGCTCATAGCGTGGCACCGAGTGCCGCGCTATGAGCTTGTAGATCTGCTATTTGTGTGCAAATCTTTGAATATATATATGTTTTTTTAAACAACATCTTTAACTCAAATCTTTGATTCTGGGGGGTCCCTGGAACAATACACTTTGATGGGGTCGGTGGCCAAAAACATATAGTTTTGGGGGTCCCCCACATGAAAAAGTATTTTGTTCCAGGGACCCCCCAGAATCAAAGATTTAAAAATGTTAAGTTCAAGATTTTTCACACATTTTCACGATTTTCTTTTCAAAAATAAATACAAGCTCAAATACAAGCGGCACTTGGTGCCGCGCTATGAGCTTGTAGATCTGCTATTTTCTTTTCAAAAATAGCAGATCTACAAGTTCGTAGCGCGGCACCCCGAACTTGTAGATCTGCTATTTTTGATTAGCCAAAGAAATTGTAAAATGACACAGATGCGTTCCCGGATTGAATGGGTTAATGGTCATTTGATACTGTCCTTTGCAAAGGTTCCTCTGTGTTCAAAGCCATCCTAAGAAGCAGTGAGCAGCCACAGTGCAGCGCTCAGGGACAAACTCCGCTCGTAAAGGCCAGTGATTTGGTCAAGGGCACTGGCTGGCAGGACCTGCTGTACTATAGCATGCATGTCTTTTGGCGCTGGAGGAAACCGGTGTACCCGGTGCAAAAATGGGGAGAACATGCAAACGTCCACACAGAAAAGGTCACTTTTGCCGGGGGTTCAAACCTGGGACCTTCTTACTGTGATGCAACAGAGCTAATGCCAAGTCACAGTGCTAGATTCTTGTTTTGACATTAAATCAATATTGAACATAATGAGCACTCTGTCAATATACGCAGAATCAATATTGGATTCAATATCACTGTCTGTTTATTCTACTCCTCTTTGTTTTCTGATCCACTAACTCGTTCAAAGGTCTCCTGCTCTCCTCTCTTCTCCTCGAATTGCTAAAAACTGATCTGCTATTTTCAAAATATTTTTTGAAAACTTGTGAAATGGGACATTCTGCATTATGAGTACGTTCTACTTTTGCACTTTAAGTATATTTTGATACCAATACCTTTGTACTTTTACTCAAGTCAATTTTGACTTTTACTTACAAAGTATTTCTATATTGCAGTATTGATACTTTTACTTAAAGGGGAAATCCACCCATTTTCAATATTTAACTATGTCATTAATATAGCATAAAGGAGTTGTGTGGAAATAAGAAAAAAGTTCCCCCCTTTCTGTGTTGCCTTGAAATGGAGGATTGATTGTGGGTTTAACATTGCAAATTACAACATGATGACTCATCATGTTGTAATTTGCAATGTTAAACCCACAATCAATCCTCCATTTCAAGGCAACACAGAAAGGGGGGAACTTTTTTCTTATTTCCACACAACTCCTTTATGCTATATTAATGACATAGTTAAATATTGAAAATGGGTGGATTTCCCCTTTAAAGGAGGAGTTCACCCAAAAAATTACTTATTTTCTATCAATTACACACCCCATGAAGCCTTGATTTCATAGATTTATTTTTGTTTTTGTGGCATTCCTAAATCAATAATTTGATGACCGTGTGTATTTCCGGTAGGAGACACAAATAATCTACTTTGTGTCTCCTACCGGATACATTAGCCGGTAGGAGACGGGAATCAAATTATTAGCTTAGGAATGCGACAAAAACAAAAAAGAATCCATGGATTCAAGGCTTCATAGGGTGTGCAATTGATAGAAAATAAGTCATTTTTTGGGTGAACTCCTCCTTTAAGTAAAACAAATGTAGTACTTTTTCCACCACTGGTCAATAACATTTTTCAATCAATCAAATCGATCTAGTACACACACCTGGTTGATGTCGTAGTAGATGACGCCGAACTTCCCGAACTGCTCCACCTTGCCCGAGATGTCGTCGAACTGGTACAGGTCGATGGGCAGCGGCGTCTCGTTGATGACGGCCTGCATGCTGGTCACCCGGAAGCTGTTGTCGTAGGTGTAGTCGAAGCGGGCGTTCACCATGCCGTCCTCGCTGAAGCGGAAGATCTGCCGGTCCACCAGCGGGCCGATCTGCCGGTAGCGGATGGAGCAGATGAAGCCCTCGCTCTGCAGGTTGACCGTCTTCAGCACGCCCGCCGTCTCGTCGTACGTGAAGCTGACGCGCGTCGAGTCGTACAGGATCTCCGCCAGCTTGTTCTGTCGGTCGGGGGGGAAAAAACAAAAAAACGGAAAAATGATGGTAAACGGGTTTTAGTGTGAATGCGTTTAGCGCAGTGGTTCTCAAACTTTTTCGTGCCAAGGACCCCCAAATAGACACTTATTAGCCCGCGGACCCCCATTTGAAAAGATAAGACAGGGACCCCCATAAGAGAAGATTTTTGCGGCTCTCTAGCAGTGATTTTCAACCATTTTAATTTCAAGGACCCCCAGTTTGACATGCATTAAGCTACGGACCCCCATTTAATGGCATGTATGTCTCTGGGACCCCAATTCATATTGTATAATCAAAGCTAATTTAACTCTGAGAGTGTACAAATGGAACCAAATGGACCCGTTAGGGTACATTTGGTTCCATTTGTACACTCTCAGAGTTACAGACCCATAAGGGTCCATTTGGTCCCTGTCCATCATTTAGCTGGGGACCCCCTGGAACCCCCTCAAGTACCCCTGGGGGTCCTCGGACCCCACTTTGAGAACCAATGGTTTAGCGAGACCCAGCATGTATTGTGACAGAACGAAGCACAATCTCAGTCACAGTATGATACAATACCCCTAACCCAAGGGTCTTCAACGTTTTCAGGCCCAGGACCCCCTAGCTGAGAGAGAGATGAGGCAGGGACCCCCTCTATATTGTATAAAAGTTTCAGATTAAACGTATTGTTTTACTTGGTCTGCTCTTTTCCCCTCTACACCTATACCTCTTTGCCAAAAAAATAGCCGATCTACAAGCTCACAACGCCTTGCGCTGCGTGGCGTTGTGAGCTTGTAGATCTGCTATTTTTGGCTAAAGTTCGCAGAATAGGGTGCTAGGGTTCAAGTGGTTAAAGGACGACTTCACCACTTTTCAACATATCTTCATATAATAGGTCCTCACTAATGCTCATGATAAAATGGTACTATTTTTTTCTAATCAGTCGGTGTCTCAGAGGAGGGCTTTAGACAGTTCAGAAACCCGTCTACCAGTGACATCATCGATGGGGAATCCAAGCTAATAGAAACTGCAGGCTTTGTATTCCTGGAAAGTTGCAATGCAATCATAGATCCCATTGTTCTCGCCTTAATAAAAATCTGAATACAAAATGTGTAATCTTTTTGGGAAAAAAAATCCTGCCTAACGATGATGTCACTGGTAGACGGGTTTCTGGACTGTCCACAGCCCTCCTATGAGACACAGACTAAGTAGAAAAAAATGGTATAATTTTATTATGAGCATTAGTGAGGACCTATTATATGAAGACATGTTGAAAAGTGGTGAAGTCGTCCTTTAATGTAAAA